>NC_092724.1:22965740-23287521 GCF_047496885.1 Scyliorhinus torazame | reverse complement strand
TGTCATTTATTCAGTTATTTGCTGTTGAATTTCTCTGTAAAATTGCTGTATTTGCATTTAAGAAGCCAATCATTGTGTGTGTAACACTGAGAGATGTGATAATACTCTGGAATACCATGTGGCTCTTTTTGGATCCACATATTAAGTATTATGTGATGTGAATTTCTCCTTCAGCAAATATGCAGCAATTGCATCGCAGGAACAGAGACAGGGTTACAAAACTGATTTCAATGCAGAGTACAGTGAGTACCGGGACCTGCACTCCAGGATAGAGAGCATCACTAGGCGATTCACACAGCTGGACGCTGAGCTGAAACAGCTCTCACCCGGATCTGCAGACTACAAGGTATTAGCATAATTTCTTCAGTCTCAGAAAATAATTATACACAGCCTTCTTGCCTGTTTCTCACACACAGAGTGAGCAAATATCTTGACAGGTCAGCTAACCACTGGTGCATTTTGTAGACATTACTCGGGAATTTCGGAGAAGCACCTCCTTTCCCTGTTCATCCTTTTCACCCCGTTCTCCGTGTGTGTGGATCCAGCTGCTGCTTGAACCCATGTAGCAAAGGTTTAGTTTGAGGCCCAGTTCTCTCAGCATTTGAGGATGAGGGGCAGTTACCCAGCCCCTCAGCTCTGCTTCCTCATGATTCGGTCAAACAGTGCTTGTGGAAATATTTTTTTGAGGCAACTTGATTGGAAGATTTGTTTTGTATAACCTGACTATCACCCTCATAACCAGGGTAGATGTTCTATACTGAACGAGCAGGTCGCATTTCACATGAGGCTGTGGGGTTTGCCCTTATTAAGTTCAGACTGTATTTTTGTAAAGTCTGCACAGTGTTGCCACACCCCCTTTAACCATGCGTCTTTTTCCCACAGAGCACTCATGACCAGATCTTACAAGAATATCGGAAAATTAAGAAGGTAAGTGTCGAGCAGAAGTGGATGCAGAAATTGCTGCTGTTCTATGTTCCCATTAGAATGGTATTGGTGAAACAGGATTAGATTATTGTCTGGTGGAGGGGCGACCCTGAAAAGATAAAACCTCTGGTAATTGCAGGTGGGACCTGGGTAGCAGGGTGCAGACAGGTGGCTGTGTCTCGGAGCAGGGTGAGTAATGCTGAGGTGTGAAGAATGCAAGCAACAAGTGCAGGAAACCATAAGACATAGGAGTGGAAGTAAGGCCATTCGGCCCATCGGGTCCACTCCACCATTCAATCATGGCTGATTTCAACTCCATTTACCCGCTCTCTCTCCATAGCCCTTAATTCCTCGAGAAATCAAGAATTTATCAACTTCTGTCTTAAAGACACTCAATGTCCTGGCCTCCACCGCCCTCTGTGGTAATGAATTCCACAGACCCACCACTCTCTGGCTGAAGAAATTTCTCCTCATCTCTGTTCTAAAGTGACTCCCTTTTATTCTAAGGCTGTGCCCCCCGGTCCTAGTCTCCCCTGCTAATGGAAACAACTTCCCTACGTCCACCCTATCTAAGCCATTCATTACCTTGTAAGTTTCTATTAGATCTCCCCTCAACCTCCTAAACTCCAATGAATATAATCCCAGGATCCTCAGACGTTCATCGTATGTTAGGCCTACCATTCCTGGGATCATCCGTGTGAATCTCCGCTGGACCCGCTCCAGTGCCAGTATGCCCTTCCTGAGGTGTGGGGCCCAAAATTGCTCACAGTATTCTAAATGGGGCTTAACTAGTGCTTTATAAATCCTCTGGTTTTGTGCAGTGTAGTTGATTCCAAGAGAAAATCAATGGCAGTGTGTTGGAAATTTTGGAGAGCGGGCCCTAGCTACATGCTGCCCCCTCCCCATCCCTCTGAGGGTAATTGCAACACCTCCAACTCAACCGAACCCTTGTATTGAGCAGGGGCTGGGCAGTGGATGGGATCTGTCACTGGCCTCACCAATTGAATCATCAGGATGAAATCCACAAACATCTATTGAGTGTTTGGTAGGTGAGTATTCCGCTTACCTTTTCAGACATTTTTGAAATTGAAGGCTAAGGTTGGTGTGAAAAAAAAGGATAAAGACAAAGTGAAAAGTTACATTTGCGCCACACAAGTGTCAGGCAATGACCATCTCCTACAAGAGAGGATCTAACCACCGCCCCTCGACATTCAATGGCATTACCATCGCTGAATCCTCCACAATCAACATCCTGGGGGTTACCATTGATCAGAAAGTGAACTGGATTAGCCATATTAATACTGTGGCTACCAGGGCAGGTCAAAGGCTAAGAATCCTATAGCGAGTAACTCACCTCCTGACTCCCCAAAGCCTGTCTACCACCTACAAAGTACTAGTTAGGATTGTAATGGAATACTCTCTACTTGCTTGGATGAGTGCAGCTCCAACAACACTCCAGAAGCTCATCGCCATCCAGGACAAAGCAGCCCACTTGATTGCTCCTCCTCCCACAAACATTCAAATCCTCCACCAGCGACGAACAGTGGCAGCCTTGTGTACCATCTACAGGATGCACTGCAGTAACTCACCAAGATTCCTTAGACAGCACCTTCCAAACCCATGCTCATTACCATCTATAAGAGCAGTAGATACCTGGGAACCCCACCACCTGGAGGTTCCCCTCCAAGTCACTCACCACCCTGACTGGTAATATATCCCCATTCCTTTGGTGCCTCTTCGACAAAATCTTGGAACTCCTCCCTAACAGCACAGTGGGTGTACCTACACCTGAAGGACTCCAGCGGTTCAAGAAGACAGCTCACCCACCTTCCGAAGGACAACTGGGGTTGGGCAATAAATGCTGGTTAGGGCTCGCCTAACCAGCGACGCCCACACCCCGTAAATAATTTTTTTAAAAATAATTAAATTAAACCGGGATGCAGGGCCAGGCGGTGTGTTGCTGCAGTATGTGGGACCCCATTGTGGTTCATAGCGACCACATCTGTAACAACTGTTAGTTGCTCGAGAAACTTCGGCACAGAGTTGATGAGCTGGAGTCTGACCGTCAGACATTGCGACATGTCAGGGAGAGGAAGAGCTACCTGGATGCTGTGCTTCAGGAGGCTGTCACACCATTTAGAGTAACTGCCATTAATTTGTTTGGTGGTCAGGGACAGGAGAGTGTGACTACAAGTGAGGCAGGTAGAGGAATCCAAGGGGTAGCACTAAAGGAGCCTCAACCCCTGCTCTTGTCCAACAGGTTTGAGGTTGTTGCTCCCTGTGTGGACAAGAGTGGGGGCTGCAGGCAGGATGAGCAAGCTGACCTTAACACCATGGTATAGGGAGCCATTCAAGTAGGGGGAGAAAAGAGAACTGTAGTCAAGGATGGCATAGTTAGGGGAATAGACACTGTTCTCTGAACCCAGGATTGAGAGTGCCGAAGGCTGTGTCGCCTGCCTGGTACCAGGGTTCGCGATATCTGTTCTGGGCCTTCGAGGAACTTGCAGTGGGAGGGGTGTATCCCATTGTCATAGTCCATGTAGATACCAATGACATAGGTAGAATGTGGAACGAGATTCTGCATAGAGTTTGAGGAGCTGGGCACGAAATTAAACAGAACCTCCAAGGTTATATTCTCTGGATTACAAAGCAAAATTAATGCTTCTTAAATGCACGTAGCAATCGTCACACCATGAATGAATTAATGGCACAAGTTGAAGATAATGGTGTTATGGGCCAGGGTTTAGAGAACCCCAAAGTGTATCATGGAGTTCACCTGACCCACAACTTTTAAAAGATTGTGGTATGGGGAGCACACGGGACACTCTACAGGTGTGGTACAGCAGAAATGGAAAAGTAATTTTTAAAGCAAAACAGTGTTTATTCTATGAACTCAAGTTAACCTTTTTGAAACATCCAGTGAACATCTTAGCAACCATCAATTCAAATACAACCCCCAAAGAATACAACACTACATAATCCTTAATAACTTCCCAAACAACATCCAGAAGACAGAAGAAACACCTTACAACAGAAGCACATTAGGTTTACATTCACTACTGAGAACATTTATAATTCTGAATTCACCAAATGATCAAGAGAAAGTCTTTTCATGGCAGAGAGATCAACAGTACACCTGCTCTGGAGCTGAGTCCACAAAAGATCACCCATGATCTCATTGAATGGTGGAGCAGGCTCGAGGGGCCAGATGGCCTACTCCTGCTTCTAGTTCTTATGTTCTGTCTGGCTTCAGCTCCAACACTGAAAACAAAACTAAAACACACCCTGCAGCCTGCTCAAAAACGAAAGTAAAAAGCTGACAGACAGCCCAGCTCCACCCACACTCTGACATCACTGCAGTAGTAAACACCCATTTCTTAAAGGTACTCTCACCACAGATATTTATACACACACCCATTTATAAACACCCATTTCTTAAAGGTACTCTCACATGACAATGGCTATGATCTTATAGCCAATACAGACATGGTTATAGGGAGATCAAAATTGGAAACTAAATGTTATGGGGTATGTGACTTTTTGTAAGGGCAGGTTGGAAGGAAAGGCTAGTGGGTACATAAGAAGTACCTTTATTAATACGAGATGGAATACGTACGATGGCAAGAAATGATCTTGGATTGGAAGATTTAGAATTCATATGATTGGAGGTAAGAAATAAAAAGGTGAAGACGACTCTGGTGGGAGTGGCCTATAGGCCCCAAACAGTAGCTATGCTGTAGGACGAAAAATAAATCAGGAGATAATAAAAGCATGTAAAAAGAGGCTGCACTTTAATCATGGATGACTTTAATCTTCATGCAAGTTGAGAAAATCAAATTGGCAGAGGTAGCCATAGGAAGAATTCATAGAATGTATTCTAGACAGTTTCCGAGAACAATATGTTGTGGATCCAACCAAGAATCAGACTTTTTTAGATTTGGTGATATATAATGAAGCAAGTTTAAAAACGATCTGAGTAGGGGGCAACACGGTGGCGCAGTGGTAGCACTGCAGTCTCACGGCGCCGAGGTCCCAGGTTCGATCCCGGCTCTGGGTCACTGTCCGTGTGGAGTTTGCACATTCTCCCCGTGTTTGCGTGTGATTCGCCCCCACAACCCAAAGATGTGCAAGGTAGGTGGATTGAACACGCTAAATTGCCCCTTAATTGGAAAAAATGAATTGGGTACTCTAAATTTTTTTTTTAATTTTAAGCGATCTGAGTAAAAGATCCCCTCACAAGCAGTGACCATAACATGGTAGAATTTAGCATTCAAGATGAGAGTGAGAAATGTGGGTCAGAAGCAACTGTGCTACACTTAAATAAGGGTAACTATAAAGGAATGAGGGCAGAGTTGCTAGAGCAGACTGGGAAAGGTGTTCAGCAAGAAAGGCGCTTGCTCAGTAACACTAGACGTTCTGAAAATAGGTCATGACTCTCAACAAAAATACATCCCAGTGAGGAAGCAGGATACAAGGAAGGGGATAAGTCAACCATGGTTAACCAAGGAAGTGAAGGATGGTATTAAACTAAAAGAAAAAACATATAATGTGGCAAAGATTAATAGCAAGCCAGGGGATTGGGAAAGTTTTAAAAACCAACAAAAGATGACCAAATAAATAATAGAGGAAGGAGATAAACTATGAGGATAAACTAGCAAGTGATATAAAAGCAGCCAGAAGAATTTCTTTAAATATATAAAAAGGAAGAGAGGCCAAACTGAACATAGGCCGCTTAGCGAATGAGACTGGGGAAATAATAATGGCGAACCAGGAATTGACAGAGGAGTTAGACAAATACGCTGCAGCAGTCTTCATGGTGGAAGACACGAATGACATTCCGAAAATAAATAATCAAGGGGCAGAACGGGGTGAGGAAATAAATGCAATAACAATCACCAAGGGGTAAAGTACTGGGGAAACTAATGGGGCTAAAGGCCTGATGGGTTGCATCCCAGGATGTTGAAGGAAGTAGCTACAAGAATTCTTAATTTCTGGAAAAGTCTCAGAGGATTGTAAAACTGCAAATGCAACACATTTATTCAAAAAAGGAGGGAGTCAAAAAAGTAACTAAAGGCCAGTTAGCTTAACTTCTATCATCGGGAAAATGTTAGTCAATCATAAAGGATTTAAAAGCAGAGCATTTGGAAATGCATTTTTTTTTTTAGAAAATATTTTATTGAGCATTTATAATTTTAGCAATTTTAAACATCAAATTTCAACAAAAACACAACAATATACCCAACAACCCCCCCCCAAGCACAAACCCCAGCCAACATGGCATACAGAAACAATGCCACCTTCCCCAACCACCTATCCTTTACTCCTATCCTTTACTCGTCTCTCCCGTGCCTCCCCTTTTTCCCTCCTCCTCCCCCCACCCCCCCCCCCCCCTCTCCCGGAAATGCAGAATATAATCAAGCAGAGTCAGTATGGCTTCATGTGCAAGTTAGGTGGATTGGCCAAGCTACATTACCACTTAGTGTTCAAAGCTGTGCAGGTTAGGTGGGGTTATAGGGTGCAGAGTGGTCCTAGATAGGGTGGTCTTTCAGAGGGTCGGTGCAGACCTGATGGGCCAAATGGCCTCCTCTGCACTTTAGGGATTCTATGACAGGGAAATCGGAATTGGAATTTTTTGAGGTGATAACAAGCAGGGTAGATGAAGGGGAACTAGTAGATGCAATAAATTTGGGATTTCAAAAAGCGCTCGATAAGGTACCACACAAAAGGCTACTTAATAAGATAAGAACCCATGGTGTTGGGGATAGTATATTAGCGTAGAAAAAGGATGGGCTAACTGATAGAGAGTTGGAATAAGGGGAGCATTTTCAGGATTGGCAACCTGTAACTAGTAGAGTGCTATGTGGATCTGTTCTGAGGTTACAATTATTTACAATAAATATTAATGACTTGGACAAGGGAAGTGAATGAGCTATTGTCAAGTTTGCGGATGACACAAAGATGTGTGAAGGCAAGCGATGAGGACGACAGAGGGAGAGAGACAGGTGAGTGAGCAAAATTTGGCAGATGGACTATAATGTCAGAAAATGTGAAGTTATGCACTTTGGTAGGAAGAATAAAGGAGCAGAATATTGTTTAACTGGAGAAAGACTGCTGAAAGTTGCAACACGGATTTGGGGGTTCTCGTCCATAAATCACAAAAAGCTAGCGTGCAAGTTCAGCAGGTAATAGGGAAGGCAAATGGAATGTTGGCCTTTATTTAAAAGGGAATGGAGTATAAAAATAGGGAAGTCCTGCTAAAACTATACAAGGCACTAGTTAGACCACACCTGGAATATTGTGAACAGTTTTGGTCCCCTTATCTAAGGAAATAGAGACTGGCATTGGAGGTAGTCCCGAGAGGGTTCACTCGGTTGATCCCGGTACGGAGGGATTTTGTTATGAGGCGAGGTTGAGTAAATTGGGCCTGTACTCATTGGAGTTTAGAAGAATGAGAGGCGCCCTTATTGAAACAGATAGCATTCTCAGGGGACTTGACGGGGCTGAGAGGATGCTTCCTCTAGTGAGCGAGTCTGAGACCAGAGGGCATAATCAGAGTCAGGGGCCACCCAATTAAGACTGAGATGAGGAGGAATTTCTTCTGAAGGTAGTGAATCTGTGGAATTCTTTATTACAGAGGGCTGTGGAGGCTGGGTCGTTAAGTATGTGCAAGGCTGAGATAATACATACTTTTAATCAGCAAGGGAATCAAAGGTTATGGAGATAAAGTGGGAAAATGAAGTTGAGGATTATCATATCAGATCAGCCATGATCTCATTGAATGGTGCAGCAGATTTGATGGGCTGAGTGGCCTACTTCTGCTCCTATGGTCTCAGCACTTTTTTTTGGGGGGGGGTCTCTGCTTTGCTACATTGTTTGCGAGCCACAACCATTTGAGTTTACAGCATAGAACAAAACCATTCAGCCCTTCCTGTCTGTATTTGCTCTTTGCTGGTGAAATCTAAAGCTAATCCCACTGCCCCACTCTCCCGATAGCTTTGCACCAATCCAAAACTAATCCAACTTAAATGTTATATTTAAACCATCAGACACATTAGTTGTGTGAGTTCGATATGGGGTCTGAATTTAATGTCATTTTTATGTTTTATACAGACAAATCCCAATTACAGCCAAGAAAAATATCGCTGTGAATATCTGCACAACAAACTGGCTCACATTAAGAAATTGATAGCAGAATACGACCAGAAGCAGCTGCAATCCTGGCGTTAGCATGGCTATTTTACCAGCGAGAGAGAGAGATACGGCAAGCAATTGCATCTAATTGTGTTTCCAGCTTCTCCTATGTGTGTTTCAGAAGAGGAGGAAAACTGCATCGACTGAGACCAGCGCTAACTTTAATTAGAGAAATTTGTGGGGATGGGAGGGGGACCCGTCAGTAACTGTCTAGTGAGGAGAGTTTAGTATTCTAAAGGACAAAGGCTTTTTAAAAAATGGAAGCTGTACCCAGGACTTCTGTTCATTGTGTCTCCAGACTTACTGTGTCTCCTCCCCCCTCCCCAGACTCTGCAAACTTGTTTATTATGTACCCCTCACCTGACTCTTCAAACTCTTCCTTTTGGGAGTGATATTTTTGCTGCTGTTGCCTTTGTCTGCCTTCTTCACTGTGCAAGGTATGGTCCAAGTATTATATGTAAACTCTGCCACCCAAAGAGACTGGTTTGAGGGGTTGGCACCTGTTTATTCAAGCACTGTCTGCCCCGGTTGTTTGGCATTAAGTGCCGACTTTCCTCGTAAAGTATTTAAAATGTCTGTCCAGCAACTGCAGTGGTTGCAATAACTGGGGATCCGAGGCAGTTACCTTCTGCTGACTCACTGGCTTGCAGGTGCAAGCTTCAGCACACAGTGAGCTTTCTTTGAGGCCACATCACTCCTGGGAGACAGCCAGTCACCTGTTAATGGCCATGCTGCATCTGCTTATCAGGCTCTACCTACGAATAGCCTGAAGCTCAGACCCCACCCACCAACTCCAACAAAGAGGTGTTTTAACTTGCTGTTATCACTGTAATCAATGCAACTGACCAAGTCCCACAATGAAATGGCATATTCTGCCAGATAAAGTATATGATCCAATATCAGTGCTCAGCACTGTGACCTCACCCCCCCAACCACCACCCTGACCAGGCAGGCATTGATAGAATGACGAGTAAGTGATTGTATTTGTTTTTGTAATGGATAATGTTTTGGAGATGATGAGACCCAGGTTCTGTCAAAACTTGTCTCACACTCACTGTTCTGGATGCAGTGCATCAGGACTTCCATCACTGCCCATGAGGGTCACTCTTGTGCCAATGTCTCCCACAGGGGCCTCAGTTATGCCTTGATGCTTTGGGCCTGAGAATCCCAGTGTTTGTATATTCTATTTTTCACTCTACCCTCTCTTTGCCACCTCCTCCAAGATAGACAGCAAGACAACTGCTTATGTTACTAATCTTTACCTAAGATGTTCTTGCCTCCCTTTCCCTTGAAACCCAGCTCCCTCATCCCCTGCTCTGGACAGCTAAGGGCTACTCATGCCACTTCTTTGTTGTGCAATGCTGATATCTGAATGTGGCTCCTGCCCCATTTTAAGTAGATTCCTGACATCCAAGCCATCTCCTAATCCTGATAGGCATTTGCTGTGCAACTTGTCTTCCACATTCCATGTCAGAAGTGCATCAGTCTCTAGTGGCCCCTTCATTGAGCTATGGAGAGGAGATGTTAATCTGAACAGCCTAAGTAAGAAAATCAATTGTATTTTCACCCCAAAATCTGACCAATGCAGTTTACTCAGGTTAAAACATATAGGAATGTGCAATGTCCAAATTGAATCATCTTCAGTCCTCAGCCTCTCGGTTTGAGTTATAGTCCCTTTTATTCCTAAACTATTCCATATCTGTGATATGCACAAAGAGAATAATTTAAAATCTACATTGGATCACAAACAACACACCGTAGTCCTGTACTGGAGACAAAGGGAAGACATTTCATTGAATAGTTTCAAATTTGAAAATCTAATCTACAAGTCAAATTCCTCTCCCATCTGACCTTCCAATTTCAGTTATTTTGTAATTTATGCTTCTTTTCTCATCAAGTCCCAGATTCATTCACACATAACAGTATTTGCAGTTTACTTGTGTATATTTGAAAGTTTGCCGGAGCTCCAGTGTATCACGCTCTTACCACCACAGTAATGAAATGTGCCAATCTAGTCCTTTACCTTGGAGCAAGTCTTTGATTGCTTTGGGGGGAGGGGGGGTCACAGAGGTCACGACATGTTTTAATTAGCGTTAACAGGACTTCACTGGGCAATGTAACATTCATTTCTGTTTGATATTTGACTCACTGATTTGCTCTGAAAAGATTGGGGTGAAATTGCACAATAGTTGATGAGTCTTTTGGAGGCTGAGTTAGGCATTCCATGTTGTAACCACCAGGAAGCAGATATCAGCTGGATCCGAATCTCCAGTCTACAAGTTACACAGCTCTGAATGAGTCCCTTTGTTTTGTAACTTCCTCCCTGACCTACCTCTGACTGAGGAGCCGTTCCACTGCCTCTGTATTCACTGCCCCTTCTGAATGACTTGCTTATTTTGAGCCGAGATTGTGGGAGACCTGCTGTAATCATTGGCTTTGGAATGTGGGGAACGCAGAAAGGAGAGAAATTCTCAGCAGGTTGAGGGCTGTTAAGTGCAGACTTGTGTACCTATCCCTGGGAGTCTAATGGGATCTTCCAATCCTGTCTTGCACAATCCTTTGTATAGCTTAATTTATTCATAAGTAAAGATTCTATGAAGTGTGAGCTATTAATTGTTTTCCCGTACACTGGATCAAGCACTCATCTAGGAGGTGCAGGCGAGAGATTTTGGGGGGGGGGGGGGGGTGTTCAGTTTTTATCTCGGTGCCAGTGAATCTTATCTTTCCTCATTAAACAGCAACATTGGTCACAGGTCAGATCCTGTGCACCATCTTATTCCGTACAGGACTATGTATTTCAGGCTGAAATCGGAGTTGAGGAACATGTGGCTGTGTCAGGGTCCAGGTGCTGCAGGTGCCAGTCACAATGATATATGCAGGAGACAGAACTGCACACTTCCTCAAAGATTACTTTTGTAAAACACCTGTGCCTCAGTTCAGACCATCTCCGAGATCTGGATGAACATCGCACTAGAGTTGTGTTTCAAACCGGGAACTAACTTATTCCAGAATCATAGTGTCACTGCTTCACAGAACTAGTGATTGAAGGACCAACCCTGGTCTTTGTTTAAGCAATTGGGGGCTGCAGTGAAAGACCACATTTGGTGTATTTTGTCTTGCAATGAATCTTGGTACAGCTCGTGGCCAGTGTTCCCAATGATGGCACAATGTGAGTGTGGGGATTGGAATAAGTGTATTGTTTCTATCTTGCCATATACCACATTTGGAAGACTACATTTGGAATGGAGTCTTCTACAGCACAGTACTTTACATGGTCCTGGATCTGGGAATCAGTAAACATGAGGAAAAGATACATAAACCTAACGCCTGACCCATGTCACAGCAAATGATGACAGCAGAATGGAGCAAGCACTAACACTGACTCGCCCAATGCTCTTGAAATTTACATCATTGGATTAATTTTTCTTTTAGCCTTTTCTATTGCTTAGAAATTGAGTTATGTATGGACACAAATATAGCATAACTGTGTGCCGACAGCCTGGATTCCTGCATCCCATGTAATTAAAATGTATTTAACTTATTCAGGAGGGTAAAGCAATGACACTGTCCATCATTAGTTTACATCTGGGAATAGGGCGGCACGGTGGCGCAGTGATGAGCGTTGCTGTCTCATGACGCCCAGGACCCGGGTTCAATCCTGGCCTGGGTCACTGTCCGTGTGGAGTTTGTACATTCTCCGTGTCTGCGTGGGTCTCACCCCCATGACCTAAAGATGTGCAGGGTAGGTGGATTGGCCACGTTAAATTGCCCCTTAATTGGAAAAAATAATTGGTACTCTAAATTTATAAAAATAAAAGTCTGGGAAATACCCATTTGTAACAAAAAGAAGCATCAAATACTGTTGTGTTCAGAGACACAACATTGCTGCCATGTATATCTCCTCAGTGCTGTCTCACATCTATTTCTCTCATGCCCCGCTCCGTGTACTGCCCCCTTGTGCCCACCCTGGCCTCTACTCTCTCTCGCCCTCTCACCCCTCTCTTTCACCCTCTCCTCCCTCTTTTGCCCCCTCCACTCTCTCTTTCGCCCTCTCCTCTCTTTCACCCTCTCTCTCCTTCGCCCTCTCTTTCTTTCACCCATTCCTCTCTTTCACCCTCTCCTCTTTCTTACACCCTCTCCTCTCTTTCACCCTCTCTCTCTTTCACCCTCTCCTCTCTTTCACCCTCTCCTCTCTTTCACCCTCTCCTCTCTTTCACCCTCTCCTTCTCTTTCGCCCTCTCCCCTTCTCTTTCGCCCTCTCCCCTTCTCTTTCGCCCTCTCCCCTTCTCTTTCGCCCTCTCCCCTTCTCTTTCGCCCTCTCCTCTCTCTCTTTCGCCCTCTCCCCCTCTCTTTCGCTCCCTCCTCTCTCTCTCTTTCGCTCCCTCCTCTCTCTCTCTTTCGCCCTCTCCTCTCTCTCTTTCGCCCTCTCTCTCTTTCGCCCTCTCCTCTCTCTCTTCCGCCCTTTGCCCTCTCCTCTCTCTCTTTCGCCCTCTCCTCTCTCTCTTTCGCCCTCTCCTCTCTCTCTTTTGCCCTCTCCTCTCTTTCACCCTCTCCTCTCACCCTCTCCTCTCTCTTTCATCCTCTCCTCTTTCTCTTTCATCCTCTCTTTTCTTTCACCCTCTCCTCTCGCCTTCTCTCTCTCGCCCTCTCCTCTCTCTCGCCCTCTCCTCTCTCTTGCCCTCTCCTCTCTTCCTCTCGCCCTCTCCTCTCTTCCTCTCGCCCTCTCCTCTCTTCCTCTCGCCCTCTCCTCTCCTCTCTTCCTCTCGCCCTCTCCTCTCTCTTTCCCTTTCGCCCTCTCCTCTCTCTTGCCCTCGTTTCTCTCTCACCCTCTCGCCCTCTCCTCCCTCCCTCGCGCCCATCTCTCTAGTCTCTCTCTATATGCTGTACATGCTGCTCTTTCCCTGCCTGTTCATCCTTCCCTTCCCCAGATATTCCTGATGCGTTGTATGTGCCAGTGTCAGCTTGGCATAGTGAGTAGTTAATTTCCTTTTAATTGGAAGGTTGCAGATTTTAAACCCCAGTTAACGACACATATGTAATCTAGGCTGACACTAGAGCAGAACTGCGGGAGATACACTCTTGAGGGATTATTCATGTGAGATATAAAACCCAGGTGGTCCTTGTGGACATCAACAGTCCAGTTTCTATCCAAAACCAGATTAACTAATCCCGACTGTTTTTAAGATCTTGCTATTTGCAAAATGGCTGTTCTGATTACTTGCATGTTTCAGTGCTCTTCAGTGTCATTCACTTTGGGATGTGTCTGAAACTTGTGTTGATACTATTTGAATGTTATGTCTCTGTCTAACTTCAATGTTACCAGAAGATCAGAATCCCTCCTCGTGTACATCTTTAGGGGTAAAGGCTTTCCCCACATGACCTCCAGCATGTCATTGCCATTTCCCAAGGAATGAGTGGGGAGCGTTGTGTGTGAGTGATGTTTTCGCCTTCCTCACCTTCCTCGGTTGAGAGTTTCTGTTTACTCTAAGAGTGAATGCAGTTTCATGTGGTTCTACATTGCAACCCAGGATTGGCAAGAGGAGCATTGGGGGCACACACCAGACAGGCCCCTATCAGACAGAAAGAAATAGGAAAGACGTTTGGGTAGAGATTTGAAGGACTAACCTGACTTCTCTTGGAGGTGATGGCTATCCTGATTTACTGCATTTTTTAGGTTTGTATTAGATATCCAGCATTCACAGTTTTGCTTTTCCATCCCAGTGTTTCAACGAGATTTCTCCTTTGTGACTAATGAACCAGGAGACAGTGCAGTGAGTCTACCTTGCTACTCCCTGCTAAGCCTGTGCACAGTTACAACGCCAACACCTCTGTTACCTTGCTACTCCCCGCTAATTCTGTGCACAGTGTTACAATACCAGTCTCACCCAGGTCTGAGAAAATATTTCTGAATTTAAAAAAACAAAAAATTAAAAATTTTTGAACCTTCTGGAGTTTAAATAAAACTATTTTTTTGAGAACAGATGTCAGATTAAAACGTTTCTACACTCTTAATATTTTTGAGTGAACTTGTATAGCGAAGGAAGTGATCATGGAGTTGTATATACCAAGGAATACAAGCTAGGATGATTGTTGAACGAAATAATATTTAATGATTATATGTATAAATATTAGCACTTGTTGTGTCTTTATTTCCTGGCATCGTATGTATTGAGTTGGTAAAAGATATTTGGGGTGACAAAGAGCAGGAACACAAAGATTGGGTTATGTAACCTTTGAACCTTGCCTTACAAACATCAATTTCAGTTTTGAAATGTTTCCGTTGCCCCTAGCCTCATTAGTTGTTTCGGTGAGTTTAAGTTCCAGATTTCCACCACCCTTTGTGTGAAGAAGTGCTTCCAGACCCCTTAATAGCCTAGATCTAATTTTAAAGTTCTGAACCCTTGTTCTAGACTCACCCTATCAAAGGGAATAGTTTCCCTTTCTCAACCTTATCAACTCCTTTAATCATCTTAAACACCCTCAATAAAATCATCCTTTGATATCCTATGCTCAAGGGAATGTAAGCTTAGTCTTTGCACCCCATCCATTTTAGCCCTCATATCATCACGATGAATACTTGACATTGAATGGCATTGCCATCACTGAATCCCCCATTATCAACATCGAGGGTGTTGCCTTGACCAGAAACTGAACTGGACTAACCATATAAATAATGTGACTATAGAGGACAGGCCAGAGGCTAGGAATCCTGCGGCAAGTAATTCTTCTCCTGATCCTCCAAAGCCTGACCACCATCGAAAATGCACAAGTCAGGAGTAAGACAGAATACCCTCCACTTGCCTGGATGAGTACAGCTCCAACAACACTCAAGAAGCTCATACCATCCAGGACTAAGCTGCCCGCTTGATTGTCACCCCTTCCAGAAACATACACTCCCTCCACCACCGATGGACAGTGGAGCCGTGAGTTACCATCCACAATATACATTGCAGGAACGCGCCAGGATTCCTTAGGCAGCTCTTTCTAAGCCCACGACTGTTACCTTCTAGAAGGATAAGAGCAGCAGATACATGAGAACTCCACTACCTGGAAGTTCCCTGCAAGTCGCACACCATCTTGACTTGGAAATATATCAGCCGTTGCTTCACTGTGGCTGGGTCAAAATCCTAGAACTCCCTCCCTAACAGCACAGTGGGTGTACCTCCATCAGAAGAACTTCAGTGATTCATGAAGACAGTTGACCAAAACCTTCTCATGGGCAATAAAATTTTTTAAAAAGGGAGTGCAGCTAAGGTTCACCAAACTAATTTCTGGAATAGAAGGATTGTCCTATGAGAACAGATTAACCAGACTGGGCCCTTATTCTTGAGTTTAGAAGAATGAAAGATTATATCATTCAAACATAAAATTCTTAGGGCTCGGCAAGGTCGATAGAGGAGAAGGATGTTTCCTCTGCCTGGGGATGTCTCGAACCAGGGGGCACTGTCCCAGAATAAGGGGCAGGTCATTTAGAACTGAGATGAGGGATTTCGTCACTCAGAGTTTGGTGAATTTTAGGAATTCTTTGACTCAGGGCTATGGAGGCTGCCATTGAATATGTTCAAGACAGATCGCTAGATTTCTACTTGTTAAAAATACCAAAGGGTGCAAGGGTAGTGCAGGCGAATGGTGTTGAAGTATCAGCCATGGTCTCATTAAACGGCAGTGTGGGCCTGAATGCTGAACTCCTATTTCTTTGTTTAGTGGCCTTGTCTGAACCCCAAAATCTGTTTCTCCACAGTTTCTCATGTTTTGAGATGATCACAGAATTTATTTCTGGCATGGGGTTGGCAGAGGAATCTTACACTTAATCTCCCGCTGAGGGGGAGGGATCCGAATGTTCCATGTCCAGGACCCCACCTCCCCAACAAAAAGTGCAATTCTAGATGCCTGTTGCGTGCAGGAGCTGGTTTAGCAGTTATATTCCACATGCTGATACTGTCTGCTGATTGTTCACTCCTTTGACATGTTATAGCCCACAGACTCGAGAACGAGTATGGAGATGTTATCAAACTGTGACAGTTATTAAACTCAGACGAACTTGTGATGCCCTCGACAAAATATTTAAAGAATGGATTGTAAGCTGAAAGTGCAACTTCATTATTGGCAATTATGCCGCATTCTGCCACTGTCAGTTTACTTACAAGGGTTTATGCCCTTCAGCGAGACTTGTGTGCTCTCAATCCGTTACCAAGAGCTCTAACTCTGCCTTCAGCTGCCTAGACCTTGGGCAGAGGTCGTTGGTATCAGTGCCCTTCCTAACTTCATATATTTGCTGTTGAATTGTAATTTTCTTTAATTCTACACCAATTTACAAAAGTGAAATGATCCAGAAGCTAATGTAAGTAGAATGGAAGCTGTTACATGCTTTTGCTCTTTGCAGATGTTCACAAACCAGAAAACCTTTGCTAAGAAATGCAAAAGCTGACAAAGTTTAAGAAGTCAGTGTTACAGAAGATGGTCGAGGAACGCTAGGGCAACAAAAGCAACATCAACTTGCATTTGTCTAACTTTTAATATAGTTTTTTTAAATTCCAAGATTCTTCATGAACATAGAACAGTACAGCACAATACAGGCCCTTCGGGCCACGAAGTTGTGCCGACCATTTATTATAATCTAAGATCAACTTAACCTACACCCTTCAGTTTACTGCTGTCCATGTGCCTGTCCAAGAGTCGCTTAAATGTTCCTAATGACTCTGACTCCACCACCTCTGCTGGCAGTGCATTCCACACACCCACCACTCTTTGTAAAGAACCTACCTCTGACATCTCCCCTATTACAGCCATTTCCGCCCTGGGGAAAAGTCTCTGGCTATCTACTCTATCCATGCCTCTCATCAGCTTGTAAACCTCTATCAAGTCGCCTCTTTTCTTCACTCCACTGAGAAAAGCCCTAGCTCCCTCAATCTTTCTTCATAAGACATGCCCTCCAGCCCAGGCAGCATCCTGGTAAATCTCCTCTGCACCCTCTCCAAAGCATCCACATCCTTCCTATAATGAGGCGACCAGAACTGGACACACTATTCCAAGTGTGGTCTAACTAGAGTTTTATAAAGCTGCATCAAAACCTCGCGACTCTTAAACTCAATCCCCCTGTTAATGAACACCAACGCACCATACACCTTAACAACCCTATCAACCTGGGTGGCAACTTTGAGGGATCTATGTACTGTACGTGGACCCCAAGATCCTTCTGTTCCTCCACACTTCCAAGAATCCTGCTTTAACCCTGTATTCAGCATTCAAATTCGACCTTCCAAAATGAATCATTTCACATTTAGCTAGGTTGAACTCCATCTGCCACCTCTCAGCCCAGCTCTGCATCCTGTCAATGTCCTGTTGTAACCTGCAACAGCCCTCAACACTGCAACTCAACTAACCTGTGTGTCATCAGCAAACCTACTAACCCACATTTACACTTCCTCATCCAAGTCATTTATAAAAACCACAAAGAGCAGAGGTCCCAGAACTGATCCCTGCGGGACACCACTGGTCACCGACCTCCAGACGGAATACTTTCCATCCACTACCACTCGTTGTCTTCTTTCGGCCAGCCAATTCTGTATCCAGACAGCCAAATATCCCTGTATCCCATACCCCCTAACTTTCTGAAAGCCTTCCATGGGGAACCTTATCAAATGCCTTACTGAAATACAAATACACCACATCCACTGCCCAACCTTCATCAATGTGTCTCTTCACATCCTCAGCTTGTGAGGCATGACCTGCCCCTCACAAAGCCATGCTGACTATCTTTAATCAAACTATGTTTTTCTAAATAATTATAAATCCTATCTCAGAATCCTTTTCAATATTTTGCTCACCACAGACGTAAGACTGACTGGTCTATAATTCCCAGGGATTCCCTATTCCCTTTCTTGAACAGGGGAACAACATTTGCCACTCTCCAATCATCCGGTACTACTCCAGTGGAGAGTGAGGACGCAAAGATCATCGCCAAAAGCGCAGCAATCTCCTCCCTCCCTTCCCATAGTAACCTTGGGTATATCCCGTCAGGCCCAGGGGACTTATCCATCCTGATGCTTTTCAAAAATTTCCAGCACATCCTCCTTAATATCAACCTGTTTGAGTCTGTTAACCTGGTTCACGCTGTTCTCATGAGCAACAAGGTCCCTTTCTCGAGTGAATACTGAAGCAAAATATTCATTTAGGGCCTCCCCTATCTCCTCAGACTCTTGGCACAAGTTTCCTCCACTATGCCTGATCGGCCCTAGTCTCACTCGATCATCCTCTTATTTCTCACAAGTGTAGAACACCTTGGGGTTTTCCCTAATCCTTCCCGCCAGGGCTTTTTCATGCCCCCTTCTAGCTCTCCCAAGTCCATTTTTGAGTTCCTTCCTGGCTACCTTGTAACCCTCTAGAGCCATGCCAGATCCTTGCTTCCTCAACCTTACGTAAGCTTTCTTCTTCCTCGTGACTAGAAGCTCTCTTCTCTTGTCATCCAAGACCCCTTCACCCTACCATTCCTTCCTCATCTTAGTGGGACAAAACTATCCAGCACTTGCAGCAAGTGCTCCTTAAACAACCCCCACATTACTGTTGTGCATTTCCCCAAGAACAACTTCGCACTTTATGCTCCTCAGCTCTTGCCTAATAGCAGTATAATTACCCCTCCCTCAATTAAATACCTTCCTATACTGTCTGTTCCTATCCCTCTCCATGACTACGGCAAAGGTCAAGGAGTTGTGGTCAATAACTCTGAAATGCTCTCTATTCGAGACATCTGACACCTGGTCTGGTTCGTTGCCAAGCTCCAAATCCAATATGGCATCTCCCCTAGTCGGCCGATCTACATATTGAGTCAGGAATCCTTCCTGTACATACCTGACAAAATCTGCTCCATCCCAACCATTTGCAGTAAGGAGGTTCCAGTCAACATTAGGGAAGTTGAAGTCAGCCAGAGAACAACTGTTACTTCTGCACCTTTCCAAGATCTGCTGCCCAATCTGTTCATCCATCTCTCTGCTGCTATTTGGGGGTCTATAGAAAACTCCCAATAAAGTGACTGCTCCTTTCTTGTTTCTGACTTCCACCCATACTGACTTAGTAGTTGTGATGCACTCCCTAATTAACAGTGCCACTCCCCCTCCCCTTTTACCTCCCTCCCTATTCTTCTTAAAACATCTAAACCCCGGAACATCTAACAACGATTCCAGCCCCTGTGAAATCCATGTCTCCGTAATGGCCACAACATTATAGTTCCAAGTACTGATCCATGCTCTTAAGTTCATCTCCCTTATTACTGATACTCCTTGCATTGAAACAGACACACTTTAACCCATTCCACTGAGTGAAACTTTGCCCTATCAACTGGCTATCCTTCCTTATAGACTCGCTGCATACTATTTCTTCCTGTTCAACAGCTACCCTATCCTCTGATCCATAGCTCTGGTTCCCAAACTAGTTTAAACCCTCCCGAAGAGCTCTAGCAAACCTTCCACCCAGGATATTGGTGCCTCTCCAGTTTAGGTGCAATCCATCCTTCATGTACAGGTCCCACCTTCCCCAGAAGGTATCCCAATGATCCACATATCCAAAGCCTTCCCTCCTGCACCAGCCCTGTAGCTGCACTCGCTCTCTGTTCCTTGCCTCACTTGCACGTGGGACCGGTAGCAATCCTGAGATTACTACTCTGCTTGTCCTGCTCTTTAGCTTCCAACCTAACTCCCTAAAATCACATGAGTGTTAGCTGTCAACATCTGATATAAAACAACATGTGATATCTGGACATGTGCTTGGTCATAAAGGAACATCATATAAGAGAAAGACAGCAGGGAGATTTAGAGAATTCCAGAACTTAAGGTCTAGGTAGCTGAAGGCACAGCCGCCCATAGTAACGCCATGAGAATCCAGGATGAACAAGAAGCCTTGCTGGAAGAATACAGGTTTGATGGGTTGTTAGGTTGGAAGCGTTATGGAGATTGGGAGGGGCAAGGCTATTTGAAAATGAGGATCTAAATTTTAAAATTGAGGCCTTGCTGGACTGGCAACCACGGAACCATGGTTCTTAATGTAGTTAGGAAATGGGAAGCAGAGTTTACAAACTGCAATTTGGGAAGCCAGGCCAGAAGAGCATTGGAATAGTCAAAGCTGGAATGAATGGAAGCATGGATGAGGTTTTCAGCAGCAGACAAGTTGAGAGCAGCATAGACAATGTACAGAAGTGGAAATAAGTGGTCTTGATGATGAAAAATCTACACAATCAATGCTTCTTTCAGGGTCAAATAGGATTTCAAGTTTGTGAACAGCTTGAATCATAGAAATTTACAGTACAGAAAGTGGCCATTCGGCTCCTTGTTTTTTTTATTGGCTGGAATCCGCCTAATCCACTTTCCAGCTTTTTGACTTGTATGGGTTAGGGTTTTTGACTCACTTTTTCAGGTAGAGTTCCAGACCACCCTCACTTTCCAATTACTATAAATTTGTGTCCCCCTAGTATTGACCTCTCTTCTCACTGAATTAACTCCTTCCTATCCATTCTACCTCATAATACACCTCTACTAAATCTCCCCTCAGCCTGCTTTGATCTAAAGAAAAGAACTCCAGAATATCCACACTTTCCTCAGCTAAAATTCCATTAAATCTCTGTACCCTCTCAATCACTGAGGCCTAATTGGTGTTTTATACAATTCTAGCAATACTTGCTTGCTCTTCTATTCTGTGCTTCAGCTAAGAGGAAAATATCCCATGGGCATTCACGCCAAGGCCCCTCTCTCCTTCCATATTACTCGATATCCAGTTTATTGTGTACTTCCTGGTCTTGTTTGACCTCCCATGATGTATTATTTCACAATGCACAGTGTTGAATTCTATTTGCTCCGTTTGATATCTTCCTCACTTTAAAAAACACAGCCAATGTTGTTATCATCTGGAAATTTCTTAACCATACCCTCCTCCCCCACGTTGAAGACTAAATCATTGATATGTACCACAAAGAGCATGGGACCTAGTACGAACCCTGCGGAAGCTCACTGGAAACAGAAATCCAGTCACAGAAAATGTTCTTGACCCTCACTCTTTCCTACTGAACCAATTTGATATTTTCCCATAAGATCTACCTTTCTGACTAGTTCGCCATGTGGGGCCTTGTCAAAGGTCTTGCCAAAATCTACATAAATACATCAAGACTATATCAAACATGCCACCTGCGTCAAACTTCTTACCTCTTCAAAAAAATTCAGTTGTGAGTCAGACGTTGCCTTCTCTTAAATCCTTGCTGATCCTGATTGACACGGTCTCTCAGAATTTTTTCCAGATTTTCGTTCTGTCACGGAGGCTAGGCTGATGGACCTGGAATTATTCTGTCTATTCCTTTCTCTTTTTTGGAACAGTGGTTCTGCACTGGCAGTCTTCCAGTTCTCTTACATTTTATAAAATATTTTTAGAATCATAGAATCAGGGATCAGTTCTGGGTCCTCTGCTGTTTGTGATTTTCATTAATGACTTGGATGAGGGAGTTGAAGGGTGGGTCAGTAAATTTGCAGACGATACGAAGATTGGTGGAGTTGTGGATAGTAAGGAGGGCTGTTGTCGGCTGCAAAGAGACATAGATAGGATGCAGAGCTGGGCTGAGAAGTGGCAGATGGAGTTTAACCCTGAAAAGTGTGAGGTTGTCCATTTTGGAAGGACAAATATGAATGCGGAATACAGGGTTAACGGTAGAGTTCTTGGCATTGTGGAGGAGCAGAGAGACCTTGGGGTCTATGTTCATACATCTTTGAAAGTTGCCACTCAAGTGGATAGAGCTGTGAAGAAGGCCTATGGTGTGCTCGCGTTCATTAACAGAGGGATTGAATTTAAGAGCCGTGAGGTGATGATGCAGCTGTACAAAACTTTGGTAAGGCCACATTTGGAGTACTGTGTACAGTTCTGGTCGCCTCATTTTAGGAAGGATGTGGAAGCTCTGGAAAAGGTGCAAAGAAGATTTACCAGGATGTTGCCTGGAATGGAGAGTAGGTCTTACGAGGAAAGGTTGAGGGTGCTAGGCCTTTTCTCATTAGAGCGGAGAAGGATGAGGGGCGACTTGATAGAGGTTTATAAGATGATCAGGGGAATAGATAGAGTAGACAGTCAGAGACTTTTTCCCCAGGTGGAACACACCATTACAAGGGGACATAAATTTAAGGTGAAAGGTGGAAGATATAGGAGGGATATCAGAGGTAGGTTCTTTACCCAGAGAGTAGTGGGGGCATGGAATGCACTGCCTGTGGAAGTAGTTGAGTCGGAAACATTAGGGACCTTCAAGCAGCTGTTGGATAGGTACATGGATTACGGGAAAATGATATAGTGTAGATTTATTTGTTCTTAAGGGCAGCACGGTAGCATTGTGGATAGCACAATTGCTTCACAGATCCATGGTCCCAGGTTCGATTCCGGCTTGGGTCATTGTCTGTGCGGAGTCTGCACGTCCTCCCCGTGTCTGCGTGGGTTTCCTCCGGGTGCTCCGGTTTCCTCCCACAGTCCAAAGATGTGCGGGTTAGGTGAATTGGCCAATGATAAATTGCCCTTAATGTCCAAATTGCCCTTGGTGTTGGGTGGAGGTGTTGAGTTTGGGTAGGGTGCTCTTTCCAAGAGCTGGTGCAGACTCAAAGGGCCGAATGGCCTCCTTCTGCACTGTAAATTCAATGATAATCTATGATTAATCTAGGACAAAGGTTCGGCACAACATCGTGGGCCGAAGGGCCTGTTCTGTGCTGTATTTTCTATGTTCTATGTAATCCCTGCTGTGCAGAAGGAGGCCATTCGGCCCTTCAAATCTGCTCCAACCCTTTGGAAGAACACCCTTCCCAGGCCCACTCCCCTCCCTATCCCCGAAACCCCACCTAACCTGCACGTCCCTGGCCAATCCATAACCTGCACATCTTTGAACTGTAGGAGGAAACCCACGCAGACACAGGGAGAACGTGCAGACTCCACACAGTTAACCAAAGCTGGAATTGAACCCGGGCCCTTGCCGCATTGAGGCAGCAGTGCTAACCACTGTGCCAACCCAAGACATTTTCCAGGCTATCAGAGTCAAAGGCCAATACATCCACCCTTTTCCCTTCCTGCAGCTCTGGCTCATCTGATACCCCAAAAACCGCCACCCACAAACACGGTGCCACCGCGACCTTCACAATCTCCGATATAATCTCGAAAAAGGAAGCCCAGAACTTCCTCAATCAACAGCAGGACCAAAACATGTGCGAGTGGATCGCTGCCCCCCCTCCCCCTGAACAATGCTTGCATCTGTCCTCCACCCTGGAAACAACCCACCCATGCGTGTTTTAGTCATGTGCGCTCTGTGCACTACAAACTAGATCAGGTTCAGTCTCACTGGGTCGAGGAGGTAGAGTTCACCCTTTGTAGGGCTTCACTGCGCATCTCCCCCCCCCCCCCCCCCCCTGCAAAATGCACCATCCAGCTCTACCTCCTATTTTCTCTTTATCTCCTCGTGCAAAGCCCTCTTCCTCTCCATCAACCTCCCATAAATAACAGCGATCTTCCCTTCCCCTATCCCATCCAAAGACATGTTATCCATCAGAGAGGGGGGCAGCAACTGAGGAAAAGTAGAAAGCTCCCTGAACAAATTTCCTCACCTGCAACCTGAACCCGTCCCCATAGCCCCTCCACAGCGACCCCCCCCTCCCCCCAAGAAGCTGAAACGTTTCCACCAGTTCCTCACAGTCCCTACACCTCTCTACCACTTCCCATTTCCAGGCCATGTACGACAAGACCATTCCTGCAGGGAAAATCTGCAGTTCCCACATGTCGGCACCCCTAACGATATCGACTCCAGCTTAAAATGTTGCCTAAACTGATTCCATTATCTTAAGGAGGTTATTACCACCAGACTCGTAAGTACTTGGCTGGTGAGAATGGAAAAGGAGCCATCACCAATGCCCTCAAACACGACCCTGAACAGGAAGCTGCCTCCATCCGCCGCAAACCATCCTTTCCTCCACGACACATTTCCTAACCTTCTCGATATTTGCTGCCCGGTAATATTTCATCAAATTCAGCAATGCCAACCCCCCTGACTGCTTGTCTCTCTGCAAAAATGCTCTCTGGACCCAAGGAGTCTTGCCCACCCATACAAAGGTTGAAACCAGTTTGATAATCTTCCCAAAAAAAGATTTAGGCTAAACGATTGATAGATTCTGAAATACAAATAAGAATTTTGGGAAGACCATCATTTTCACCATTTGGATTCTTCACACCATCAATGATGGGTGGCATCTGTAGCCATCTGGGATGGCCACTTACAACAAGAAACATGGACGTTCGCAAAGCTTAAAGGGAAATATGGACAATGTAAGATTCAGGCAGGCACAGAGCCTGCATGTATATTTGTGTGCAGAGAATCCAGACAGCATCGAAACCCCCAACCGATTAGCATTTAATGGCCCACCTCTGTAAGACAAAGGATTGATGCTCAGGTAACCGATACGAGCCCAGACATTTCGGCGCCACTCCCTTTACTCCGGAAGCATAAACAGCAAGGTCAATGACTGCTTAGGACATGCCCAGCCATCAAGGCACCCGCCCCATTGGCTCAGATCGAAGGCAGTGATCGAGAACTGCCCAATTAATTGGGTCCAAACCTAAGGACCGCCCAAAAGAGCGCGAAACACCCCCCCCCCCCCCCCCCCCCCCCAAGGATAAAGAGAGACACTGCCATGTGTTCGACCTCTTTTGGACCTGGCGCTCTGGCAACGTCCATCTCCAACTGCAGCACCACGACCAGAAGCAAGTTCAAGTTCAACGCTACCAGACGGATGATCGTAGCAGAACCGCAATTACTATTCCAGATCCAGCCGATCCAGATTCGAACAAAGGCCACTGTTCCTCGGACCTAAGCCGGGTGCCTGAAGTTAAGTACAGGTTGTCATCGTTGTTAGGTGTAGTTTAGCTCGTAGTGTTTATGTTGCATGTGTAAGTTAACCTAGTGTGTAAATAAAGTACCATTGATCTTGAACTAACTAACTGGTTGTTTGGCTCTTTGATTGATACCCGGTTGAACCTGGTGGCGGTATCATTTGATACCTGGCGACTCTGAAAGCATATCATTACAATATCTAGATAAAAGAAGGGCAACCTTATTGACTGCCATATTTATTGCAAGTAAAGATAGCAACATTTATTGGCGATCTCTGACGGGACTCGACCCAGAAGTGACTGTGTCACTCCGAGAGAACCCACAAAACGTTTGAATTAGAAATCCAAATTGGAAAAGTAAAAGAAACCACAAGCATAAGACCAGTATCGATCAAACCTCCAAGATTCAGAAGTGTGTAGTAATTTGCATGCGTACTAACAGGGATATAAGATAAACTCGATAGATTTTGTTGCATGAAACTTTCGGGAGTTGTGTGAACCGGAAAATAGCTTAAGCCATACCCGCTGTTTGCATCACCGCTTTATTCCCCCCTGTCCCAAATTCCCGGGAGAGATACAGAGATTACGGTAGAAATGGCAATGAAGGTAATGGAACGCCTTATGTACCCACAGGAACCCGAGGTCGCAGCGACCAATAGTGCAGAGCAGTGTCCCATATGGGAAGAGGAAATTAGGAAGTACCTAAAGGGGAAAGGATGGCCCCTATGGTCTGAGTTTTGTGCAAATGAAGAGACAGGTCCTGGTAGTATAGGACAAACTTGGTGGGGTAACCTGATCGAGATCCATAAAAAGAATTTAGGTAGAGTTCATAAGCCGATGGCAATCGTGTCCTGTTTGGCACAATTGCGAGGCACAGAGGAGGTCGTGAGGATGCTCCGCAGACAGCTTGAAGAGAAAGAGAAGAGGAATGAGGGAAATGTTAGCGAATGCGAAAAAGTAAATGAGCAACTCCGAGAGCAGCTGGCGGCGAAGGACAAGGAGATGGCTGATGTCAAACGGGCACACCAATCTTGTCTCGCTCACCTAAGTAGCTTTCAGTCACAGTATGATAAGGCCTACCAAGACACGCACTGCGCGGTCTCAGTAAGAGAGGAAACAGAACACCGAGTACAACAATAGAAAAAGCAATGTGAAGACTCAAAGGCAGCCCTACGAGCACTCCACAGTTCCACCACAGAACAGAGGCAGAGTTTGGTAGACCATACCAAATGCAGGCAGCAAATTGCAAGATTGCAATCACTGCTCTCAGTTCAGAATGGGTTCAGAGATACCTTTGGACCAAATTTAGACCAGGAAGATGGCCCCGATTGGCAGGAACTTAATGAAACGGCCCACCGATATGTAAATGAAACAGAAATTCAGAATAGAGCCCCCCAGGCCCCGAAAAAGAAAGCACCCGCACCACCGACTGCACAGGCAGCACCCAACCCGATGAATCCAGTCACCATGCAGCGCAGAGTACCGACAGAAGACCAACCCGATTTTGTGTACACCATCCCCCTAACCATCACCCAGTTAAGGGATGCTGTGATAAAATAGAAACCTTTCACCCCACATCAGACCCACACCATTTCTTTAAGCGAGTTAGACAACAGACCGTCATGTACGGTCTGGACGAGCAGGAAGAAGTGTAACTTATAGTAATGAGCCTTGACCCGTCTGTTAGTTCAGCCCTTCCCGACCCACCAAATGTCTCCAGGATATGAAAACAGCCATCCTAGATGCAACTGGCTATAATAGAGGTGATCCCATAGAAGGAGTCAACTGATGTAGGCAGAAAAAAGGAGAGCATCCAACAGCGTTTGCTGGACGCCTCTGGATACACTTCACAGCAGTATTTGGAGATTTAGCCCGCGCCCATTTAACTGCAGACAATATGGCCAAATGGACCTGTATTCTAGTCTCCCACGCCACAGAGGCAGGACAAAAAGCATGTGCAAATTATGACCCCTCGGACCCGCCACACAATGAAGTGTGGGTTCTGAAGAGACTATCTAGAGCTTGGGAACAATCCCTACATAAAAAGGCAGAGCAGTAGAAGATAGAAGCAAACATGAATCCAGTAAGGACACATCAAGACCCCGCATGGATAAATGAAGGTAGAAATAATACGCAGCACCCTAAAACGCAGGGATGCTACAATTGTGGACACGAGGGACATTACGCCCGAGAATGCAATGCCCCCCCTGAAACAGCAACAAAATCAGCATGCAAATGCCCCACCTAGGAACAATGCCAGGCCTATCCACGGCGTTCAGACATTTGGCCATAAATGGCACCGATTGACGGTGTTCGGACTCCCCAAACTTGGGTCTGCAACACACTTTGGGACAAGTCCGGAAGACCGGTAGTTACAGGCACAGTCCGGGGACACTCCGTAGAGTTCCTTTGGGACCCAGGAGGGTCCCGAACCACGTTAAACTCCTCTACGATGTACCAGCGAGCTATATGGCCCACTACAGACACTATCACTCTTAGTGGATTTACAGGATACCTCCAGCAGGGAAACATTACGCCCCTGTGGATATCCAGATCGGTAACATTCGAACCAAGCACTCAGTGTTTTGGTAGATTTATCCCAGACAGCAGAGCACATCTTGGGGATAGATTGCATGAGCTCACACAACCTTTCTTTCGACCCCGTAAATAAGTGTGTGTGGAAAATGGCTCGAGCAGCACGAGCCCCCGCCACGCTCACAGTAGGAGACTACGAACACAGGATTAGCTCAGTGGGAGATTACTGGTTTGATCCACAAAGCATTACCATGGACAAAACAGTTAGGGAAGTCTTGAAGAGACACAAATCATCTTTTGCCCAGCACAAGCACAATTGCGGTAAAATCCCAGGAGTGGTCACCATTACAGGTCCCGATCCTAAGCCCCAGAAACAATACGGTTTTCCACAGCAAGTCAAGGGGGAAATAGCTAAGGTAATTCAAATTTTATTGGATCAAGGTGTAATTCGGCCCATAGCATCAACAAACAATGTTCCGATTTGGCCCGTAAGAAAACCAGATGGTTCATGGAGACTGACCATCGATTATAGAGAATTAAACAAAGTAACTCCGTTAGCAGCCCCCACCGTTGCCACGAGTCCCGAGACCATGTTAAAGCAGGGACTACAGTCAAAATGTTGCACGGTTCTGGACATTAGCAATGGCTTTTGGTCCATTCCATTGGATAAAAAGTGCCAGTACAAATTTGCGTTACACCTTCCAGGGACAGCAGTACACGTGGACATGCCTTCCACAACTCCTCCATTTTTCACAGACAATTGGCTAATGGATTATCGAAATTTTCCGACCCGAATGCCTCATTCAGTATGTGGACGACTTGCTCCTACAGACTGACACCAAGGAGAACACATTTCGCTTCTCTCCGAACTATTAGGTCTCCTGAAAGAAATTGGATGTAAAATCAACCCCAAAAAAGCCCAGATTCTCCAAGAAAAGGTCACTTATTTAGGTACAGTCATAATGCATGGTAAGCGTGAGATAGAGCAAAAACATATTGATTCAATTGTTAAATTCCTCTTGCCCCATAATGTTACCGCACTCCGGTCATTTTTAGGACTGGTTGGTTACTACAGAAACCATCTAGATGGTTTTGCCACAAAGGCAGCCCCACTTTTCGAGCTCCTTAAGAAACTGGCTCCATGGAAATGGCTTCCACAGCACATGGATGCCGTAGATGCATTGAAGCGCGCCCCAAATACAGCTCCCGCTTTGCAGGCACCAGACCCACACTCCCCATACGCAATAGAGGTAGCGACCACCAATCAAACCCTTTCGGCCGTACTTCTCCAGGAAATGCACGATCGCTTAGGACCCGTAGCCTATGCCTCACGAGTTTTAGATCCGGTAGAGCAAGGATTTTCTGCCTGCGAAAGGCACTTGCTCGTAGTTTTTTGAGCTGTTCAGTACTTCGCGTACATAACAGGACTCAACCCCTAAACCATTTTGACCGAGCACACCCCGACACAGCTACTGTTAGATGGTAGGCTAAAAGACAGTACAGTAAGCCAAATTAGAGCAGCGCGCTGGACCCTGCTCCTACAAGGACGCAACATTGCAGTGAAGAGGACAAAGACACACACATTTCTGGCTGATAATTTACAATATGCAGGAACCCCACATGAGTGTGAGATCATTGCAGCCAAGCACAACACACGACCCTTTATTCCCAAATCGTTACCAAGGAAAACAGGCATCAGACCACAGAGTACCCAGCCCACAGATAATTCGCTAAAAATGTATGTAGATGGCTCCTCCACAATTCTAAATGGAAAAAGGATCACAGGATGTGGCATATATGTAGAAGACGCGCAGGGACGCGCATTAGAGGAGATATCGTTACAATTGCCAGGACATTTCAGTTCGCAGGCAGCCGAGTTAGCAGCCATTGCATACATTGTGCAGCATGCAGATTCGTTCCCGACCCCAGCAGACATATATTTGGAGAGCTTATATGTTTGCAACAGGCTGACGGAATTCCTGCCCCTGTGGGAATCTAGAGGATTTGTATCCGCCTACGGTGAACCCCTACCCTCAGCGCCATTACTAAAGCACATTCTCATGGAAGCTAAAGACCGCAAATATGGCATCATAAAGGTTAGAAGCCATCATATTTCCTCCCCACTCGGTAACGTAAAAGCAGACGCCCTAGCAAAAGCAGGCTCAAGACATGGTCACTTTTGGCAACCCCCCGAGAGTGCCCCAGTACACGCGGTCCAGGTCCCACAGACCAATATTCAAGATTTTGCACAGGCACAAAAGGAAGACGACACGCTTAAGGCAATTTCAAAAGGAAACTTCCCAGCTCCCTATGATAGGTTGAAAGACACTTTAATGATACACAACGGAATCATATTAAAGGATTTATGTGGTCCCCACCCAGGACAGGAACCAGATTATTTGTCAATTCCACGACGGACACAGACACCAAGGGATAGAATCCACCCTTACCCACCTCAGACCTCTCTGCTGGTGGCCCAATTTAAAAACTGAAGTAACCCATTACATTGAAAATTGTTTAATTTGCGCCCAGAACAACGCAAACAGATACGCAAAGAAAGGTCAGCTAAGACACACCCGCCCTGTTAATGGCCCATGGACGAACTTTCAATTAGATTACATTGGTCGTCGTCGTCTCTCCCCCCCCCCCCCCCCCTGCAGAAATTGACTAATATGTGTTGGTCGTAATCGACACCCTCACAAAATGGGTGGAAGCATTTCCTTCCAGGACAAACACGGCTAAAGCGACAGCAAAAATTCTAACCCAGCAAATATTTACTCGATGGGGACTCCCCCGTAGTATTGAGTCGGATCAAGGTTCGCACTTCACAGGAAGAGTCATGAAAAATGTCCGAACAATTTTCGGAATTAAACAGAAGTTTCGCATTGCCTATCACCCACAATCCAGCGGCACTGTGGAACGCAAGAACCGAACCCTAAAGGCAACACTTAGGACGATGGTGCAACAACACAACACGACATGGGACACAGTTCTCCCATTCGCACTGATGTTTATTAGAAACACGGTGTCGAGTTCGACAGGATACACCCCCCACACCCTCATGACCAGACGACCCATGAAGGGTACGGACTATTTATTGGGACTTGATTTAGCCAGCCCCACAGTCACCGCCCTTGCCCACGAGAAAGCCGTCCAAAACATAATGGAAAATATTAAAGCAGCACAGCTCGCTCAGCTGTTTGACTAGGCGCTAGAAAAAGCAGAGTAAGGGCTGCTTTGATAAAACAGTACACCCGGTAGAGTATACAGTCGGTCAGCAAGTCATGCTCTCCCTGTACAATCCGAATTCATTCCTCTCTCCCAAATTTGCAGGACCCTACTCAATTTCTGATACAGTAAACCCCTCAGTTTATAGGATTACGTACCCTAATGGAAAGTCAGGATGGTTTCATATAAACCAGCTTAAGGTTTATGGAACGCAGTGCAGCCACTCACACCACATTTCACTGGCAATAGCAGACAACAAAGACCCGCCCACTGGCAACCAAATCCAACTCTCCCTCAGCCAGGACAGCACGTCCACAGACACGACCTTGACTCCGCCCCCAGAGACCAGTTTCCGCCTCACACTTGATTCGGCCGCTAGCGACAGCGAACGCACTACGGACGTACTTGAATGTGGTAAACCACTGTGTTGCATTGTGTTGTGTTGTACATGCCTGGGGTTGTCCAGGCTGGCTCCGCCTGTGGCTCCTCCCCTCGGGCTCATGTATACAGGTGGCTAGTCTCTGCCTCCATCCCAGTTCGGGTCCAGAGGCAGGAGGCTTGCTGTTTAGTGTATTAAAGCCTCAGTTACATTCATCACTCGTCGTGTGTTATTGATGGTGTATCAATTTAATACACTAAACTTTACGATGAACTCATCATTCAAGCCTGATCGCTTGGAGCTGGACCCACAGGCAGCCGACGCCACAGAAACTTTTGAACACTGGCTATGCTGCTTCAAAGCGTACCTCGCATCCTTCACCGAAGACTTCACATCCCTCCAGAAGAAGCAGATCCTTCACGTACGGGTGAGCCCAAGAGTCTTTCTTCTCATCAGGGACGCCCCCTTGTATGCGGAGGCAATAATGCTGCTGAAGGGACAATACGTGAAGTCCGTTAACGAGGTGAATGCTAGGCACCTCCTTGCCACGAGACAGCTCCGTCCGGGGGAATCACTTGCAGAATTCCTGCGTGCTTTCGTATACTCTGCCGGAACTGTGATTGCCAGGCGATATCGGCTACCCAGCACGCGGAGCTGCTGATCAGGGACGCTTATGTCGCGGGCATGAAATCAAATTATATCCGTCAGCGATTACCAGAATAGGGTACGCTCAGCCTCCCAGAGACAAGTGCAACTCTCCAACTCGCTGGAGGTGGCCTCCCAGAACATGGAGGCCTATATCTCCAACCGCGCGGCACCCTCGTGGGCCTCGTGGGCGCAACCATCATCCGACCCGTGTGCGATGCAAGCCTGCGCTGTGCAGCGGCCCTCCAACGCCGGATGCCCGAGGTGCTACTTTTGCGGCCAGGGCAGCCACCCAAGACAACGCGGCCAAGGCAGCCACCCCAGACAATGCTGCCCTGCACGGAACGCAACTTGCAACGGGCTGTGGGAAGAAGGGCCACTTTGCAAAAGCCTGCCAGGCCCGATCTCCCTCTTAAACTTCTAGGCCCAGCCGCGCTGCCTGCTGCCTGTCAGGGCCGCCTCCAGCTGCCGCGCCACCCGCCATGTGTGACCCATGGGCGCCGCCATCTTCAATTTTGGCAGCCACGTGCGACCCATGGGGGCCGCCATCTTTAACTCATCCTCCAACCGCCACGCGCGACCCACTTGGGGGGGCACTGTCTTGGACGCCATCGTCGCTGCCACCCGCCACGCGTGACTCATGGGGGCCGCCATCTTGGGACCACTCCGCTGCCTCTCGGGAGCCTGGCTCACCCGACCATACGCTGGCCGCCGCTACCTCCAACCAGCCTACCGATCGCCTTCCGAAGCTCGCCTCCATCACCCTTGACCAGTCCTGGCCGCACCACCTCGCGAAGTCTACGATGACCGCCCGGATCAACGGGCACGAGATGGCCAGTCTTTTCGACTCTGGGAGCATAAACAGCTTCATTCACCCAGATACGGTAAGGCGCTGCTCTCTCCCAATCTTACCCGCGACCCAGAAAATCTGGGTGGGCCTTGCCCGCATAATTGGGGACCCACTGGGCATAGTACTAGAAGAATCCCAGGCATCTCTTCAGGGCATTGGGGGAGGGGGCTTCCAGATCCCATGCAGTAGAAATCCGGCGGTACTGTGTTGCGACCCTTACTGTATAAGGTGTAGAGTACGCTAACTTCAAACTCTATGTCCTTCCCCATCTCTGTGCTGCCCTATTACTGGGGCTCGACTTCCAGTGCCACCTCCAGCGCCTTACTTTAAGGTTCGGTGGACCCCTGCCCCCCCCCCCCCCTCACCGTCTGTAGCCTCGCGACCCTTAAGGTCGACCCATCCTTGCTCTTCGCAAACCTCACCCCGGACTGTAAGCCCATCGCTACCAGGAGCAGACGATACAGTGCCCAGGACAGGGCCTTTATCAGGTTGGAGGTCCAACGACTTCTGCGAGAGGGGATCATTGAGGCTAGTACCAGCCCCTGGATAGCCCAAGTGGTGGTCGTCAAGACTGGGGAGAACCACCGGATGGTCATCGATTACAGTCAGACCATCAACCGGTACACGCAGCTCGATGCGTACCCCCTCCCCCGCATATCTGACATGGTCAACCAGATTGCGCAGTATCGCGTCTTCTCCACAGTTGACTTGAAGTCCGCATACCACCAGCTCCCTATTCGCCCGGAGGACCGCCAATACACTGCCTTCGAGGCAGATGGCCGCCTCTACCACTTCCTCAGGATCCCCTTCGGCGTCACCAATGGGGTCTCGGTCTTCCAAAGAGAAATGGACCGAATGGTTGACCAGTACGGGCCACTTTCCCGTACTTAGACAATGTCACCATCTGCGGCCATGACCAGCAGGACCATGACGAAAACCTCCGGCACTGCCTCCACACCGCTAAACTCCTGAATCTCACCTATAATGAAGAAAAATGCATTTTCTGCACAACCCGCCTCGCCATCCTCGGCTACGTTGTGGAACACTGAGTCCTCGGGCTCGACCCTGCCCGCATGCGCCCCCTCATGGAACACCCCCTCCCCCAATGCCCTGAAGAGATGCCTGGGATTCTTCTAGTACTATGCCCAGTGGGTCCCCAATTATGCGGGCAAGGCCCACCCACTTATCAAATCCACCACTTTTCCCCTGACGGCCGAGGCCCGACTGGCCTTCAATCGCATCAAGGCAGATATTGCCAAAGCCGCGATGCACGCTGTGGACGAGTCCATCCCATTCCAAGTGGAAAGTGATGCGTCGGACTTTGCTCTGGCCGCTACCCTCAACCAGGTGGGCAGGCCCCTGGCTTTCTTCTCCCGTACCCTCCATGCCTCCGAAATTCGACACTCCTCCATCGAAAAGGAAGCCCAAGCCATTGTAGAAGCTGTGTGACATTGGAGGCATTACCTGGCCGGCAGGCGATTCACTCTCCTCACTGACCGACGGTCGGTTGCCTTCATGTTCAATAACACACAGCGGGGCAAGATCAAGAATGACCAGGTACTGAGGTGGAGGATCGAACTCTCCACCTACAACTACGATATCTTGTACCAGCCGGGAAGCTCAATGAGCCCCCAGGTGCCCTATCGCGTGGTGCATGTACCAGCGCACAAGTAGACCGACTCCGGGCCCTCCACAATGACCTCTGTCACCCGGGGGTCACCCGTTTTTTTCACTTCATCAAGGCTCGCAACCTGCCTTACTCCATCGGAGAGGTCAGGACCGTGACCAGGGACTGCCAGGTCTGTGCGGAGTGCAAACCGCACTTCTATCGGCCAGACAGAGCGCGCCTGGTAAAGGCCTCTCACCCCTTTGAGCGCCTCAAAGGGCCCCTCACCTCCACTGACCGTAACGTGTACTTCCTCAACATTGTTGACGAGTACTCAAGATTCCCCTTCGCCATCCCATGCCCTGACATGACCTCTGTCACCGTCATCAAGGCCCTGCACAGTCTTTTCACCCTGTTCGGGTTCCCCACCTACATCCATAGTGATCGGGGATCCTCCTTCATGAGCGATGAGTTGCTTCAGTTCCTGCTCAGCAAGGGCATCACCTCCAGCAGGACGACCAGCTATAACCCCCGGGGGAAACGGACAGGTAGAGAGGGAGAACGTGACGGTCTGGAAGGCCGTCCTCCTGGCCCTACGGTCTAGGAGCCTCCCAGTCTCCCGCTGGCAGGTGGTCCTCTCCGATGCGCTCCACTCCATCCGGTCGCTCTGGTGTACAGCCACCAACGAGACTCCTCACGAGCGTATGTTTGCTTTCCCCAGGAAGTCCACCTCCGTGGTCTCGCTCCTGTCCTGGCTGACAGTCCCAGGGCCCGTCCTCAGGAAGCATGCGAGGAGCCATAAATCCGACCACCTCGTCGAGAAAGTCCTGCTCTTCCATGCCAATCCACAATATGCCTACGTGGCACACCAGGACGGGCGACAGGACACAGTCTCCCTTCTGGATTTGGCACCAGCAGGCTTCCCAGCGACCAATACCACCACCACCCCTGACCCTACACTGTCTTTTCCCACCCCTGCCCACCTACCTCACGAACTAGCACCCGCAGGCCCGCCGCCGACCATTACCACCACCTCCACCCATACACCGCCCCCCCCTTCACCGACTCAACTACTGGGTGAAGAAGAGGACAACACGCTCCCGGACGCGCAGGTCTCGACACCGGTGCCCACACCACAGCCGGGACTGAGGCAATCATGGCGGAAGGTCAAGGCCCCCGACAGACTTGACCTTTAAGACCACTTTACCCCCGCCGGACTCTATTTCAAACAGTGGGTGAATGTGGTGAACCATTGTGTTGTGTTGTACATGCCTGGGCTTGTCCTGGCTGGCTCCGCCTGTGGCTCCTCCCCTCGGGCTCATGTATAAAGGTGGCTAGTCTCAGCCTCTGCCTCAGTTCAGGACCAGAGGCCAGCTGTTTAGTGTATTAAAGCCTCAGTTACATTCATCACTCATCGTGTGCTTATTGAAGGCATACCATTGAAATCCCCGCCCAATGGCAAAACAGGCCAGGCTCCAGTCACGATAGCCAGCGGTTCAATTGCCAATGCAAAAAGTAATGGGGAAAGTGGACCCCCCCTGCCTTGTTCCCTAATACAGCTGAAAATACCCTGAGCTTAATGTGTTGGACGCTCGTAGTGGGGGCCCTATACAACAATTTGATCCATGAAATGAACCCAGATCAAGCTGGACATGAGCCATATGTAACTCCAACTCAATATGGCATCCAGAAAATATGTCACCAACATCCATAAGGGTACTTGCAAATACATCCTCCTGCCTTTTGGCGTCTCATCAGCATATGACATTTTCCAGCACATAATGGAAAATATCTTTCCAGGGCGGCACGGCAGCACAGCAGGTAGCTTTGTTGCTTCACAGCTCCAGGGTCCCTGGTTCGATTCCCAGCTTGGGTCACTCTCTGTGTGGAGTCTGCAAGTTCTCCCTGTATCTGCGTGGTTTTCCTCCGGGTGCTCCGGTTTCCTCCCAAAAAGCCCCGGAAGACATGCTGTTAGGTGAATTGGACATTCTGAATTCTCCCTCTGTGTACCCGAACAGGCGCCGGAATGTAGCGGCCAGGGGCTTTTCATAGTAACTTCATTGCAGTGTTAATGTAAGCCTACTTGGGACAATAAAGATGATTTTTTTTAAATTACGGTGGTAGTGTATCTGGATGAGGTATTAATCACAGGACCCACTGAAAAAGAACATGTGGGTGGCACGGTGGTTAGCGCTGCTGCCTCACAGCATCAGGGACCTGGGTTCAATTCCGGCCTTGGTTGATTGTGTGGAGTCTGCATGAGTTTCCTCCGGGTGCTCAGGTTTCCTCCCACAGTCCAAAGATATGCAGGATAGGTGGATTGCCCTTAGCGTCTAAAAGATTAGGTGGAGATAGGGCAGTGTGCGTGAACCTGGGTGGGGTGCTCTTTCGGTGGGTGGGTGGGGTGGGGGTGTTCAAGCAGGCAAGGTAACATACCTCAGATACGGCCTGCACCCTGTAGAGGACAAAGTGAAGGCCATAAAAGGGGCACCGACCCCATGAAACACGACGGAATTGAAGTTGTTCCTAGGCACACACTCACCTCTCACCCAAGGCCGGAATTGAACCCATGTCTTTGATGCTGTGAGGCAGCAGCGCTAACACTGCGCCATCCACGTGTTCTTTTATGGGAAATTTATCCACACATTGTTGAAGAAGAACCAGAGGTAGTCGTGGCAGGAACCACAGGATGAAGCATTCACAAAAGTGAAGCAATGCTGCTGTCATCCAATATCTTGGTGCACTACGATCCCACAAGTTGGCTGATACTAACATGTGATGCCTCTCCGTACGGAGTAGAGGCAGTCCTCTCCCATTAGTGGGACGATGGCACCGAGCAAACGTTTGCATTTGCATCACAACCCTTGGTAGATGCGGAGCGACGGTATGCACAAATCAAAAAAGAGAGTCTCGCCCTGATATTCAGTGTGAAGAAATTCCATCCAAATGGCTACGGCCGACACTTTACCATAATCACGGACTATAAACCTCTGTTGAGCCTTTTTAAGGAGGATAAAGCAATACCTCCCATCGCCTCGGTTCAGATCCAACGCTGGTAACTATTGTTGGCGCCTTATGAATACTCCTTCAAGCACCGCCCAGGAAAGCATATAGCCAATGCTGACACCCTGAGTCGATCACACCGCCCGGCACCTCGCCAATAATGGATGAAATTATCATGACTTTAAGCTTTATGGACACCCTGCCCCTATCTGCCAAGCAAATCCACACATGGACCCAGGAGGATCCCACGCTGGCAAAACTACACCACATGATCCTAAATGGTGGAATTCAAGGACGCCCCAAAGAGGATCTAAAGCACTTCCTACCTAAACGCCACAAATTCAGCATGGAAGACGGTATCATCCTTTGGGGAGCCCTACTGTTCGTCCCTCGCCCAGGCCAGCACCCAATCTTGAAGGAGCTACATAGCGGCTAACCAGGAGTCTCCAAAATGAAAATGCTGGCAAAGAACTATGTCTGGTGCCCAGGCTTGACTCCGACATTCAAAATTCGGTAAAACAGAGCCCTTGTGTCAGGAAAATCAGAAGCTCCCACCGTCAGCTTTGTTACACCCTTGGGAATGGCCAAGGAGCAGAGGTGGCAATATATGACGTTTTGGCCTTTGCCTCCCTGGTGGCCTGGAGACGGATCTTGCTGGGAGGGAGGTTCTGAGCCTCCAAAGTCGCCGGTGTGGGTCAGTGACATGGCAGGGTTTCTCAGGCTGGAGAAGATTAAGTTCGCCTTAAGGGGGGCAGCACGGTGGCGCAGTGGTTTGTGCAGCTGCCTCACGACGCCGAGGTCCCAGGTTCGATCCTGGCTCTGGGTCACTGTCTGTGTGGAGTTTGCACATTCTCCCCGTGTTTGCGTGGGTTTTGCTCCCACAACCCAAAGATGTCCACGGTAGGTGGATTGGCCATGCTAAATTGCCCCTTAATTGGAAAAAAATGAATTGGGTATTCTAAATATATATATTTTTTAAAGTTCACCTCAAGTGGTTCAATATAGGGGTTCACTCGGAGGTGGCAGCCGTTCATCGACTTCTTTAAGGAAAACTGACAGTCAGCAGAAAGGGGGCGGGGATGGGGGTGAAGGGGAGGCACGGATGTGGAGAATAAGGACAGGGAATCTAATATATGGGTAGCTAGGAGTTAGGGCAGTATGTTACTGTGGGTTTTTTGCGTGAATCGGACCGCTCTGTTATTTAGAATGTTAATTTGTTAAAATTATAAATGCCTCAATAAAATGTTTTCTAAAAAAAGGGAATGGCCAAGGAGACTTTGAGTACAGGTACACACAGATTTTGCTGGGTTGTTCATACAAAGAAAGAACAAAGAACAATACAGCACAGGAACAGGCCCTTCGGCCCTCCAAGCCTGTACCGGTCGTGATACCAACCTTGGCCAAAACCCTCAGCACTTCCTTGTGCCGTATTCCTCTATACCCATCCTATCCATGTATTTGTCAAGATGCCTTTTGAACGCCGTTAATGTGTCTGCTTCCACAACCTCCCCTGGTAACGCGATCCAGGCACTCACCACCCTCTGCGTAAAAAGCCTGCCTCGCACATCTCCTCTAAACTTTGCCTCATGGACCTTAAACCTATGTCCCCTGGTGACTGACCCCTTCATGGGGTCAATGGGGGTCAATGTTTGTAATTTTGTTCAACGCCTGTTCTAAATAGATGGACATACATCAGATACCCTCCATGACTTCCAGTGCCACCATAAAGGAACTGCGGCAGTCATTTTGGGCACCCATGGGATACTGGAGGTCCTCGTGTCCGACAATGGGACCCCCTTTACCAGCGGAGAACTCCTGGCGTTCATGAAAATCAGCGGGATGAAACACGTTCAAACGCCGCCATACCACCTATTTTCCAATGGCCTGGCCAACCAGGCGATGCAAATGTTTCAAAACGGCATGAAGAAACAGACCGCAGACTCACTCGACAGCAAAATGGCTTGGTTCCTCTTCAATTACAAGACCATGCCACATGCAATGGCAAGGGTTGTGCCATTGGAAATGCTGATTGGCCAGTGCCTCCGGACCAGACTTAGGCTATTATTTCCCAACTGAGGTGGGAAAGTGGAGTCAAAACAAGAGGCTCAAAAAAATGACGATACCCAACGACCCAACAAGACCTTCAGGCCGTGAGGTACTGTCTATGTTCACAAGTTCAGATCCCTTTGGATCCAGGATTTGTAGTGGAAAAGACTGGCCCTGTGTCGTACAACGTCAAGACCAGGGAGAGGACTGTAAAAAAACAAGTGAACCATCTCAGGAGCAGTGGAACCCTCTGTAGCGCACAAAGACTCACGAGAGACGAATAGAGATGAAGTCGATGAGGCTTTATTAAGCGTGACTTGTTCCCCGCAGTTCAGTAACAGACTGGCCTGCGGGGGAGAACTCCTGGTTCTTATACTCCGCCTTCAGGGCGGAGCTAGAGGTCAACAGCCAACCAGGACCCGGGATCTGTCAGCCAATGACATCACGGCTTCACAGTCCCACATGACCCCTAATGCATACTACCACATTCACCCCTTGTTAAAAATGAACCCGGCGGGGTGGTGCTTCGCATGGTGGTAAGGGTTTACAAGGCTGGTCCTGGGAGGAAAACTTTTGCATGTCATCACAGTATGTACAGGGTTTTTTTTTTGTTTTGCACTATTTACAGTAGTCGTAAGGGGGAAAAGAAAAAAAGTTCTCGTTAAAGTCCACAACATTGTAGTGTTACATCCATGCCCCGAGTCGGTCGGGTGGTCTGGTCGTTCTTGTCGATCGCCTCGGCCCCGGTGGTGGTGCTTGTTCCCGTGTTGTCGTCTACGGGAGCCTTACGGTTTCTGCTTCAGCTTCACTTCTGGTCGGACCTGGGAGGAGGACCGATCCTCCCGGGAAGGGGGCGGTGGCGGGGTGCGCCGGTGGCAGGGAGGGGTTGATTGGTGTCGGGGGGGTGTGCGTGTTGCCGGCGGGCGCCAGACCTCGCAGGGAGACCGTGTCCTGTCGGCCGTCGGGGTACTCCACGTAAGCGTACTGCGGGTTCGCGTGGAGGAGGTGAACCCTCTCGACCAACGGGTCCGACTTGTGCGCCCGCACATGTTTTCGGAGCAAGATGGGTCCTGGGGCCGCCAGCCAGGTCGGCAGCGACGTTACAGAGGAGGACTTCCTGGGGAAGACAAGGAGGCGCTCATGAGGCGTTTGGTTAGTGCTGGTACACAGTAGCAACCGGATGGAGTGGAGAGCATCCGGGAGGACCTCCTGCCACCGTGAAACTGGGAGGTCCCTGGACCGTAGGGCCAGTAGGACGGTCTTCCAGACCGTGCCGTTCTCCCTCTCTACTTGCCCGTTCCCCCGGGGGTTGTAGCTGGTCGTCCTGCTCGAGGCTATACCGTTGCTGAGCAGGAACTGGCGCAGCTCGTCACTCATGAAGGAGGACCCCCTGTCGCTGTGGACGTATGCGGGGCAACCGAACAGTGTGAATATGGTGTTAAGGGCTTTAATGACTGTGGCCACTGTCATGTCAGGGCAGGGGATGGCGAAGGGGAAACGGGAGTACTCGTCCACCACATTCAGGAAGTATGTGTTGCGGTCGGTGGAGGGGAGGGGCCCTTTGAAATCCAGACTAAGGCGTTCAAAGGGACGGGAAGCCTTGATCAGGTGCGCACCATCCGGCCTGAAAAAGTGCTGTTTGCACTCTGCGCAGATGTGGCAGTTCCTTGTGACTGTACGGACCTCCTCCACAGAGTAGGGGAGGTTGCGGGACTTTATAAAGTGGTAGAACCGAGTGACCCCCGGGTGGCAGAGGTCCTCGTGGAGGGTTTGGAGGCGGTTAATTTGTGCGTTGGCACATGTGCCGCGGGATAGGGCATCGGACGGCTCGTTCAGCTTTCCGGGACGGTACAGGATCTCATAGTTGAAGGTGGAGAGCTCGATCCTCCACCTTAAGATCTTGTCATTTTTAATTTTGCCCCGCTGTGCATTATCGAACATGAAGGCTACCGACCGTTGGTCCGTGAGGAGAGTGAATCTCCTGCCGGCCAGGTAATGCCTCCAATGTCGCACAGATACAACTATGGCTTGGGCTTCCTTTTCCACTGAGGAGTGGCGGATTTCTGAAGCGTGGAGGGTTCGGGAGAAAAAGGCCACGGGTCTGCCCTCTTGGTTAAGGGTGGCCGCTAGAGCTACATCGGAGGCATCGCTCTCGACCTGGAAGGGGAGGGACTCGTCGATGGCGCGCATCGTGGCCTTTGCGATATCCGCTTTGATGCGGCTGAAGGCCTGGCAAGCCTCTGTCGACAGAGGGAAGGTCGTGGTCTGTATTAGGGGGCGGGCCTTGTCTGCGTACTGGGGGACCCACTGGGCGTAATATGAAAAGAACCCCAGGCAGCGTTTTAGGGCTTTTGAGCAGTGAGGGAGGGGAAATTCCATGAGGGGGCGCATGCGTTCGGGGTCGGGGCCTATTATCCCATTGCGCACTACATATCCCAAGATGGCTAGCCGGTTTGTGCTGAAAACGCACTTGTCCTCGTTGTATGTGAGGTTCAAGGCTTTAGCGGTCTGGAGGAATTTTTGGAGGTTGGCGTCGTGGTCCTGCTGATCGTGGCCGCAGATGGTTACGTTGTCGAGATACGGGAACGTGGCCTGCAACCCGTGTTGATCAACCATTCGGTCCATCTCTCGTTGGAAGACCGAGACCCCGTTTGTGACGCCAAATGGGACCCTTAGGAAGTGGTATAATCGCCCGTCTGCCTCGAAGGCTGTGTACTTGCGGTCACTTGGGCGGATGGAGAGCTGATGGTAGGCGGACTTAAGGTCCACGGTGGAGAAGACCTTATATTGGGCAATCCAATTGACCATGTCGGATATGCGGGGGAGAGGGTACGCATCTAGTTGTGTGTACCTGTTGATGGTCTGGCTATAGTCTATGACCATCCTTTGCTTCTCCCCTGTCTTTACTACTACCACCTGTGCTCGCCAGGGACTATTGCTGGCCTGGATTATGCCTTCCTTCAGTAGCCGCTGGACTTCGGACCGGATGAATGTCCAGTCCTGGGCGCTGTACCGTCTGCTCCTAGTGGCGACGGGTTTGCAATCCGGGGTGAGGTTTGCAAACAAGGATGGGGGCTCAACCTTGAGGGTTGCGAGGCCGCAGATAGTGAGTGGGGGCATTGGGCCGCCGAATTGGAAGGTTAGGCTCTGCAGATTGCACTGGAAGTCTAATCCCAGTAATGTGGGCGCGCAGAGTTGGGGAAGGACGTAGAGCCTGTAGTTTTTAAACTCCCTCCCTTGCACCGTTAGGGTTACTATGCAGAAGCCTTTAATCTGTACGGAGTGGGATCCTGCATCTAGGGAAATCTTTTGCGCACTGGGACGGATGGTCAAAAAACAGCGTCTTACTGTGTCGGGGTGGATGAAGCTTTCTGTGCTCCCGGAGTCGAGCAGGCATGGTGTCTCGTGCCCGTTTATCAGCACCGTTGTTGTCGTCGTCTGGAGCGTCCGGGGCCGTGCTTGGTCCAGCGTCATTGAGGCCAGACGTGATCGTAGTGCTTGAGCGTCTTCCTCGAACCCCGTGGAGCCATCGACACTGGGGTCCGTTGTTGCCGTCCAAGATGGCGGCGGGGGTGAACAAAATGGCCGCCCCCATGCATCGCACATGGCTGGGGGGTCACAAGATGGCAGCGGGGGTGGACAAAATGGCCGCCCCCATGCGTCGCACAGGGCTGGGAGGTCCCAAGATGGTGGCGCCCCTCCTCCCCTCGTGGTGGCCGGGACCCAAAATGGCGGCGCCTGCGGGTCGCACATAGGGCGCTGGGGGGGTTGGGGAGCGTTAGAAACGCGCAGGACTGCTTTTCTCCTGGGACAGCGGCGACCTCCCGGGACCGGCACACAGCCGCGAAATGGCCCTTTTTCCCGCAGCTCTTGCAAATCGCTGCGCGGGCCGGGCAGCGCTGCCGGGGGTGTTTCGCCTGGCCGCAGAAATAGCAGCGGGCTCCCCCGGGACGACTTGGAGTCTGAACCGCGCAAGCCTGTGGGGTGGGGGGGGGGGGGGTTTGTCGCGACGGGGGTCCATGGAGCCCAAGGGGCTGCCGCGCGGTCGGGGCCGTACGCGCGGGCGTTTCGCGCGGCTACATCCAGGGAGGCTGCAAGGGCCCGTGCCTCTGAAAGTCCCAGCGACTCTTTTTCCAAAAGTCTTTGGTGGATTTGGGGAGAGTTCATACCTGCGACAAAAGCATCGCGCATCAACATGTCCATGTGTTCAATCGCGTTTACCGGCGGGCAGCTGCAGGCCCGTCCCAAAATTAGCAGCGCGGCGTAGAATTCGTCCAGCGATTCTCCAGGACTTTGCCGTCTCATTGCGAGTTGGTAGCGTGCGTAGATCTGGTTCACTGGGCGAATATAGATGCTCTTTAGTGCTGCGAACGCCGTCTGGAAATCCTCTGCGTCTTCGATGAGAGGGAAAATTTCCGGGCTTACCCTCGAGTGCAGGACCTGTAGTTTCTGGTCTTCTGTGACCCGGCCGGGGGCCGTTCTGAGGTAGGCCTCGAAACAAGTCTGCCAGTGTTTAAAAACTGCTGCTGAGTTCACTGCGTGGGGGCTGATCCTCAGGCATTCCGGGATGATCCTGAGCTCCATAGTCCTTTAAGCACGCTTAATAAATTGTAGCGCACAAAGACTCACGAGAGACGAATAGAGATGAAGTCGATGAGGCTTTATTAAGTGTGACTTGTTCCCCGCAGTTCAGTAACAGACTGGCCTGCGGGGGAGAACTCCTGGTTCTTATACTCCGCCTTCAGGGCGGAGCTAGAGGTCAACAGCCAACCAGGACCTGGGATCTGTCAGACAATGACATCACGGCTTCACAGTCCCACATGACCCCTAATGCATACTACCACACCCTCTACTGCGGAAACTACTCCAGGCGGGTGACGCCCTCCATGTCCTTTGAACCTACCTTCAGCAAGGGGACTCAACCCAAGTTAAACCCAAGTGTGATCCTCCAAAAGGATGAACACTGGCTCAGAAATGGAGACTGAGGTGATTGACATCCTGCTGGAAATCAACATTGAGGACGAGCCCCCATCAGTGGCCCTTTGACACTTGGTTAGGAAGCGGCGATCCCCAATCCAGTTCACCCCCCCAGACCTGGCCTCGCTGACAGTGGACGCAAGGCCGTGCGCAAAGAGGCAAATGAGATCTCATCATTGTGGCAGTGAGGGGTAGGATCTGGACTTGGGGGTGGGAGAAGGGATGTGATACCCCTCACAAATATCCTGGGGAATCACTTATCAATCTCCCCCTGGGGCCCGCAGAGTATGAGTTCCTATGGTAATGGGCGGAGGCCTGCCCAGCTGTGACTTGTTACCAAACCCTTTAAATGCCGTTCCAGACCTGGACTGGGAGTTCTGTTAGTCCCTGGCTTGGACACTTGCGTGGTATACTGCAGGTGAGGCTTTAGATTAAATCTGTTTAAACCTTCCTGTTCGTGTTCTCTGGATTACTAAATGCATGAATGCTAGAAACATTGGGCATTGTTGGCTGGTGAGCAGAGGGAATAGCAACCTGGTGATGAGGTCAGAAACAAAGGCATTGAATGTGGTATTTGGAATTGGAAGTATAAAAGAGAACGTAGACTGGGAAAGAAGTGATGCAGTTCTACATGGTGGGAAGATCAGTGAACCTGGGATCTCGGCGCCGTGAGGCAACAGTGCTACCACTGCGCCACCGTGCTGCCCGAGGAACAGAAAATTTATACAATAATAATAACTGTTTATTATCACAAGTATGAAGTTACTGTGAAAAGCCCTAGTCGCCACATTCCGGCGCCTGTTTGGGTAAGCTGGTACGGGAATTGAACCCGCACTGCTGGCCTTGTTCTGCATCACAAACTAGCTGTCTAGCCCATTGAGCTAAACCAGCCCTTTAATAATAATTGCTTATTGTCACAAGTAGGCTTCAATTAAGTTACTGTGACAAACCCCTAGTCGCCACATTCCGGTGCTTCTTCGGGGAGGCTGGTACAGGAATTGAACCTACGCTGCTGCCTTGTTCTGCATTACAAGCCAGCTGTTTAGCCCACTGTGCTAAACCAGCCCCTCTTGACAAGGGACTTCAATCAATCAAATATCAATTGATAATACACAAGGAGGAAGAATTATGTATTATATATGATTGCTTCATGACTTAGTACATCAAAGAGGAAGTGGAGGAGACAGGAGTGAACCATTCGGCTCATTCGGCTTGCTCTGTCATTCAATTAGATCAGGGTTTCCCAAACTTTTTGAGCTACGGAACCCCTAGTGACCTCCCAAGAAGAGCATGTGGGAACTCCAAGAATTCTGATAATGTCGACACCCCTTTTGCCACAAAATAGGTGCGAACACAGAAATGTAGTCTTTTCCAGCTTCGTCTATGCACATATTAGGAATTAGGAAAAGGCACATGGCCACAAATACATTCACCAGCTACATGACTCCCTCGCATTAACCCCTGGCCAAACCACCCTCCCATGGCCACTAAACATTAACTCCTGGCCCCTAAACATTAACCCATGGCCCCTAAACATTAACCCCTGGCCAAACCACCCTCCCATGGCCACTAAACATTAACTCCTGGCCCCTAAACATTAACCCATGGCCCCTAAACATTAACCCCTGGCCAACCCACCCTCTCATGGCCCCTAAACATTAACACCTGGCCAACCCACCCTCCCATATCCCCTAAACATTAACCCTTGGAAGTCGTACCCACTTTAGGAGTGGGTAATCTAAAACTTCTCTTATTAAAAGAAGATTTAAGTCTTATCTTTTGTATTTTTTAACGGAAGGAGTGGCTGGAAAGCTGATAAACATATTGGACACACTCACCTCGCTCTCCCTCACACACACACACTCACCTCTCTCTCACACACACCTCTCTCCCACACACACACACTAACCTCTCTCTCCCTCACACACTCACCTCTCTCTCCCTCACACACTCACCTCTCTCCCTCAAATACACTCGCCTCTCTCTCCCTCACACATACACTCACCTCTCGCATTCACCTCTCTCCCTCACACACACCTCTTTCCCTCACACTCACTCACCTTTCTCTCTCTCACACACACTCACCTCTCTCACACACTCACCTTTCTCTCAGCCACACACTCACCTCACACACCCACCTCTCACACACACTCACCTCTTTCCCTCACATTCACCTCTCACACACACTCACCTTTCTCTCTCTCACACACACACCTCTCTCAGACACACTCACCTCTCTCTCAGGCACTCACTTCTTTCTCTCAGACACACACTCACTTACCTCTCAGACACATTTACCTCAGACACTCACCTCTCTCAGACACATTCGCCTCTCTCAGACACAGTCACCTCTCAACACACACACCCACCTCTCTCACACACACACTCATTTCTTTCTCTCACCCACACACTCACCTCTCACAGATACCTCTTTCTCTCAGACACACTCACCTCTCTCACACACATGCACCCACCTCTCTCTCTCACACACACACTCATCTCTTTCTCTCATATGCACACTCACCTCTCTCGCATATCACACTCACCTCTCTCCCACCCTCAAATTTAGACCAGATGAGCTAGGGGAAGTTTTGGTCAAACTGAATACTGCTCTGCTCAGAACACTGAGCTCTGAACACTGGGCCCAACTCTTAACAGCAAAAACAGAGGAAAGGCTGGAATCTGTGTCAAGGCTGATCCCAGTTTCGGGAGTCTTAACTGTGGGGCAAAACTGAAAAGATGTTTTTACCTGGAAAGCAAGTGTTAGGGAAATCATCTTATTGGAGATATAAAATAGTAAATGCGATTGAAAAGGTAAATCCAGCAAATTAAAATGTGAGAAAAGGTCAAAGGAGTCACTGGTTCGAACATGAAAAAGGCAAACTTAGGACCGTTCTCAGGTTGGTCTTTATATAGAGTAATCAAGAGTGAATGGACTCCAAGTAGGATTAATTCCCAACTTCATTTAGAGAACTGGGAGAAATAATATAATTAGACACGACAGGCTGAATTCTCTGATCCCTAGCCACGTGTTTCTCAGAGGTGCGCTGATCGCTGACAGCGGGATTCTCGATTCCAGCCGCTTGTCAATGGGATTCCCCATTGAAGCTACCCCAAGCCGCCGGGAAACCCGCAGGCAGGGGTGCACTGCCGGCAGGAACATAGATTCCCAACGGCCGGAAAACTTTGGCCTAGTTATTCATTATTGGGCAAGTTTCAGTATACACTCAGTGAGACAAGCAGACAGCACACAAATTCTGCATTAGGAAAAACAACCAGTCCATCAAGCCATTGTGCAAGATGGATATGGGCAGCCCAGAGGTATTTCAATATCTGGGAGAACAAAAGAAACAGATAGAAACTCAGGCCAATTGACCCTGGAAAAATCTGGGAAATTCCTCATTAATCTCTTTAGAAGGTTGAAACCATTCAAGGAGATCACATTCACCAAGGTTTGCATCACATGGAGCAAGCTTAACACACACACACACACACACGCTCAAATTTCACTCAGGCTCACTCACTTACACCCACTCACTCACAGACTCACTCAGGTTTACTCACAACTCACTCAGAATTGCTCACTCACACAATTGCTCACTCACACACTCACTCAAATTGATTCTCACTCTCACTCAGATTCACACTCATACAGACTCTCACACGGACTCAGACTGTCACGAAGCACGCAGATGTTATCTGCGAGGGTATCCCAACTTGGAACACCAGTTTGTGGGGGTTTACAGCTTTATTTTTGTAATGGTGTGAGGAGACAAGTGAAACCCCAGTGAGAATAAACAGCCCAGTCATCGTGCAACAATTATTAAAGACTATTTATTGAAGTAAAGAAAAGACAAATACACATGTTATACAGGAATACTCTACTTTATGACAATTAAGGTATATGAATTACTAAACATACACAAAGTTTTGTAGAACGTGCCCCTTGTTCCAAAATGAACTCCCTTAAGACTTACAAGGTTTTCCAAACATCATCCAAATTAAATAAAGCTATAAATTAAAACCATCTGCCGAGGACCCGCATTCGTTCCTGGCCTAGGTCACTGTCCGTGTGGAATTTGCACATTCTCCCCGTGTTTGCGTGGGTCTCACCCCCACAACCCAAAACGATCTGTAGGATATGTGAATTGGCCACACTAAATTGCCCCTTAATTGGAAAAAAAGAATTGGGTACTATAAAAAAAATGTAGGAAGAAACAAAAAAAAAGTTAAAACCATCTTTTAATTATCACACAATACAGGGATGATAATCAAGGCTTGTCTTGGTCCAGCAAAGATATTTAAACTTTTATACAAAAGTTTTCTGCACTACCTTGGCTCTAAGATTTAGAGGCTGTCAGCTGGAAACTGGTTTGCCTGCTTCTGCCTGCCATGTGTTAAGTGGCCTGCCTTGTTTCTGACGCTACTAGCAATTATACCTTTGTTTCACTTTGATTCTGCCTTCTGTGTACTTGGCTGGCTACCCCTATCAACCTCCTTGTCTCTAGACATTAACATAATCCCACAGTCCAAAGATGTGTAGGTTAGGTGGATTGGCCATGATAAATTGTCCTTAGTGTCCAAAATTGTCCTTAGTGTTGAGTGGGGTTACTTATGGGGATAGGGTGGAGGTGTTGACCTTGGGTAGGGTGCTCTTTCCAAGAGCCGGTGCAGACTCGATGGGCCGAATGGCCTCCTTCTGCACTGTAAATTCTATGATAAATCTATGATATGTATACCTCACTGATCTTCCTAATCATCTAGGTAGACTGTGTAGCCATGTAAAATGGCTGCGTTCCGATTAATCTGGCCAAAACCCAGTTTGAAATGGCTAACCCGAAAGACTGCTGGAAAAAGCAGCTAACAAGACACAAGCAGGCAGCTGCAGACAGTATTGCATATTCGGCTCTGGGAAGTTAGCCCAGATCGATACTCAAGGCTGTCAACAGCCCATCAACCCAGCTATTTGCAGTTGCATTCAGGACTGTTTGCAGCCCATCTATTCAGACATCCACAGTTAAATCGGCTATCCCCGGGAACAATTGCAACATATTAGCAATTGAATACCGGGCCAGACCTGTTGGCGCCTGCAGTGGCCGAAACAAAGACAGGTGAGCGACCACCTCCCGATCGAGGAATCGCCTCACCATTGGACACATCGACCCCAGAGATTGGGGACAGATCCAATCACTTGAGACTCAGGGTCAAGGGCCGCCCCGGGAGGCGGGAAGCCCCTGGGCCCTATAAAAGTGAGGGTCCAAGTTCAGATCTCGCTTTCTCTCCTCTTCGCCTGCTCGAGACCTTCGCAAGAACAGCAACCGGTAAGTTTGAATCCAGCGATCGCTATCCGGTAGAGACACCTAGCCACCGACATGTAGCAGCCTTTTGAATCCCGCGGGCCAGATCTGATTGGACAAGCCATTCGTTTCCCTGACCTGGTGGGCTCCTCCTAAGTTAAGTATTGGCCAGTAGTGATAGGTTTATTATATAGATAGTATTAGGGTATTAATATTGCTTGTTGTATATAATAAATGACCGTTTTAATCCTTACTAAGTGGTGTGCTGTATTATTAATCATAACCTGAACTTGAACCACGTGGCGGTATCATAAAGATACCTGGCGACTCATGAGCAAAGGTGACGTAATCAGAGCAAATAGACTAAGGTTAAAAAGAGCAACAACTGCTTCTGCTCATAATCGATTCACATCTGATTTTTTATCCAAACTGCCTTCTAATCTCATAACTGGGAGAGACACATCTCATCCGGGTTGATGAATACTGGCCACTGCTGTCTCTCGCCAGATTTTGACCTGTTGCTGAGCAGGTTGCATCCCATTATGTTTTGCTAAATTTGTTTTATTGCTGTTGCTGGGCAGTTTTTTGTTTTTAATAAATTTAGAGTACCCAATTATTTTTTTTTCCAATTAAGGGGCAATTTAGCGTGGCCAATCCTTGCATATATTTGGGTTGTGGGGGTGAAGCACACACAGACATGCGGAGAATGCGCAAACTCCACATGGACAGTAACCCAGGGCCGGGATTCGAACCCGGGTCCTCAGCGCCGCAGGTTGCTAGGCAAATTCATGACACACTCACTCACTTAGTCTCACTTCATACTCACCTCGACTCACTCCCTCAGACAGACTCACAAAGCCTCACTCACTCACACAGCCTTACTCAATCAGACTCACTCACGCAGACAAATTCATTCACTCACACATAGACCCACAGCGGAATTTTCTGTCAGCAGGATCCTCCACTCCTCCGGCAACTGGCCCATGCCCGCAGGTTTCCCGACACCGTGGGGTGGCCACAATGGGAAATCCGATTGGCGGGCTGCCAGAGCGGAGAATCACGCTGCCAGCGAGGGTGTGCTGTGCTGAAAAACGCAGACCGGAGAATCTCACCCCCACTCTTTCATTCAGACTCCCTGAGACTCTCTCAGACTCACTCACAGGGCGGGATTTACCGACTACCTGCCGCATGTTTTTCGACGGCGTAGGCTGTCCGCCAGTGGGATTTACCAGTCCTGCCGTTGTCAAAGGGATTTCCCATTGACTGCACCCCTCATTGCTGGGAAAACCGTGCGCCGGTGTGGGAACAGAATTTCCAGCCGGCTTGGGCAGCCGGCAAATCCTGCCCACAGTCACTCACTCAGATTCACTCACTCACGCACAGACTAACTCACGCACAGACTAACTCACGCACAGACTAACTCGCACAGACTAACTCGCACAGACTAACTCGCACAGACTAACTCGCACAGACTAACTCACGCACAGACTAACTCGCACAGACTAACTCGCACAGACTAACTCACGCACAGACTAACTCACGCACAGACTAACTCGCACAGACTAACTCGCACAGACTAACTCGCACAGACTAACTCGCACAGACTAACTCACGCACAGACTAACTCACGCACAGACTAACTCACGCACAGACTAACTCGCACAGACTAACTCGCACAGACTAACTCGCACAGACTAACTCGCACAGACTATCCGGCGCAGACTATCCGGCGCAGACTAACCCGCGCAGACTAACTCACGCACAGACTAACTCGCACAGACTAACTCGCACAGACTAACTCGCACAGACTAACTCACGCACAGACTAACTCGCACAGACTAACTCGCACAGACTATCCGGCGCAGACTAACTCGCGCAGACTAACTCGCGCAGACTAACCCGCGCAGACTAACTCGCGCAGACTAACTCGTGCAGGCTAACCCGCGCAGACTAACTCGCACAGACTAACTCGCACAGACTAACTCACGCACAGACTAACTCGCACAGACTAACTCGCACAGACTAACTCGCACAGACTAACTCGCACAGACTAACTCACGCACAGACTAACTCACGCACAGACTAACACACGCACAGACTAACTCGCACAGACTAACTCGCACAGACTAACTCGCACAGACTAACTCGCACAGACTATCCGGCGCAGACTATCCGGCGCAGACTAACCCGCGCAGACTAACTCACGCACAGACTAACTCGCACAGACTAACTCGCACAGACTAACTCACGCACAGACTAACTCGCACAGACTAACTCGCACAGACTATCCGGCGCAGACTAACTCGCGCAGACTAACTCGCGCAGACTAACCCGCGCAGACTAACTCGCGCAGACTAACCCGCGCAGACTAACTCGCGCAGACTAACTCGCGCAGACTAACCCGCGCAGACTAACCCGCGCAGACTAACTCGCACAGACTAACTCACGCACAGACTAACTCACGCACAGACTAACTCACGCACAGACTAACTCGCACAGACTAACTCGCACAGACTAACTCGCACAGACTAACTCGCACAGACTATCCGGCGCAGACTATCCGGCGCAGACTAACCCGCGCAGACTAACTCACGCACAGACTAACTCGCACAGACTAACTCGCACAGACTAACTCACGCACAGACTAACTCGCACAGACTAACTCGCACAGACTATCCGGCGCAGACTAACTCGCGCAGACTAACTCGCGCAGACTAACCCGCGCAGACTAACTCGCGCAGACTAACTCGCGCAGACTAACCCGCGCAGACTAACTCGCGCAGACTAACCCGCGCAGACTAACTCGCGCAGACTAACTCGCGCAGACTAACCCGCGCAGACTAACTCGCGCAGACTAACCTGCGCAGACTAACTCGCGCAGACTAACCCGCGCAGACTAACCCGCGCAGACTAACTCGCGCAGACTAACCCGCGCAGACTAACTCGCGCAGACTAACCCGCGCAGACTAACCCGCACAGACTATCCGGCGCAGACTATCCGGCGCAGACTAACCCGCGCAGGCTAACTCGCGCAGACTAACTCGCGCAGACTAACCCGCGCAGACTAACTCGCGCAGACTAACCCGCGCAGACTAACTCGCGCAGACTAACTCGCGCAGACTAACCCGCGCAGACTAACCCGCGCAGACTAACCCGCGCAGACTAACCCGTGCAGACTAACTCGCGCAGACTATCCGGCGCAGACTATCCCGCGCAGGCTAACTCGCGCAGACTAACTCGCGCAGACTAACCCGCGCAGACTAACTCGCGCAGACTAACTCGCGCAGACTAACCCGCGCAGACTAACTCGCGCGGACTAACCCGCGCGGACTAACCCGCGCGGACTAACCCGCGCGGACTAACCCGCACGGACTAACCCGCACCGACTAACCCGCACCGACGAACCCGCACCGACGCACCCGCACCGACGCACCCGCACCGACTAACCCGCACCGACTAACCCGCACCGACTAACCCGCACCGACTAACCCGCACCGACGAACCCGCACCGACGCACCCGCACCGACGCACCCGCACCGACTAACCCGCACCGACTAACCCGCACCGACTAACCCGCACCGACTAACCCGCACCGACTAACTCGCACCGACTAACTCGCACCGACTAACCCGCACCGACTAACCCGCACCGACTAACCCGCACCGACTAACTCGCACCGACTAACCCGCACGGACTAACCCGCACCGACGCACTGACTAACCCGCACCGACTAACCCGCACTGACTAACCCGCACCGACTAACTCGCACCGACTAACTCGCACCGACTAACCCGCACCGACTAACCCGCACCGACTAACCCGCACCGACTAACCCGCACCGACTAACTCGCACCGACTAACTCGCACCGACTAACCCGCACCGACTAACCCGCACCGACTAACCCGCACCGACTAACCCGCACGGACTAACCCGCACCGACTAACCCGCACCGACTAACCCGCACGGACTAACCCGCACGGACTAACCCGCACCGACTAACTCGCACCGACTAACCCGCACCGACTAAATCGCACCGACTAACCCGCACCGACTAACCCGCACCGACTAACCCGCACGGACTAACCCGCACGGACGAACCCGCACCGACTAACTCGCACCGACTAACCCGCACCGACTAAATCGCACCGACTAACCCGCACCGACTAACCCGCACCGACTAACCCGCACCGACTAACCCGCACGGACGAACCCGCACCGACGAACCCGCACCGACGAACCCGCACCGATGCACCCGCACGGACTAACCCGCACGGAATAACTTGCACCGACTAACCCGCACCGACTAACCCGCACCGACTAACCCGCACGGACCGACTAACTCGCACCGACTAACTCGCACCGACTAACTCGCACCGACTAACTCGCACCGACTAACCCGCACCGACTAACCCGCACGGACTAACCCGCACGGACTAACCCGCACCGACTAACCCGCACGGACTAACCCGCACGGACTAACCCGCACGGACTAACCCGCACGGACTAACCCGCACCGACTAACCCGCACCGACTAACCCGCACCGACTAACCCGCACCGACTAACCCGCACCGACTAACCCGCACCGACTAACCCGCACCGACTAACCCGCACGGACTAACCCGCACGGACTAACCCGCACCGACTAACTCGCACCGACTAACCCGCACGGACTAACCCGCACGGACTAACCCGCACGGACTAACTCGCACCGACTAACTCGCACCGACTAACCCGCACCGACTAACCCGCACCGACTAACCCGCACCGACTAACTCGCACCGACTAACCCGCACCGACTAACCCGCACCGACTAACCCGCACGGACTAACCCGCACGGACTAACTCGCACCGACTAACCCGCACCGACTAACCCGCACCGACTAACCCGCACCGACTAACCCGCACCGACTAACCCGCACCGACGCACCGACTAACCCGCACCGACTAACTCGCACCGACTAACCCGCACCGACTAACCCGCACCGACTAACCCGCACCGACTAACTCGCACCGACTAACCCGCACCGACTAACCCGCACCGACTAACCCGCACCGACTAACCCGCACCGACTAACCCGCACCGACTAACCCGCACCGACTAACCCGCACCGACTAACTCGCACCGACTAACCCGCACGGACTAACCCGCACCGACGCACTGACTAACCCGCACCGACTAACCCGCACTGACTAACCCGCACCGACTAACTCGCACCGACTAACTCGCACCGACTAACCCGCACCGACTAACCCGCACCGACTAACCCGCACCGACTAACTCGCACCGACTAACCCGCACCGACTAACCCGCACCGACTAACTCGCACGGACTAACCCGCACCGACTAACTCGCACCGACTAACTCGCACCGACTAACCCGCACCGACTAACCCGCACCGACTAACCCGCACCGACTAACCCGCACGGACTAACCCGCACCGACGCACTGACTAACCCGCACCGACTAACCCGCACCGACTAACTCGCACCGACTAACTCGCACCGACTAACTCGCACCGACTAACCCGCACCGACTAACTCGCACCGACTAACCCGCACCGACTAACCCGCACCGACTAACCCGCACCGACTAACTCGCACCGACTAACTCGCACCGACTAACCCGCACCGACTAACCCGCACCGACTAACCCGCACCGACTAACCCGCACCGACGCACTGACTAACCCGCACCGACTAACCCGCACTGACTAACCCGCACCGACTAACTCGTACCGACTAACCCGCACCGACTAACTCGCACAGACTAACCCGCACAGAATAACCCGCAGACTAACCCACACACTTACTCGCACAGACTAACTCGCAGACCCATTTACTCATACTCACACAGACTCACTCACACACTCATTATCTTAGAGACTAACTCGCTCACTCACCCAGACTCTCCCTCACACAGATGCACTCAGCCTGAATCTCTCGCTCTCGCACAGATTCACTCACTTTCTCCCACATGGATTAATTCACTCACTCAAGGCTCTCTCAATCCCACCTGGGCCTGGGAACTTTGTAGATCTTACCGGGTTTGGGGGGGGTGTTCAGGAAGTTGTGAAGAGAGGATTACTGGTGAGCCTATCAGCAGCAAACATGGAAGAGAATTGCCCTCAATTGGAGAAGCAGCCTCCTTACAAAGTCTTTCATTGAACTTACCCAAAGTTTGAACACTGGCTCCGTGGGCTGGATACAGAGGCATGGGGAGACTCACTTGTGGCCTGTGAGTCGATACAGAGGCTTGGGAGGGCCAGGTAGTGGCCTGTGAGTCGATACAGAGGCTTGGGAGGGCCAGATAGTGGCCTATAGGTTGGATACAGAGGCTTGAGGGGGCCGGGTTGTGGCCTGTGGGTTGGTTACAGAGGCTTGGGAGGGCCAGGTAGTGGCCTGGGGGTTGGATACAGAGGCTTGGGAGGGCCAGGTAGTTGCCTGGGGGTTGGATACAGAGGCTTGGGAGGGCCAGATAGTGGCCTGTGGGTTGGATACAGAGGCTTGGGAGGGCCAGGTAGTGGCCTGTGGGTTGGATACAGAGGCTTGGGAGGGCCAGGTAGTGAGTGGCCTGTGGGTTGGATACAGAGGCTTGGGAGGGCCAGGTAGTGAGTGGCCTGTGGGTTGGATACAGAGGCTTGAGAGGGTCAGATAGTGGCCTGTGGGTTGGATACAGAGGCTTGAGGGGGCCGGGTTGTGGCCTGTGGGTTGATACAGAGGCTTGGGGAGGGCTGGATTATGGCCTGTGGGTCGATACAGAGGCTTGGGGGTGCTGGGTTGTGGCCTGTGTGTCGATACAGAGGCTTGGTGGGGCTGAGTTGTGGCCTGTGGTTGATACAGAGGCTTGGGGAGGGCTGGGTTATAGCCTATGGGTCGATACAGAGGCTTGGGGGGGTGCTGGGTTGTGGCCTGTGGGTTGAATACAGTGGCTTGGAGGGGGTGGGTTGTGGCCTGTGGGTCGATACAGAGGCTTGGGGGGGGGCCGGGTTGTGGCCTGTGGGTTGGATACAGAGACTTGGGGAGGGTGGGTTGTGGCCTGTGGGTCTGATACAGAGGCATGGGTGGGGTGCTGGGTTATGGCCTGCAGGTTGGATATAGAGGCTTGTGGGGGCTGGGTTGTGCCCTGCAAGCCATGGGTTGGACTCTTTGCTATTGCTTTCATGCTCTGATAAATGCTGATGCATAAATAAGCTATGGGATCTTGTGCCTTGTTGTTTTGGAAATAACAAAGGCACCTGGTGCTGCTTCTAATCCAGATCCAAGGGGCACATATCTTCTGGTACTTTTCCACAGTGATATGATTCAGCCTCCTGAACATGGGCCAGAATTTTACATTGCTCGGTGGGCGTGCTCCCGATCTGGAAACGTATGAAATTATGCGGCAAGTGTTCTCACATCATCACGCACTCTCACAATATTTTGTCAGTGGGCATGTGCGAGTGTCAGAAGCTGACAAATCAGGTTACCAATTTAGATCATTAAGAGGCCAATTGAACGCCATTTTACGTAGCCCGTCTGCTTTTAATGTTTGACGGGCAGATTGATAGGCCAGGCAGCCTTTACGTTTTAAACTGCAGCCTTGATCAGGGCAGGATGAAATGTCCGGGCTGAAATAAAATTTCTGGGGACTGAGGTTTGTGCTCAAATGAGGTGCCTAACATTCTTTGCATAGTTTTTCCATGACAATTTATTTTGTACAGGTCAGCAGTTTCCAAAGACAGCTCGGAAGAAGGTATCCCCTGGAGGGTGCCCATTAAAAGCTCCAACCCGCACCTTCCCTTTCTTGATACCCACCCTCTTCCTGTCCTCCCCAGTAGTGCTGAGCCTTCTCCAGTGTGTAGATCATAGAATTTACAGTGCAGGAGGAAGCCATTCGGCCCACCGAGTCTGCACCAGCCCTTGGAGGAGCCCACCAGCGCTCCACCCTATCCCCGTAACCCAGTAAATCACCCAATCTTTTGGACACTAAGGGGCAATTTATCCTCGCCTATCCACCTAAGCTGCACATTTTTGGACTCTGGGAGGAAACCGGTGCACCCAGAGGAAACCCACGCAGACATGGGGAGAAAGTGCCAGCTCCCCACAGTCACCCGAGGCCGGAATTGAACCCGGGTCCCTGGAGCTGTGAGAGGCAGCTGTGTTAACCTCTGTGCGACCATTTCATGCTGGCTGACAAATTAACCGGCAGCCAACGCGAAATCCAGTTCCGGGGTTGATTGCAGCCGGAAGCACGTTTTGCACCCGCTTCCAGGTCTGCCAATTGTGCACGTCCGACGGATAAAAAATTCAGGCCATGAAGTTCACACGGATCAGTTTGAACTGCCAATTGGGAATATGCCTTCACCTTTTAGAGATTTTTCCACACTCCTGCTCTGGTGCGGCCCCACCATCCCCAGGATTACAAGATTCTACTTGTTCTGCAGAAAATTAATTTCCAGATCCTTGACTTTGAATCCTTTCATGGCTTTGCCACCCTGCATCGTCCCCTGCCCAGCTATACAGACCCCCACACTCTCTCTCTTCCTCTTGTTCTTTCTCCATGATTGTGACAAAATGTGCCTGTATGCATTATAACGTAAGATACTTGGCAGAGCAAGTGTTAACTTGAGACTGGAGAATGGCACCGCCCACAATGTGATGTGTAAAGTCACATGGTTAGAGAACAGTCTGGAAGAACACTCTGGAGGCAGCAACAACATGTAAGACCACACTTGGAATTATAAATAAAGCCTCCCAGTAAAGGTTTTTCTGTTTAAACACACAAGCCACAAAATCTCACCAATGAGCCACCACCACTACAGCAGAAATAACCCATATTATGTACATAATAGGACAATGATTGACTGTTCTTTCAAACATTCAGTCCCTAACTGTCTTCAACTGACCACAGATCCATTGCTGCTTCAAAAGTGCTCCTAAATCTCTGAACCATTATGCTGCCCTCTCCTCGTGTATTGAGAAGCAGGTCAGTATCCATTACTGAGCAGCAATAAAACCAAAATACCGGATAAACTCAGCAGGTCGGGCAGCATCTGTGAAGGGAAACAGAGTTAATGTTTCAGATCTACAGAACTGAAGAAACGTAGAAATGTACAGAATTATATAGTTGGAAAGGGGCGGAGGAAGAGGGGCAGGATAAAAGAACATGGATAGGTCTGGGCAAAGGCAATATGGGTAAATTAGTCCTGGACATAAGACAAAGGGGAGTGTTAATGGTGCCGTTAAGGGATGAAGAGTGCTAATAGTGGCAAAAGGTGAGATAGCAGAATGTGTTAATGGGAGCAATTGATGAGAATTAGACATTCACTGCTGGATCCCCACTCAGTTCTGGAAGTACAGTCAAAAATGCAGCACACAACCTTGACCCTTGCACCTATTCCAGTGGATACGAATCTCTGTGAATCTCTTTATCTCTGACAATTCTCTCCACCAAGCCAAACTCTAGGGGACAAGTTGCGCTCCTATCTCCTACTAACACCTAAACAAGGTGTCCGTTCTTCAAGTGTGAATCTAGAGAAAGGATATCAAGCAAGGAAAACATAATACCAGAACCTTGGGCGGCATGGTGGCACAATGGTTAGCACTGCTGCCTACGGCGCTGAGGATCCGGGTTCAATCCCGGCCCTAGGTCACTGTCTGTGTGGAGTTTGCACATTCTCCCCGTGTCTGTGTAGGTTTCACTCCCACAACCCAAACATGTGCAGGTTAGGTGGATTGGCCACGCTAAATTGCCCCTTAATTGGAATGAATAATTGGGCACTCTAAATTTATTTATTTTTAAAAATAATACCAGAGCCTTATCCTGTCCTATTCTGATGTCCATCTGCAATGGAGTTTGAAACTTGGCTGATTTTCCCTCTGCAACTCAAGCAATGAGAACATAAGAACGAGAATGATGAACAGGAGTAGGTCATACAGTCCCTTCAGCCTGTTCTGCCATTTAATGGGATCATGGATGACCTTCTACCTCAACTTCATTTTCCTGCATTCTCCCCATATCTTAAAAAATCTATCAAACTCTGTCTTGAATATGCAATTTAACATCCACATTGTGCTTAGAGAGGATTACGGCATGAAGAAGAAACAAAAGCTTAGGGAAGAGGAAGTTCTAGCTTAGCAACTGGAGACACTTTTAAAGTAAAGGCTTTTTCTTAGTTTAACTGGAAGCCAGAGTAGTTGATGAGGACACTGAAGAGTGAACATCTCTCAATTCTGTCAGAAGAAAGACTGGACAGGACAAGGACGCTGCAAAGAGGCAGGCTTCCAAAAGAACCAGTGTAGTCAAAATAACCAGGGAATTGGCACAGACAGAAAGTCTGAGGAAAACTGAAGTTAAGAGAACCGAGGCCAAGGTATTCTTCGGGAGAATTCAAGGGAGCAGCAGACAGTGTTGGGAGTGAAAGAGAGACATTTGCAGTAACCAGAATTAAAGTGAGAAGACCGACTTCAGAAGTAAATGAAAAGTTTCCTGATAAATAGAGTCTGGGAATCGATAGTTCAAGCAATTGTGAACAGTTTGTACAACAGTCAAGAAAATAAATCCCTAGGGATAAAGGGGGGAACACAGTGCGGAGTGCGGTGGGAATAAATGGGGTATTTAGAGACTTTTATGAGGGGCCGTATAGGTCTGAGCCCCCGACGGAGGAGGGGGGGATGCGACGATTTTTGGATCGACTGAGGTTCCCGAGGGTGGAGGAGGAGCAGGTGGCTGGGCTTGGGGCACGGGTAGGGCTGGAGGAGCTGACTAAGGGGCTGGGGAGTATTCAGGCAGGGAAGGTACCGGGGCCAGATGGTTTCCCGGTGGAATTTTACCGGAAGTACATGGACCTGCTGGGCCCTATATTAGTGAGAACTTTCAATGAGACGATGTCCAGGGCGCTGATCTCGCTGATCTTGAAGCGGGACAAGGACCCATTAAAGTGTGGGTTGCATAGGCCAATCTCTCTCCTCAAAGTGGACGCGAAGCTGTTAGCGAAGGTGTTGGATACCAGAATTGAGGACTGTGTCCCAGGGGTGATTCACGAGGACCAGACGGGTTTTGTTAAGGGAAGGCAGCTGAATACCAATGTGCGGAGGCTCCTTAACGTAATCATGATGCCTACAGTGGAGGGGGAGGCGGAGATAGTGGCGGCGATGGATGTGGAGAAGGCCTTCGATAGGGTGGAGTGGGGGTACCTCTGGGTAGTGTTGAGGAGGTTTGGGTTCGGGGAGGGGTTCATTAGTTGGGTTAGGCTACTTTACGAAGCCCCGGTGGCGAGTGTGGCCATGAATCGGAGGAGGTCGGAATACTTTTGGCTGTACCGGGGAACGAGGCAGGGATGCCCGCTATCCCCCTTGCTATTTGCATTGGCAATTGAGCCTTTGGCTATGGCTCTAAGGGAGTCCAGGAACTGGAGGTGGCTGGTCCGGGGGGGGGGGGCGAAGGGACACCAGGTTTTGTTGTATGCCGATGACCTGTTACCTGTATGTGGCGGACGCAGTGGGGGGTATGCCGGAGGTGATGCGGATCCTCAGGGAGTTTGGGGACATTTCCGGCTATAAGCTCAACGTGGGGAAGAGTGAGCTCTTCGTGGTACACCCAGGGGACCAGGGAAGGGGGATAGACGAGATTCCACTGAAGAGGGCGGAAAGGAGTTTTCGGTATCTGGGGATTCAGGTGGCCAGGAGCTGGGGGGCCCTACACAAGCTCAACTTGACGAGGCTGGTGGAGCAGATGGAAGAGGAGTTTAAAAGGTGGGATATGCTGCCACTCTCCTTGGTGGGTAGGGTACAGTCGGTGAAGATGACAGTGCTCCCGAGGTTCCTTTTTATATTCCAGTGCCTCCCCATCCTGATCCCTAAGGCCTTTCTTAAGCGGGTCAGTAGGAGCATCATGGGATTCGTGGGGGCGAAAAAGACCCCGAGGGTGAGAAGGGTGTTTCTGGAGCGGAGTAGGGACAGAGGAGGGTTAGCGTTACCTAATCTGTGTGGGTATTACTGGGCTGCCAATGTGGCGATGATACGCAAGTGGGTAATGGAGGGGGAGGGGGTGGTGTCGAAGAGTCTGGAGATGGCGTCCTGTGTGGGCACGAGTCTGGGAGCGCTGGTGATGGCACCGCTGTCGCCGACTAGGTACACCACAAGTCCGGTGGTGGCGGCGACTTTGAAAATTTGGGGGCAGTGGAGGCCACAGGGGTGAGGTAGAGGCTTCGGTTTGGTCCCCGATCCGGGAGAACCATCTGTTCGTCCCGGGGAGAATGGATGGAGGGTTCCTGAGCTGGCACAGGGCAGGAATTAGAAGGATGGGGGACCTGTTTTTAGATGGGACGTTTGCGAGCCTTGGGGCGCTGGAGGAAAAATTTGTGCTTCCCCCTGGAAATGCCTTCAGGTACATGCAGGTAAAGGCGTTTGTAAGATGGCAGGTGAGGGAGTTCCCTCTGCTTCCAGCACTCAGGATCCAGAATAGGGTGCTCTCGGGGGTGTGGGTTGGAGAGGGCAGGGTCTCGGCGATCTACCAGGAGATGCAGGAGGAGTAGACCTCGGTGGAGGAGCTAAAGGGTAAATGAGAGGAGGAGCTTGGAGAGGAGATAGACGAGGGTACGTGGGCAGACGCCCTTGGTAGGGCTATTTCTTCCTCCTCTTGTGCCAGGCTTAGCCTGATACAATTTAAGGTTCTTCACAGAGCGCACTGTAGCCGCTTAAAATGGCTCACTCCCGATTAGAATGGCCAAACCCCGATTTAAAATGGCGAACGGAAGAGGCTGATGGGAAAATCAGCCAACAGGACTCAAACAGACAGCTGCAGGTAAAACTGTGTATTCGCCTCTGGGGAAGCCAGACCGAATCGATACCTGCAGCCATCAACACAACAACACACCAGCCATCTGCATAATAAGTAGCAATCCCGGGAACAATATGCTACAAATTAGTAACACAAAGCCGACCCAGACTTTTCGGCGCCAGCAGGAGCTTACACAAAGAGAGGTAAATGACCACCCCTCGATCAAGGAATCACTCCAGCATTGGAGAATATCGAACCAAGTGATTGGGACCAAGTCCAGTCACTTGGAACCAGGTACAAGGTCCGCCCCGAGAGGCGGGAAGCCCCTGGGGACTATAAGAATAGAGTCCAAGGTCAAATTGATCTCTTGCCCGCTTGCCCTATTCCCTTCGTCTCCTCTTCGCACCCTTGGAGACCCTTCTGCTGAAACGCAAGTCTTATTCCAACGCTCGCTACGAGATAGGCACTCCTGACTATCGACCTGTATCCGCTTTGAATCCCGCAGGCTCAGAACCCATACGAAAGGCCATTCGTTTCCCTGACCTGGTGGGCCATTTCCAAAGTTAAGTATTGGCCTGTTAGTTGTAGGAAGTAGCTTAGAAGTAGAATTAAGACTTCCGGGTGCGGCGATGACCAGCTGAGTCGCACGTTTCGGCAGCTCCCTGTGAAACGGACATTTGGGCTCTTGATAGGAGCCCCAACGGCAATTTTGACGGCTAAAAACACTGTGCGGTAAACCAGAAGGGAATCCCCCCAGGATACGGATGGAAAAAGGAGGAGAGAGTGGCCAGATTGCAGTGGATCCTTTAGAACAGCGGCAAGGAAGGCAAGCAAAAACCAAGATGGCGTCGGAAGGTGGCAGTTTAACATGGGGCCCTGAACAACAAGAGTTCTTGAAATGCTGTGTGGAAGAGATCAAAAAGGAAATGAAGAAAGAGCTGTTGGCCCCGATACTACAGGCGATCGAAGGGCTAAAGGAGGAACAAAAGACCCAGGAGCGGGAGCTTCGGGTCGTGAAGGCAAAGGCAGCCGAGAATGAGGACGATATACAGGGCCTGGTGGTGAAGACGGAGACGCAGGAGGCACATCAGAAACGATGTGTGGAAAGGTTGGAGGCACTGTAAAACAACGCAAGGAGGAACAACCTGAGGATTCTTGGTCTTCCTGAAGGTGTGGAGGGAGCGGACGTCGGAGCATATGTGAGCACGATGCTGCACTCGTTAATGGGAGCGGAGGCCCCGGCGGGTCCGTTGGAGGTGGAGGGAGCATACCGAGTGATGGCGCGAGGACCGAGAGCAGGAGAAATTCCCAGAGCCATAGTGGTGAGATTCCTCCGTTTTAAGGATAGAGAAATGGTCCTTAGATGGGCGAAGAAAACTCGGAGCAGTAAATGGGAGAACGCGGTGATCCGCGTTTATCAAGACTGGAGTGCGGAGGTGGCGAGAAGGAGGGCGAGCTTTAATCGGGCCAAGGCGGTGCTTCATAAAAAGAAGATAAAATTTGGAATGCTGCGGGTCACATATCGAGGGAGGCACCACTACTTTGAGACGGCGGATGAAGCGTGGACTTTTATTGTGGAAGAAAAACTGGAATGAGCGGGTTATTAAAAAGAACGTTCGAACAAAGTGGTGGGGCGAATGTGGGGGGCAAAGAGGGGTTTTATGTACTAATCCTGCGATGTGGTAACTTTTCTCTCTCCCACAGGTGGTGATGGGGGGAGGTGGAGGAGATGGGGCGTTGGCCATTGGGGGCGGGGCCAAGGGAGAAGCGTGGGCTTGGTTCCCGCGCTATGATAATTATGGCGGGAATAGAGAAGCAGGAAGGAGGGGGCGTCGCACGGTGCGAGCCGAGGTCACGGGGGGAAGCCGAGGTCAGCCAGAGTTTGCTGACTTCTGGGAGCAACATGGGGGGAGTAATTACGCTAGCGGGGGGGGGGGGTGGGAGGGGGGAATTACTGGGTTGCTGCTGCTGGGGAGAGGGGGGAGCTGGTATGGGAGAGGATGGGCGGGGGGGCACCGCCTGGGGGAGATACAGCTGCGTGGGAACGGGGTGAGGAGCTGGAAAAAGGTGATGGCTAATCGACAAGGGGGGGTAGGAAGCCCCCCCAACTCGGCTGATCACGTGGAACGTGAGAGGGCTGAACGGGCCGATAAAGAGGGCACGGGTACTCGCACACCTTAAGAAACTTAAGGCAGATGTGGTTATGTTACAGGAAACGCACCTGAAACTGATAGACCAGGTTAGGCTGCGCAAAGGATGGGTGGGGCAGGTGTTCCATTCGGGGCTAGATGCGAAAAACAGGGGGGTGGCTATATTAGTGGGGAAGCGGGTAATGTTCGAGGCAAAGACTATAGTGGCGGATAACGGGGGCAGATACGTGATGGTGAGTGGCAAACTACAGGGGGAGACGGTGGTTTTGGTAAACGTATATGCCCCGAACTGGGATGATGCCAATTTTATGAGGCGGGTGCTAGGACGCATTCCGGACCTAGAGATGGGAAAGCTGATAATGGGGGGAGATTTTAATACGGTGTTGGAACCAGGGCTGGATAGGTCGAAGTCCAGGACTGGAAGGAGGCCGGCAGCAGCCAAGGTACTTAAAGATTTTATGGAGCAGATGGGAGGTGTAGACCCGTGGAGATTTAGCAGACCTAGGAGTAAGGAGTTCTCGTTTTTCTCCTATGTCCATAAAGTCTACTCGCGAATAGACTTTTTTGTGCTGGGTAGGGCATTGATCCCGAAGGTGAGGGGAACGGAGTATACGGCTATAGCCATTTCGGATCACGCTCCACACTGGGTGGACTTGGAGATAGGGGAGGAAACAGGAGGGCGCCCACCCTGGAGAATGGACATGGGACTAATGGCAGATGAGGGGGTGTGTCTAAGGGTGAGGGGGTGCATTGAAAAGTACTTGGAACTCAATGATAATGGGGAGGTCCAGGTGGGAGTGGTCTGGGAGGCGTTGAAGGCGGTGGTTAGAGGGGAGCTGATATCAATAAGGGCACATAAAGGGAAGCAGGAGAGTAAGGAACGGGAGCGGTTGCTGCAAGAACTTTTGAGGGTGGACAGACAATATGCGGAAGCACCGGAGGAGGGACTGTACAGGGAAAGGCAAAGGCTACATGTAGAATTTGACTTGCTGACTACAGGCACTGCAGAGGCACAATGGAGGAAGGCACAGGGTGTACAGTACGAATATGGGGAGAAGGCGAGCAGGTTGCTGGCACACCAATTGAGGAAAAGGGGAGCAGCGAGGGAAATAGGGGGAGTGAGGGATGAGGAAGGAGAGATGGAGCGGGGAGCGGAGAGAGTGAATGGAGTGTTCAAGACATTTTATAAAAAATTATATGAAGCTCAACCCCCGGATGGGAGGGAGAGAATGATGGGCTTCTTGGATCAGCTGGAATTTCCCAAGGTGGAAGAGCAGGAAAGGGTGGGACTGGGAGCACAGATCGAGGTAGAAGAAGTGGTGAAAGGAATTAGGAGCATGCAGGCGGGAAAAGCCCCGGGACCGGATGGATTCCCAGTCGAATTCTATAGAAAATATGTGGACTTGCTCGCCCCGGTACTGACGAGGACCTTTAATGAGGCAAAGGAAAGGGGACAACTGCCCCCGACTATGTCTGAAGCAACGATATCGCTTCTCTTAAAGAAGGAAAAGGACCCGCTACAATGCGGGTCCTATAGACCTATTTCCCTCCTAAATGTAGATGCCAAGGTCCTGGCCAAGGTAATGGCAATGAGAATAGAGGAATGTGTCCCGGGGGTGGTCCACGAGGACCAAACTGGGTTTGTGAAGGGGAGACAGCTGAACACGAATATACGGAGGTTGTTAGGGGTAATGATGATGGCCCCACCAGAGGGAGAAACGGAGATAGTAGTGGCGATGGATGCCGAGAAAGCATTTGATAGAGTGGAGTGGGATTATTTGTGGGAGGTGTTGAGGAGATTTGGTTTTGGAGAGGGGTATGTTAGATGGGTGCAGCTGTCGTATAGGGCCCCAGTGGCGAGCGTGGTCACGAATGGACGGGGATCTGCATATTTTCGGCTCCATAGAGGGACAAGGCAGGGATGCCCTCTGTCCCCATTATTGTTTGCACTGGCGATTGAGCCCCTGGCGATAGCGTTGAGGGATTCCAAGAAGTGGAGGGGAGTACTTAGGGGAGGAGAAGAGCACCGGGTATCTTTGTATGCGGACGATTTGCTACTATACGTGGCGACCCGGCGGAGGGGATGCCAGAAATAATGCAGATACTTGGGGAGTTTGGGGATTTTTCAGGGTATAAATTGAACATGGGGAAAAGTGAGTTGTTTGTGGTGCATCCAGGGGAGCAGAGTAGAGAAATAGAGGACCTACCGTTGAGGAAGGTAACAAGGGACTTTTGTTACCTGGGGATCCAGATAGCTAAGAATTGGGGCACATTGCATAGGTTAAATTTAACGCGGTTGGTGGAACAGATGGAGGAGGATTTCAAGAGATGGGATATGGTATCCCTGTCAATGGCAGGGAGGGTGCAGGCGGTTAAGATGGTGGTCCTCCCGAGATTCCTCTTTGTGTTTCAGTGCCTCCCGGTGGTGATCACGAAGGCTTTTTTAAAAAGGATTGAAAAGAGCATCATGGGTTTTGTGTGGGCCGGGAAGGCCCCGAGAGTGAGGAAGGGATTCTTACAGCGTAGCAGGGATAGGGGGGGGCTGGCACTACCGAGCCTAAGTGAGTATTATTGGGCCGCTAATATTTCAATGGTGAGTAAGTGGATGGGAGAGGAGGAGTGAGCGGCGTGGAAGAGATTAGAGAGGGCGTCCTGTAGGGGGACTAGCCTACAGGCTATGGTGACAGCCCCATTGCCGTTCTCACCGAGGAACTACACCACAAGCCCGGTGGTGGTGGCTACACTGAAGATTTGGGGACAGTGGAGACGGCATAGGGGAAAGACTGGAGCCTTGGGGGGGTCCCCGATAAGAAACAACCATAGGTTTGCCCCGGGGAGAATGGATGGGGTATATGGAATGTGGCAAAGAGCAGGAATAACGCAACTGAAAGATCTGTTTGTGGATGGGAAGTTCGCGAGTCTGGGAGCGCTGACCGAGAAATATGGGTTGCCTCAAGGGAATGCATTCAGGTATATGCAACTGAGGGCTTTTGTGAGGCAACAGGTGAGGGAATTCCCGCAGCTCCCGACACAAGAGGTGCAGGACAGAGTGATCTCAAAGACAGGGGTGGGGGATGGTCAGGTGTCAGATATATATAGGGAAATGAAGGACGAAGGGGAGACTATGGTAGATGAACTAAAAGGGAAATGGGAAGAAGAGCTGGGGGAGGAGATCGAGGAGGGGCTGTGGGCAGATGCCCTAAGCAGGGTAAACTCGTCGTCCTCGTGTGCCAGGCTAAGCCTGATTCAGTTAAAGGTATTACACAGGGCACATATGACTGGAGCACGGCTCAGTAAATTTTTTGGGGTGGAGGATAGGTGTGCGAGGTGCTCGAGAAGCCCAGCGAATCATACCCATATGTTTTGGTCATGCCCGGCACTACAGGGGTTTTGGATGGGGGTGACAAAGGTGCTTTCAAAGGTAGTAGGAGTCCGGGTCGAACCAAGCTGGGGGTTGGCTATATTTGGGGTTGCACAAGAGCCGGGAGTGCAGGAGGCGAGAGAGGCCGATGTTTTGGCCTTTGCGTCCCTAGTAGCCCGGCGCAGGATATTGCTAATGTGGAAGGAAGCCAAGCCCCCGGGGGTGGAGACCTGGATAAATGACATGGCGGGGTTTATAAAGCTAGAGCGGATTAAGTTCGTCCTAAGGGGGTCGGCTCAAGGGTTCACCAGGCGGTGGCAACCGTTCGTCGAATACCTCGCAGAAAGATAGACGGAATGGGAAAAAGAAGGCAGCAGCAGCAGCCCAGGACCGGGGGGGGGGGGGGGGAGGAGGAACCAGAAGGACTCTCAGGGTTGTTAATATATACTGTATAGTATGTATAGGTCGTTGCTACAGATAATTATATATTGGACTGTTAAATTATATTTTTGGAGAGTGTTACTTGTGACAAGGCAGTTGCCAATTAGAGCTAGTTTTTATTTTTGTTATTTATTATTTATTCATTTTTTGTTTATAAAATAGGTCATTGTTATTTGTGTTGTTATAATATTGTGTAAAGGATGCACAATGTACTGTGTTGGTTGACCAAAAATTTTCAATAAAATATTTAATTAAAAAAAAAGAAGTAGAATTAATGTATAAGTATTGATTGCTGTATATAATAAATGTGGGTTGATTTAACTCTTACTAAGCGGTGTGTTGATTAATCAATACCCGGACTTGAACCACGTGGCGGTATCAGAAAGATACCTGGCGACTCGAGCAAAGGTGACAGAACAAAAGCAATTAAACTAAGGCTAAAACGAGCAACAGCATATGACAGGGGCGAGGCTGAGCAGGTTCTTTGTTGTGGAAGACAGGTGTGGGAGGTGCTCGGGGAGCCCAGCAAATCATAAGCCGAGCTGGGGGTTAGCACTATTTGGGGTATCAGACGAGCCGGGAGTGCAGGAGGCGAAAGAGGCCGGTATCCTGGCCTTTGCGTCCCTGGTGCCCGGCGGAGGATTCTGCTACAGTGGAAGGATGCGAGGCCCCCGAGCGTGGAAGCATCGTGGAGGCCCCAGAGAATATTGGGTCAGGCCCGCTAATGATATGCAAATGGCATTTACTGTACTTGCAAGTTGAACACCTTGACGCCGCTGTCAAGGCACCGTAGCATGGCAATCTTGCGTGCATACGGCGCTCGTCACGATTTTGGCATCACGACCGATTCTCCACCCAATCACCTTTCCCGATTTCGGTGGCAGCCGACAGAGAATCCCGCCCCAGAAGTATAATAATTGCAGCAGGCTTCCTGATTCTTGTTCTCCACTCTCCTTGCAACAAAGACGAACAAACCATTTGCCTTTCTAATTACTTGCTGTAACTGCATTTTAATCCTGTGTTTCTTGTATAAGGACACCCAAATCCCACTGATTTCAACATTTCAACATTTCTCACCATTCAAAAATGTTGTTTTTCCCATTCTTTCCACCAAAGTGAATAACTTGGCAGGTGCCCTAATTATATTCCATCTTTTTGAGCACTCATTTAACCTATCACTATTCCTTTGTAGACTCAATGGTCAAGAGTTTTCTGGCCATTCCTGCCAGTGGTCCAGCTGATGCCAAACAACCGCTGCAGATTTCCCAGTAGCGGGGGCTGCATTCAACAGGAAACTCCAGTTGACAGTGGCGGGACCAGAAGATTCTGCCGCTGGCCAATGACAGGCTGCCTCTGCTGCTGTGAAACAGGTTGCAGGGGCATGTGGAAAATCCCACCCAATGTGTCTACTTTATTTTTCCACCCAGCATTGCAGTCAGAAAAGTCCCTTCGTCTAAATCATTAATATAGGATTATAAATAGCTGAGGCAGCACCATTGATCCTTGCAGCACCCCACTAGTAGCAGCCTGCCAACCTAAAATGGCCGGCTGGACCTCCTCTCTGCTTTATGTCTGTTAACTAATTCTCTCTCTATGCTAATATGTTATCTGCAACCCCATGAGCTCTAATCTTGTGCACCAAACTTTGATGTGACAAATTGTAGCCATCTAAGATGGCCACTGGCAAAGGACCATGGGAATTATGGCCAACCCAGGACTCAGACAGATACAGAGCCTATGTGTATCTGAAACACAGGTAACCAGACCTGATCGAAACCCCCGTTCGTTTGCATTTTAATGGCCCATTTTCCCAGGACAATAGAACTCAAATCAAGCAACTGGTACAGCCGCAGACTGATCGCCGTCACTCCCTTTACTCAGAAAGCCCAACTGCCAAGGTCGATGACCGCTAAGGATCAGCCCAGCTACCAAGGCACCCGTCCCTTTATTGGCCGAAATCGAAGACAGTGATCAGAGCCTTGTCGAACTATTGGGTCCAAGGTTAAGGACCGCCCCAAAGTGCGCGAAATCCCAGAGGGATAAAAGAAGACACAGCCATGTGTTCTGACTCTTTTGGATCTGGCCTGTGCCAACCCAATCGTAGCAGGAACAGCCAGCCAAGTTCAAGACCAACAATCGCTACCTGACGGATGAGCCCAGCAGAGACAGAGCCACTTTCTTCGTACCAGCCAAGTGAAATCCAGATAAAGGCCTTATCCATTTGCACAGTGCCAGTCGCCCTGAAGTTAAGTATAGGTTATTGTAGCTGATAGGTGTAGTTTAACTCGTAGTAGATATTGTGGTTGCATGTTGAGATAACTCTTTTGTGTATGTAAATAAACCATCTTTTGAACTAACTAACTGGTTGTGTGGTCATTTGATCGATAGAAGGGAAGGCTTGTGGTTCACCAACATTATTATAGAGCAACATTATTGGCGACCTCTGACGGGACTCGATTAGAAGTGACTTTGTCACTCCGAGAGAACCCACAAACTTTGAGTCCATTTGCGAGAAAGAGAAAGAACCACAAGTGCAAGTCCCACATTGACCAAATAACCGAATTTCGGAAGTGTGTACTAACCCGCATGCGTACCTAACAGGAAGAGTAAGGCAAACTCGTTATAATTTTGTACAATGGACTTCCGGTTGCGGCTATGCTGAGCTAAGTCGCACGTTCGGCAGCTCCCGCTAGAAACGGACTTTTGGGCTCTTTTTAGGGGCCCCAGCGGCATTTGTTCGACAGTTCCCAGTGTGGGAAGGTGACAGTACGATTTCCCCGGCACTGTATGGATTGGACCAGGAGTGGAGCGGTGAAAAAAGTAATTCTGGTGCAGCGAAAAGTGCGAGGGAGGAAAGCCAAGATGGCGGCAGGTGGAGACCAGGCAGTGTGGGCGCAGTGGTCGCAAGAGCAGCAGGAGTTTCTCAAGCGCTGCTTCACGGAATTGAAAGCAGAGCTGCTGGAGCCGATGAAGACTTCGATCGACAAGCTGGTCGAGACCCAGAAGGCCCAAGGGGCGGCGATCCGGGAGGTGCGGCAGAAGGCCTCGGAGAATGAGGACGAGATATTGGGCCTGGCAGTGAAGGTGGAGGCGCACGAGGCGCTGCATAAGAAATGGCAGGAGAAGTTCGAGGACATGGAGAATCGGTCGAGGAGGAAGAACCTGTGGATTCTGGGTCTCCCGGAGGGAGTGGAGGGGTCGGATGCTGGAGCATATGTGGTCACGATGCTGAACACGTTGATGGGCGCGGGTGCCTTCCCGAGGCCCCTGGAGCTGGATGGGGCCCACCGAGTCCTGGCGAGGAGGCCCATGTCTAACGAGCCTTCGCGGGCGGTATTGGTGCGGTTCCACCGCTTGGTGGACAGGGAGTGTGTTCTAAGATGGTCAAAAAAGGAGCGGAGCAGCAGGTGGGAGAATGCAGAGGTCCGTATATACCAGGACTGGAGCACGGAGGTGGCCAAGAAGAGGGCCGGGTACAATCGGGCTAAGGCGGTTCTGCATCGGAAGGGGGTGAAATTCGGGATGCTACAGCCGGCGCAACTGTGGGTCACGTTTAAGGACCGGCACCATTACTTTGAGACGCCGGAGGAGGCGTAGACCTTTATTCAGGCCGAAAAGTTGGACACGGACTGAGGGTCGGTTGTGAGGGGAGGTCGCGGGGGGCTACTGTGGTTACTGTGCTTGGGGGGATGTTGGGGGATGTTCTGTTCTGTTCTGTATTGTTTCCTTGGGTGCTGGGTGGGGTAGGATGAAATGGTTTGAAGTGGGGGTTTTGTGAGAGTGTGGGCGTCGGTGGTTGGCAGGACGGTGCCCCGTTGGGGGGATGGGAGGCCCGAGGTGGGGGATTAGGCCGCAAAAGGGAGCTGGGCCAGAGAGGGCGGGGCCGGTTTGATGGAAAGCACGGGCTTTTTCCCGCGCTAGGGAAGGAAGGGGGTGGGGCCGGGGGGGAAGGGCGGTGTTGGAGAGGAGTGCCCGCTGATGGACAGGAGGGGGAGGGGGGAGACTACCACACAGGGGGGTCGATGGAGTGGCGGGAGTGGCCAGGGTCACCCGGAGTCAGCTGACTTGAGTGCTATGGGGGGAGCAATGCAGCTGGGGGGGGACCTAGCTTGGGGGGGGGGGGGGGTGCTGGGTTGCTGCTGCATTGGCCAAAGGGGAGCTGGAGCTTGGAGAGATAGTCGGGGCGGTGGTCTGCCGCTGCGGGGGAATGGAGAGTGCGGGAGGCACAGGCACGTGGCTGGCCTAGAAAATGGGATGGCTAATCGGCAGGGGGTGGGGGGGCGGGGGGAGCCCCCTGATCCGGCTGACAACTTGGAATGTGAGAGGCCTGAACGGGCCGGTCAAGAGGGCCTGTGTGTTCGCGCACCTGAAGGGACTGAAGGCAGATGTGGCTATGCTCCAGGAGACGCATTTGAGGGTGGCAGATCAGGTCAGGCTGAGAAAGGGGTGGGTAGCGCAGGTTTTCCACTCTGGGTTGGACGCAAAGAATTGAGGGGTGGCGATTTTGGTGGGGAAGCGGGTGTTGTTTGAAGCGCTGAACATCGTGGCAGACAATGGAGGTAGGTATGTGATGGTGAGTGGTAAGCTGCAGGGGGTGCGGGTGGTATTAGTGAATGTTATGCCCCAAATTGGGATGATGCCGGATTTATGCGGCGCATGTTGGGCCGGATTCCGGACCTGGAGGCAGGGAGCTTGATAAGGGGGGGGGACTTCAACACGGTACTGGATCCAGCATTGGGCCGCTCCAGGTCCAGGACGGGTAAGAGGCCGGCGGCGGCCAAGGTGCTGAGGGGGTTTGTGGACCAGATGGAAGGAGTGGACCCATGGAGGTTGGTCATGCCAGGGGCCAGGGAACTTTCTTTTTTTCCCCACGTCCATAAAGCCTACTCCCGGATAGACTTCTTCGTTATGAGCAGGGCACTAATCCCGAGGGTGGAGGACACAGAGTATTCGGCCATAGCCATCTCAGACCATGCCCCGCATTGGGTGGAGCTGGAGCTAGGGCAGGAGAGGGACCAGCGCCCGTTGTGGCGCCTGGATGCGGGCTTGCTGGCGGATGAGGAGGTGAGCGGGCGGATCTGGGGGTGCATTGAAAGCTATCTAGAGGCTAACGATAATGGGGAGGTGCAGGTGGGGGTTGTCTGGGAGGCGCTGAAGGCGGTGATTAGGGAAGAGCTAATCTTCACTCGGGCCCACAAGGAGAAGGAGAGGAGAGAGAGGGAGAGATTGGTGGGGGAGATTTTAAGGGTGGATAGGAGGTATGCAGAGGTTCCTGAAGAGGGACTACTCAAGGAGCGACGAAGCCTCCAGGCCGAGTTCGACCTGTTGACCACCAAGAAGGCAGAGGTGCAGTGGAGGAAAGCGCAAGGGGGGGTGTATGAGTACGGGGAGAAGGCTAGCCGGATGTTGGCACACCAGCTTCGGAAGCGGGAGGCAGCGAGGGAGATTGGGGGAGTTAGGGATAAAGGTGCGGAGTGCGGTGGGAATAAATGGAGTATTTAGAGACTTTTATGAGGGGCTGTATAGGTCTGAGCCCCCGACGCAGGAGATGGGGATGTGTCAATTTTTAGATCGGCTGAGATTCCCGAGGGTGGAGGAGGAGCAGGTGGCTGGGCTTGGGGCACCGGTAGGGCTGGAGGAGCTGACTAAGGGGCTGGAGAGTATGCAGGCGGGGAAGGCACCGGGGCCAGATGGGTTCCCGGTGGAATTTTACCAGAAGTACATGGACCTGCTGGGCCCTCTATTAGTGAGGACTTTCAATGAGGCGAGGGAGGGGAGGCCCTACCCCCGACGATGTCCAGGCCGCTGATCTTGAAGCGGGACAAGGACCCATTACAGTGTGGGCCGTATAGGCCAATCTCTCTCCTCAACGTGGATGCGAAGCTGTTAGCGAAGTGTTGGCTACCAGAATTGAGGACTGTGTCCCGGGGGTGATTCATGAGGACCAGACGGGTTTTGTTAAGGGAAGGCAGCTGAATACCAATGTGCGGAGGCTCCTTAACGTAATCATGATGCCTGCAGTGGAGGGGGAAGCGGAGATAGTGACGGCGATGGATGCGGAGAAGGCCTTCGATAGGGTGGAGTGGGGGTACCTTTGGGAAGTGTTGAGGATGTTTGGGTTCGGGGAGAGGTTCATGAGTTGGGTTAGGCTACTTTACGAAGCCCCGGTGGCGAGTGTGGCCACGAATTGGAGGAGGTCGGAATACTTTCGGCTGTACCGGGGGACGAGGCAGGGGTGCCCCATATCCCCCTTGCTATTTGCATTGGCAATTGAGCCTTTGGCTATGGCTCTAAGGGAGTCCAGGAACTGGAGGTGGCTGGTCCGGGGGGGGAGGAACACCGGGTATCGTAGTATGCCGATGACCTGTTACTGTATGTGGCGGACCCAGTGGGGGGGATGCCGGAGGTGATGCGGATCCTCAGGGAGTTTGGGGACTTTTCCGGGTATAAGCTCAACGTGGGGAAGAGTGAGCCCCATTGTACACCCAGGGGACCAGGGAAGGGGGATAGACGAGATTCCACTGAAGAGGGCGGAAAGGAGTTTTCGGTACTTGGGGATCCAGGTGGCCAGGAGCTGGGGGGCCCTACACAAGCTCAACTTGATGAGGCTGGTGGAGCAGATGGAGGAGGAGTTTAAAAGGTGGGATATGCTGCCACTCTCCCTGGCGGGTAGGGTACAGTCGGTGAAGATGACGGTGCTCCCGAGGTTCCTTTTTATATTCCAATGCCTCCCCATCCTGATCCCTAAGGCCTTTCTTAAGCGGGTCAGTAGGAGCATCATGGGACTCGTGTGGGCGAAAAAGACCCCGAGGGTGAGAAGGGTGTTTCTGGAGCGGAGTAGGGACAGAGGAGGGTTAGCGTTACCTAATCTGTGTGGGTATTACTGGGCTGCCAATGTGGCGATAATACGCAAGTGGGTAATGGAGGGGGAGGGGGTGGTGTCGAAGAGTCTGGAGATGGCGTCCTGTGTGGGCACGAGTCTGGGAGCGCTGGTGACGGCACCGCTGCCGCTCCCGCCGACTAGGTACACCACGAGTCCGGTGGTGGCGGCGATTTTGAAAATTTGGGGGCAGTGGAGATGCCACAGGGTTGAGGTAGAGGCTTCGGTTTGGTTCCCGATCCGGGAGAACCATCGGGGAGAATGGGTGGAGGGTTCATAAGCTGGCACAGGGCAGGAATTAGAAGGATGGGGGACCTGTTTTTAGATGGGACATTTGCGAGCCTTGGGGCGCTGGAGGAAAAATTCGTGCTTCCCGCGGAAATGCCTTCAGGTACATGCAGGTAAGGGCGTTTGTAAGACGGCAGGTGAGGGAGTTCCCGCTGCTTCCAGCACTCAGGATCCAGGATAGGGTGCTCTCGGGGGTGTGGGTTGGAGAGGGCAGGGTCTCGGCGATCTACCAGGAGATGCAGGAGGAGGAGGAGACCTCGGTGGAGGAGATAAAGGGTAAATGGGAGGAGGAGCGTGGGGAGGAGATAGACGAGGGTGCGTCGGCGGACGCCCTGGGTAGGGTTAATTCTTCCTCCTCTTGCGCCAGGCTTAGCCTGATACAATTTAAGGTTCTTCACAGAGCGCATATGACAGGGGAGAGGCTGAGCAGGTTCTTTGGGGTGGAAGACAGGTGTGGGAGGTGCTCGGGGAGCCCAGCAAATCACACCCACATGTTCTGGGCGTGCCCGGTGCTGGGTGGGTTCTGGAGAGGTATTGCGATGACGGTGTCTAAGGTGGTGAACACCCGGGTTAAGACGAGCTGGGGGTTAGCACTATTTGGGGTATCAGACGAGCCGGGAGTGCAGGAGGCGAAAGAGGCCGGTATTCTGGCCTTTGCGTCCCTGGTAGCCCGGCGGAGGATTCTGCAACAGTGGAAAGATGTGAGGCCCACAAGCATGGAAGCCTGGATCAGCGACATGGCAGGGTTCATTAAATTGGAGAGGGTAAAATTTGCCTTGAGGGTCTGTGCAAGGGTTCTTCAGGCGGTGGCAACCGTTCCTGGACTTGGTAGCGGAGCGTTAGGAGGTGGTCGGCAGCAGCAGCAACCCGGAGGGGGGGATGTACTTTGTGTTTTCTACTGTGTTTATTATTGCTTAATGGGGGGTTTGTATATTGGGGGAATTTGTGATGTAGTTGTAAGATGTTTCTTTGTTTTTATTTTTTCTGTAAGGGGGGGGTTTGTTGAAAATATGTAAAAATTTGAATAAAAATATTTCTAAAAAAAAAAGAATTTTGTACAACGATCGAGGGATTGTGAGCTGGAAAATAGCTTAAGCCATACCCGCTGTTCAAATCACCGCCTTATTCCCCTGTCCCAAATTAAAAGTAAGAGAAAGAGATAAGAAAAATAATGACCACTAAAGCAATGGAACGATTGATGAATCCACAGGAACCCGAGGTCGCAACGACCAACAGAGCAGAGCAATGCCCCATATGGGAGGAATAGTTAAGGAAATACTTAAAGGGGAAAGGGTGGCCCCTTTGGTCGAATTTTTGCGCTAAAGATGAGTCAGGTCCAGGAAAGATAGGACAGACTTGGTGGGAGAACTTAAGCGAGGTCCACAAGAAAAATGCAGGAAAAGTGAGAAAGCCGGTGGCAATAGTGTCCTGTTTGGCACAGTTGCGAGGCACAGAGGAGGTCGTGAAGACGCTCTGTAGGCAGTTAATTGAGAAGGGAGAAAAGAACAAAGGAAACAGAAACGAAAGTGAGAAGATGATTGAGCAACTCCGAGAACAGTTAGCAGCTAAGGATAAGGAAATGGCCGATGTAAAACGTGCACATCAATCTTGTCTAGTTCACCTGAGTAGCTTCCAGACCCAGTACGATAAAGCCTACCAAGATACACAGCGCGCAGTCCTGGTAAGAGAAGAAACAGAACAACAGGTCGCCCAGCTTGTCATGATATTCAGGTAAAGATCATGGTGCAAACAGACATACATACTGATGGACAGATCAACGGACCAATCAACACACACACAACACCACAGCCAATCACAGGCAAGAGCATACACACTACAAAACAGGGAACATGACACTTCCCGTTCATTCCAGCAGGAGACAGCTCAGGGCACAGAGCTCACAGCAAGCCACACAGACATCCACCATGTGCTGAGTGCCACTCCAAGATTGTGTTAGGAATAGATCCACAGATTCAAGGGTTATGATCGAACCTCAGTAACCAGTTTACCACTGTAAATAAATGTTAGTAATAAAACTGAGTTGTACCATTCGCAACCGTGTTGGTTCGTTTGTGTAGCAGAGCACCCAACACATCACAGCTAACTAGCAAATGCGCAGATTTAAAAGCAGTTTTGAGAGCGCTCCACAGCTCCACTAAGGAACAGAGGCAGAGTACCGCTGACTATTCTAAATGCCGACAGAAGATAGAAAAGTTACAGTCACTACTCTCAATACAGAATGGCTTCAGGTACCCTTTCGGGCAGGATTTAGATGAGGAAGATGCTCCCGATTGGCAAGAGTTAAACAAAAGCGCCCAAAGATACGTAGAGGACACGGGAAATCAAAATCGAGCCCCCCACCCCCCAAAAAGAAAAGCACCCGCACCACCGAATGCACGGGCAGCACAAACCCCCACTCACAATTCGACCCCCATGAATTTGGTTACCACACAACGCAAGTCATCGGATCAGGATGAGCCTGATATCGTTTACACCATCCCACTATCCATAACCCAATTAAGAGAGGCTTGCACGAAAATTAGTCCATTCCAGCCCACCGCAGACCCGCACAGCTTCTTTGAGAAGGTGCGCCAACAAAAGGTTATGTATGGCCTAGAAGAGAGAGAGGAAGGAAAGCTAATAGTTATGAGCCTTAGCCAGTCCGTAAGATCAGCTTTGCCAGAACCCCAAAATGTAGCAGGAGGAATCCTACAGGAAATGAAAACGGCCATATTAGATGCCATCGGTGATGTACCGTCAATTACCATGAGACGAGAATGGTGAAACAATCGAGGTTTTATTGCACAAGATGTTGTGCCAACTGTAGCTGGAACCAGAATGGGAGCAGCGCAAGAGAGCACATACTTTTATACGCCGCCTGCTGGGCGGAGCCAGCAGGCTGGGATTTACCGTGGTACCTGTAATACATAGACAGTACCGTAGTACATGCAATGTGTTACTAGTGGTGTTTACCACATTCACCCCCTGTTTAAAAAGAGAGTCCGGCGGGGGTGAAGAAAACATTACAAATTGAGTCTGTCGGGGGCTCTGACCCTCCGCTGCGATCACCTCAGTCCTGGTTGGGATGTGGGCGCCGACGTGGTCACCTGCGACTCCGGGAGCGTGTTGTCATCTACTTCGTCACCCCTTAATGGATCCTGTGAGGGGACGGATCCTGCTGGGGTGCGGGCTGCGGTGAGGTTCGCTGGTGGGAGGCGCAGGAGTGAATAAAGCAACCGGGGGGGAGAGCGGTATCAGGTCGGGGGTTGAGGGTGGGGATCCAGCGGATGCCAGGTCCCGGAGGGAGACTGTGTCCTGTCGCCAACGGGGTGTGACACGTAGGCGTACTGCGGGTTTGCATGGAGGAGGTGGACTTTCTCAACCAAGCGATCAGATTTATGACTCCGTACATGCTTCCGCAGGAGGATGGGTCCAGGAACTGTCAGCCATGTTGGGAGCGAGACCCCGGAGGTGGACCTCCTGGGGAAGGCAAACACACGTTCGTGAGGGGTCTCATTAGTCGCGGTGCACAGGAGCAACCGGATGGAGTGGAGCGCGTCGGGGAGGACCTCCTGCCAGCGGGAGACCGGGAGATTTCTAGACCGAAGGGCCAGCAGGACGGCCTTCCAGACCGTCCCGTTCTCCCTTTCCACCTGCCCATTTCCCCAGGGGTTGTCGTTGGTCGTCCTGCTCGAGGCGATGCCCTTGCTGAGCAGGAACTGATGCAGCTCCCCACTCATGAAAGAGGATCCCCAATCGCTGTGGATGTAGGTGGGGAAACCAAACAGAGTGAAGATGTTGTGCAGGGCTTTGATGACCGTGGCAGAAGTCATGTCAGGGCAGGGGATGGCGAATGGGAACCGGGGAGTATTCATCAATTATGTTGAGGAAGTACACGTTGCGGTCGGTGGAGGGGAGGGGCCCTTTGAAGTCCATGCTGAGGCGCTCAAAGGGGCGGGAGGCCTTCACCAGGTGCACTCTATCTGGCCGGTAGAAGTGCGGCTTGCACTCTGCGCAGACTGGGCAGTCTCTGGTTATGGACCTGACCTCCTCAATGGAGTAGGGCAGGTTGCGGGCCTTGACAAAATGGAAGAACCGGGTGACCCCCGGGTGGCAGAGGTCATAGTGGAGAGCCCAGAGTTGGTTCACTTGTGCGCTGGCACATGTACCGCGGGATAGGGCATCAGGGGGCTCATGAGCTTCCCCGGGCGATACAAGAACTCATAGTTATAGGTGGAGAGCTCGATTCTCCACCTCAAGATGTTGTCATTCTTGATCTTGCCCCGCTGCATATTGTTAAACATGAAGGCAACCGACCGGTGGTCAGTGAGGAGAGTGAATCTCCTGCCGGCCAGGTAATGCCTGCAATGTCGCACAGCTTCCACAATGGCTTGGGCCTCTTTTTCGACAGAGGAGTGCCGAATTTCGGAGGCATGGAGGGTGCGGGAAAAGAAAGCCACGGGTCTGCCCGCCTGGTTGAGGGTGGCGGCCAGAGCTACGTCTGATGCATCGCACTCCACCTGAAAGGGGAGTCGACTGCGTGCATCATGGCCTTGGCGATGTCCACCTTGATGTGGTTGAAGGCCTGGCGGGCTTCAGCCGTCAGGGGAAAAACTGTGGATGTGATGAGTGGGCGGGCCTTGTCCGTATAATTAGGGAGCCACTGGGCGTAATACGAGAAAAACCCCAGGCCTTGTTTCAGGGCCTTGGGGCAGAGGGGTTCTAGGAGGGGGCGCATGTGGTCGGGGTCAGGCCCTAGGACTCCATTTTCCACTACGTAGCCAAAGATGGCTAAGTGGTTGGTGCGGAAAACACATTTCTCCTTATTGTAGGTGAGGTTAAGGAGTTTGGTGGTATGGAGGAGTTTTTGGAGGTTTGCGTCGTGGTCCTGCTGATCCTGGCCGCAGATGGTGACATTATCCAAGTACGGGAAGGTGGCCCGCAGCCCGTACTGGTCAACCAATCGGTCCATCTCTCGCTGGAAGACCGAGACCCCATTGGTGACGCTGAAGAGAACTCTAAGGAAATGATAGAGGCAGCCAGCTGCTTTGAAGGCAGTGTATTGGCTGTCCTCCGGGCGGATGGGGAGCTGGTGGTAGGCGGACTTCAAGTCTACTGTGGAAAAGACTCGATACTGCGCAATCTGTTTGACCATGTCAGATATGCGTGGGAGGGGGTAGTCAATGACCATCCTGTGCTTCTCCCCAGTCTTCACTACTACCACTTGAGCTCTCCGGGGGCTGTTACTGGCCTCAATGATCCCCTCTCGCAGAAGCCGTTGGACCTCCGACTTAATAAAGGCCCTGTCCTGCGCACTGTACAGTCTGCTCCTGGTGGCGACGGGCTTGCAGTCCGGGGTGAGGTTTGCAAACAGTGAAGGTGGATCGACCTTAAGGGTCGTGAGGCCGCAGACGGTGGGGGGGGGGGGGCGGGGGGCAGGGGTCCGCTGAATTTCAAAGTAAGGCTTTGGAGGTGGCATTGAAAATCAAGACCAAGTAACAGGGCAGCGCAGAGATGGGGGAGGACGTAGAGCCTGAAGTCGCTGAACTCTACGCCCTGAACGGTGAGGGTCATTACACAGTACCCTCAGATTTCCACGGAATGAGATCCGGAGGCCAGGGAGATTTTCTGGGTGACGGGGAGTACCGGGTGGGAGCAGTGCCTTACTGTAGCAGGGTGGATGAAACTCTCTGTGCTCCCTGAGTCAAAGAGGCTGGTTGTCTCATGCCCGTTGATCTTTACTGTTGTCGTAGCGGTCGCGTGGTTATGGGGTCGAGACTGATCCAGGGTGAAGGAGGCGAGCTGCGGAAGATGTTGGGAGGTCCCGGGCTGATCAGCGGTGGCGGAGTTATCAGCGGGCAGCGAATGGCCCGACGAGCAGGGTTCCTGAGGCGCGGTCCAAGATGGCGGCGCCCACGGGGCGCACATGGCGGGCGGCATCAAAGATGGCGGTGCCCACGGGCCGCACATGGCTTGTGGTGGAGAAGATGGCGGCGCCCCTGGATCACACGTGGGGGGTGTAGCAATGCTGGGCCTGGAAACAGCGGCGACCGACTGGGCCTGGCAAACGGAAACAAAGTGGCCCTTCTTCCCGCACCCGTTGCAGGTCGCACTCCGCGCCGGGCAGCGCTACCTGGGATGTCTGCTCTGGCCACAGAAATAACACTTTGGCCCTCCGGAGCTGGCTGGCTGCCGCGCGGCACAGGCTTGCGGTGAGCTCGATTCAGCAGCTGGTGGGGCCCACATTGCCCACGAGGGTGCCACACGGTCGGAGGTGTAGGCCTCCAGATTACGGGAGGCCACTTCTAGTGAATTAGCAAGCTGTCTAGTCTCTGCAAGATCGAGCGTACCCCCTTCCAATAGTCGCTGGCGAATGTACGTAGACTTCATGCCCATGACATAAGCGTATCTGATTAATAGTTCAGTGTGTTGGACTGCTGAAACTGCCTGGCAGTCACAGTTCCTACCGAGAATCTGTAGAGCCCGCAAGAAATCGTCCAGAGTCTCCCCCGGGAGTTGCCGTCTCGTGGCCAGGAGCTGCCTGGCGTACACTTGATTCACCGACTTAACGTAATGTCCCTTTAGTCGCGTTATCGCTTCTGTGTAGGTGGGCGCATCCCGGATGAGAGGAAAAATTTCAGGGCTCACCCGTGAGTAGAGGACTTGGAGCTTCTGTGGGTCCGAGAGTTCTTCAGTGGCTGCTCTGAGGTAGCCTTTGAAGCAGGCTAGCCAGTGGTCGAAGGTGGACGTGGCGTTGGCTGCGTGAGGGCTCAGCTGTAGGCAATCAGGCTTGATTAGGAAGTCTATCTTTTAAAATCTAAGGCAATAAATTGATGTACCGTCAATTACCACGAGACTAGAATGGTGAAATAATCGAGGCTTTATTGCACAAGATGTTGTGCCTCCTGCAGCTGGAACCAGAATGGGAGCAGCGCAGGAGAGAACATAGTTTTATACACCGCCTGCTGGGCGGAGCCAGCAAACTGGGATTTACCGTGGTACCTGTAATACATGGGCAGTACCGTAATACATGCAATGTGTTACTAGTGGTGTTTACCACAATCAGGTATAACAAAGGAGATCCAATCGAGGGTTTAAATCACTGCAGGCAAAAGAAGGGAGAACATCCGACCGCATTTGCTGGTCGCCTATGGATTAATTTCATGGCAGTCTACGGACAATTGAACCGCGCACACCTAAATGAGGAGGACACCACTAAATGGTCCCGCACCTTAGTCTCGCATGCCACAGACACTGGTCAAAAGGCTTGTGTAAACTACGACCCCGCAGACCACACACAATGAAGTTTGGGTATTGAAACCACTTTCCAGAGCATGGGAACAAACCATACACCGACAGACAGATCAGGACAATATAGAAGCAAACATGCACCCAGTTAGGATTGGCCAGGACCCAGCATGGATAAACGAGGGTAGACATGAGGGACAGCACCCCAGAGCGCAGGCACCACGAGGTTGTTATAATTGTGGCCACATGGGACATTACGCCCGCGATTGCCGACAAACCCCCCCGAACCAGCAACGATACCAACAACCAAACCCCCCACCTAGGAACAATGTTAGGCCCATGCATAATGTTAGCACCCGTTCAGACTACTTAGTATTTAACTCCACAGATTGACGGTGTTCGGACTCCCCAACTTGGGTCTGTGACACACGCTGGGACAAATCAGGCAGACCAGTAGTTACAGGCACAGTCCGGGGACATACAGTCGATTTTCTTTGGGACACAGGAGGATCCCGCACCACCTTAAACACCTCCACCATGTTTCAACAGGACAAATGGCCCACCACAGACACCATCACCCTGAGTGGATTCACAAGCCACATGCAACAAGAATATATCACAGCTTCCGTAACCATTCAGATAGGGAACATTAGCACCAGACTCCCCGTCGTTTTAGTTGACTTACCCCAAACCGCAGAGCACATTTTAGGCATTGATTTTATGAGCACCCACAATCTTTCATTTGACCCAGTAAACAAATGTGTCTGGCGAATGGCTAAAACAGCTAGGGCTCCCGCTACGCTCACCGTAGGGGATTATGAAAACAGGATTTGCACAGTAGGGGACTATTGGTTTAATCCGCAAACAATTAGTGCAGACCAGACAATTAGAGAGGTCCTCATAAAACACAAAGCTTCGTTTGCACAACACAAACACGATTGTGGGAAGATCCCAGGTACAGTAAAGATTTCAGGTCCCGATCCAAAGCCGCAAAAGCAATACGGTTTCCCACAGCAAGCCGTGGGTAAGATTTTGAAGGTTATTAACAGTTTGTTAGACCAAGGAGTTATTCGACCCGTAGCTTCCACAAATAATGCCCCAATTTGGCCCGTAAAAAAGCCCGATGGTTCATGGCGACTAACGATCGACTACCAAGAACTTAATAAGATAACCCCTTTAGCAGCCCCCACCATTGCCACGAGTCCCGCGACCATGTTCAAACAGGGAGTACAGGCAAAATATTGCACAGTGCTGGACATCAGCAATGGCTTTTGGTCCATCCCGTTAGACAGGGCCTCTCAGTATAAATTTGCATTTACGTTTCAAGGGCAGCAGTACACATGGACATGCCTCCCACAAGGATTCCATAACTCCCCCTCCATTTTCCACCAACAATTGGTCAACGGACCTTCTAAATTTTCCCGACCCGAATGCCTCATACAATATGTAGACGATCTGCTCTTTCAAATGGACACAAAAGAGGAACACATAGTGCTCTTATCTGAATTACTAGACCTACTGCGATCAATCAGATGTAAGGTAAACCCCAAAAAGGCCCAGATTTTAAAGGAAAAAGTTCTTTATTTAGGCACCATCATCACCCATGGGGAGAGAGAAATTGAGCAAATACGAATTGAATCCATTGTCAAATTGCCCCTGCCCCAAAATGTCACTGCACTCCGGTCATTCCGAGGTTTGGTAGGATATTGCAGAAGTCATATAGATGGTTTTGCCACCAATGCAGCCCCACTCTCAGGGTTCCTTAAAAAGAACGCCCCATGGGAATGGCTTCCGCAGCACACAAGCGCCATTGATGATTTAAAACGTGCCCTTGGCACAGCCCCCGCTTTACAAGTTCCAGTCCCAGACTTGCCCTATGCCATAGAAGTAGCAACCACCGACCGAACCCTATCAGCAGTACTCCTGCAAGAACAACACGATCACTTAGGACCTGTAGCCTATGCCTCAAGAGTATTAGACCCTGTAGAGCAAGGATTCTCAGCCTGCGAACGGCACTTGCTTGAGGTCTTTTGGGCAGTACAGTACTTTGCGTACATCACAGGCCTCAGCCCAGTCACGATCTTGACCGAGCACACCCCCACGCAACTACTAGACGGTAGATTAAAGGACGGTTCAGTCAGCCAAATCAGAGCAGCTCGCTGGACACTACTGTTACACGGCAGGGACATTACGGTAAAACGCACCAAAACCCACACATTTCTGGCCGATAATCTCCAATATGCAGGAATCCCACATGAGTGCCAGATCATAGCAGCCCAACACCACACAGGAACCTTTATCGCAAAGTCACTACACCCACGAGCAGGCAGTAAGACACAGAATTCCCAAACCACAGGGGATGCTTTAAAAATTTACGTAGACGGTTCGTCCACAATCGAAAATGGAGTTAGAATTACTGGTTGTGGAATTTCCGTGGAAGACGCACAGAGACGCCCACGAGAAGAACATAAGAACTAGGAGCAGGAGTAGGCCATCTGGCCGCTCGAGCCTGCTCCGCCATTCAATGAGATCACGGCTGATCTTTTGTGGACTCAGTTCCATTTTCCGGCCCGAACACCATAACCGTTAATCCCTTTATTCTTCAAAAAACTATCTATCTTTATCTTAAAAACATTTAATGAAGGAGCCTCAACTGCCTCACTGGGCAAGGAATTCCAGAGATTCACAACCCGTTGGGTGAAGAAGTTCCTCCTAAACTCAGTCCTAAATCTACTTTCCATTATTTTGAGGCTATGCCCCCTAGTTCTGCTTTCACCCGCCAGTGCAAACAACCTGCCCGCATCTATCCTATCTATTCCCTTCATAATTTTATATGTTTCTATAAGATCCCCCCTCATCCTTCTAAATTCCAACGACTACAGTCCCAGTCTACTCAACCTCTCCTCGTAATCCAACCCCTTCAGCTCTGGGATTAACCTAGTGAATCTCCTCTACACACCCTCCAGCGCCAGTACGTCCTTTCTCAGGTAAGGAGACCAAAACTGAACACAATACTCCAGGTGTGGCCTCACTAACACCTCATACAATTGCAGCATAACCTCCCTATCTTAAACTCCATCCCTCTAGCAATGAAGAACAAAATTCCATTTGCCTTCTTAATCACCTGTTGCACCTGTAAACCAACTTTTTGCGACCCATGCACTAGCACACCCAGGTATCTCTGCACAGCAGCATGTTTTAATATTTTATCATTTAAATAATAATCCCTTTTGCTGTTATGCCTACCAAAATGGATAACCTCACATCTGTCAACTTGTATTCCATCTGCCAGACCCTAGCCCATTCACTTAATCTATCCAAATCCCTCTGCAGACTTCCGGTATCCTCTGCACTTTTTGCTTGATGTCGTCTGCAAACTTGGGCACATTGCCCTTGGTCCCCAACTCCAAATTATCTATGTAAATTGTGAACACTTGTGGGCCCAACACTGATCCCTGAGGGACACCACTAGCTACTGATTGCCAACCAGAGAAACACCCATTAATTCCCACTCTTTGCTTTCTATTAATTAACCAATCCTCTATCCATGCTACTACTTTACCCTTAATGCCATGCATCTTTATCTTATGCAGCAACCTTTTGTGTGGCACCTTGTCAAAGGCTTTCTGGAAATCCAGATAGGCCACATCCATTGGCTCCCTGTTATCTACCGCACTGGTAATGTCCTCAAAAAATTCCACTAAATTAGTTAGGCACGACCTGCCCTTTATGAACCCATGCTGCGTCTGCCCAATGAGACAATTTCCATCCAGATGCCTCGCTAATTCTTCTTTGATGATAGATTCCAGCATCTTCCCTACTACTGAAGTTAGGCTCACTGGCCTATAATTACCCGCTTTCTGCCTACCTCCTTTTTTAAACAGTGGTGACACATTTGCTAATTTCCAATCTGTCGGGACCACCCCAGAGTCTAATGAATGTTGGTAAATTATCACTCGTGCATTTGCAATTTCCCTAGCCATCTCTTTTAGCACTCTGGGATGCATTCCATCAAGACCAGGAGACTTGTCTACCTTAAGCCCCATTAGCTTGCCCATCACTACCTCCTTAGTGATAACAATCATCTCAAGGTCCTCACCTGTCATAGCCTCATTCCTATCAGTCACTGGCATGTTATTTGTGTATTCCACTGTGAAGACCGACCCAAAAAAACCTGTTCAGTTCCTCAGCCGTTTCCTCATCTCCCATTATTAAATCTCCCTTCTCATCCTCTAAAGGACCAATATTTACCTTAGCCACTCTTTTTGTTTTATATATTTGTAGAAACTTTTACTATCTGTTTTTATATTCTGAGCAAGTTTACTCTCATAATCTATCTTACTCTTCTTGATTGCTTTTTTTAGTAGCTTTCTGTTGCCCCCTAAAGATTTCCCAGTCCTCTAGTCTCCCACTAATTGTGCCACTTTGTATGCTTTTTCCTTCAATTTGATACTCTCCCTTATTTCCTTAGATATCCACGGTCGATTTTCCCTCTTTCTACCGTCCTTCCTGTTTGTTGGTATAAACCTTTGCTGAGCACTGTGAAAAATCACTTGGAAGGTTCTCCACTGTTTCACCATAAAGTCTTTGCTCCCAGTCTACCTTAGCTAGTTCTCCTCTCATCCCATTGTAATGTCCTTTGTTTAAGCACAAAACACTAGTGTTTGATTTTACCTTCTCACCCTCCATCTGTATTTTAAATTCCACCATATTGTGATCGCTCCTTCCGAGAGGATCCCTAATTATGAGATCATTAATCAATCCTGTCTCATTACACAGGACCAGATCTAGGACCGCTTGTTCCCTCGTAGGTTCCATTACATACTGTTCTAGGAAACTATCACGGGTACATTCTATAAACTCCTCCTCAAAGCTGCCTTGACCGACCTGGTTAAATCAATCGACATGTAAATTAAAATCCCCCATGATAACTGCTGTACCATTTCTTCATGCATCAGCTATTTCTTTGTTTATTGCCTGCCCCACCATAATGTTACTATTTGGTGGCCTATAGACTACTCCTATCAGTGACTTTTTCGCCTTACTATTCCTGATTTCCACCCAAATGGATTCAACCTTATCCTCCATAGCACCGTTGTCATCCCTTACTATTGCCCGGATGACATCCGTAAATAACAGAGCTACACCACCTCCCTTACCATCCACTCTGTCCTTCCGAATAGTTTGATACCCTCGGATATTTAACTCCCAGTCGTGACCATCCTTTAACCATGTTTCAGTGATCTGCTACTATATGTGGCGGATCCAGCGGAGGGGATGCCAGAAATAATGCGGATACTTGGGGAGTTTGGGGATTTTTCAGGGTATAAATTGAACATGGGGAAGAGTGAGCTGTTTGTGGTGCATCCAGGGGAGCAGAGTAGAGAAATAGAAGACCTACCGTTGAGGAAGGTAACAAGAGACTTTCGTTACCTGGGGATCCAGATAGCTAAGAATTGGGGCACATTGCACAGGCTAAATTTGACGCGGTTGGTGGAACAGATGGAGGAAGATTTCAAGAGATGGGATATGGTAGCATTGTCAATGGCAGGGAGGGTGCAGGCGGTTAAGATGGTGGTCCTCCCGAGATTCCTCTTTGTGTTTCAGTGTCTCCCGGTGGTGATCACGAAGGCTTTTTTCAAAAGGATAGAAAAGAGTATCATGGGTTTTGTTTGGGCCGGGAAGACTCCGAGAGTGAGGAAGGGATTCTTACAGCGTAGTAGGGATAGGGGGGGGCTGGCACTACCGAGCCTAAGTGAGTATTATTGGGCCGCTAATATTTCAATGGTGAGTAAGTGGATGGGAGAGGAGGAAGGAGCGGCGTGGAAGAGATTAGAGAGGGCGTCCTGTAGGGGGACCAGCCTGTAGGCTATGGTGACAGCCCCATTGCCGTTCTCACCAAGGAACTATACCACGAGTCCGGTGGTGGTAGCTACACTGAAGATTTGGGGACAGTGGAGACGACATAGGGGAAAGACCGGAGCACTGGGGGGGTCCCCGATAAGAAACAACCATAGGTTTGCCCCGGGGGGAATGGATGGGGGATATGGAATGTGGCAAAGAGCAGGTATAACGCAATTGAAAGATCTATTTGTGGATGGGAAGTTTGCGAGTCTGGGAGCGCTGACCGAGAAATATGGGTTGCCCCAAGGGAATGCATTCAGGTACATGCAATTGAGGGCTTTTGCGAGGCAACAGGTGAGGGAATTCCCGCAGCTCCCGACACAAGAGGTGCAGGACAGAGTCATCTCAAAGAAATGGGTGGGGGACGGTAAGGTGTCGGATATATATAGGGAAATGAGAGACGAAGGGGAGACTATGATGGACGAACTAAAAGGGAAATGGGAAGAAGAGCTAGGGGAGGAGATTGAGGAGGGAATGTGGGCAGATGCCCTAAACAGGGTAAACTCGTCGTCCTCGTGCGCCAGGCTAAGCCTGATTCAGTTCAAGGTATTACACAGGGCACATATGACTGGAACACGGCTCAGTAAATTTTTTGGGGTGGAGGATAGGTGTGCGAGGTGCTCGAGAAGCCCAGCGAATCATACCCATATGTTTTGGTCATGCCCGGCACTACAGGGGTTTTGGATGGGGGTGACAAAGGTGCTTTCGAAAGTAGTAGGAGTCCGGGTCGAACCAAGCTGGGGGTTGGCTATATTTGGGGTTGCACAAGAGCCGGGAGTGCAGGAGGCGAAAGAGGCCGATGTTTTGGCCTTTGCGTCCCTAGTAGCCCGGCGCAGAATATTGCTAATGTGGAAAGAAGCCAAGCCCCCGGGGGTGGAGACCTGGATAAATGATATGGCGGGGTTCATAAAGTTAGAGCGGATTAAGTTCGTCCTAAGGGGGTCGGCTCAAGGGTTTACTAGGCGGTGGCAACCGTTCGTCGAATATCTTGCGGAAAGATAGATAGGGGAGAACAAAGAAGGCAGCAGCAGCGGCCCAGGACTTGGGGGGGGGGGGGGGGGGGGAGGGATGGGGGGGGATGGGGGGGGGGGTGTGGCCTGAGACAAGGCAGTTGCCAATTAGGGCTAGTTTTTATTTTTTGTTATTTAATATTTATTTATTTGTTGTTGTTTTTGTTTAAATTTAAAAAGGTCATTATTATCTGTATTGTTACGATGTTGTGTAAAGGATGCACAATGTACTGTGTTGGTTGACCAAAAATTTTCAATAAAATATTATTTTAAAAAAAAAAAAAAACATGTTTCAGTAATGACCACTAAATCATAGTCATTCACGATGATTTGCGCCATCAACTCATTTACCTTATTCCGAATACTATGAGCATTCAGGTAGAGTACACCTATGCTGGCTTTTATACCTCTGTTTTGAATCTTAACACCCCGATCAGTAACCTCTCCTAAGTTATATTTCCTCTTAACCTTTCTCCTAATTTTCATTGTCGTTGAACCCATATCTTCATGTAACAACCTGCCGCGTTGCTTACCATTTATGTTTTTACTTCCCGTTTTATTCCTTTTAGTATTACTGGGCCTATTCACTGAGCTCCCCTCAGTCACTGTACCTTGTACTGTTGTCCTTTTTGATTTTTGACTGTGGCTTCTCTGCCTTACACTTTCCCCCTTACTGCCTTTTGTTTCTGTCCCTGTTTTACTACCTTCCGACTTCCTGCATTGGTTCCCATCCCCCTGCCACATTAGTTTAAACCCTCCCCAACAGCTCGAGCAAACCCCCCCCCCCCCAGGACATCAGTTACAGTCCTGCCCAGGTGCAGACCGTCCGGTTTGTACTTGGCCCACCTCCCCCAGAACCGGTTCCAATGCCCCAGGAATTTGAATCCTTCCCTCTTGCACCATCTCTCGAGCCACGCATTCATCCTATCTATCCTGACATTCCTACTCTGACTAGCTCGTGGCACTGGTAGCAATCCTGAGATTACTACCTATGAGGTCCTACTTTTTAGTTTAACTCCTAACTCCCTGAATTCAGCTTGTAGGAGCTTGTCCCATTTTTACCTATATCATTGGTGCCTATGTGCATCACGACAGCTGGCTGCTGCCTTCCCCTGGTGAGACATCTCCCTCAACAGTATCCAAAGCCGTATATCTGTTTTGCAGGGAGATGACCGCAGGGGACACCTGCACTGCCTTCCTACTCTTGCTCTGTCTTTTGGTCACCCATTTTCTATCTCCCTCAGTAAATTTCACCTGCGGTGTGACCAACTCGCTAAACGTGCTATCCACGACGTCCTCAGCATCGCGGATGCTCCAAAGTGAGTCCATCCGCAGCTCCAGAGCCGTCAAGCAGGAGCTGCAACTGGACACACTTCTTGCACATGAAGGAGCCAGGGGCAGTGGACGTGTCCCTGAGCTCCCACATTGCACACGAGGACATAACACTGGTCTGGGATCTCCTGCCATGTCTTAAACCTTAGGTTAACTTATACAACTACAATTCCAAAAAACGAAAGAAAAAATAAATAAATAAATTAGACAATGAAAAGAAAAACTACTTACCAGTCATTTACCAGGGTTAAAAAGCACCTCCTCCCCACCCAGCTTCGAATTTCCACCTCGCTTCAAATTCCCAAACTCTGTTGTGTCTCACTCTGGCTGTGTCTTCTCTGGGCTCTCTTTAAAATTGCCCGGCCCCCTAGGTTCACAAGCAGCAGAACTCGCAGCTATAGTCTATGTAATTCAGCACCCCGACTCTTTTCCAACCCACGCAGACATACACTCGGGCAGGCTGCATGTGTGCAACAGCTCAATATAATTCCTGCCCCTGTGGGAATCTCAAAGTTATGTTTCAGCCGATGGAAAACCTCTACCCTCTGCCCCGTTGTTAAAGCACATTCTCAAGAAGCCCACACACCGCATATACGGTATCATTAAAGTAAGAAGCCATTATCGATCCTCCCCACCCGGTAATGTAAAGGCACATGCCTTAGCCAAAGCAGGATCATGCCATGGTCACTTCTGGCAGCCACCCGAAAGTGAACTGATACACTCAGTCCAGGTTTCCCAGACCAATTTTGAAGACCTATCTCAAACCCAGAAAGTAGACGACACCCTCAAACAGGTTCTAGACGGCAACTTCCCAGTCCCCTTTGATAAATGGAAGGACGCACTGACTGTACAGGACGGCATAGTTTTAAAAATGGAATTTATGTGGTCCCCACCCAGAACAGAAACCAGCTCATTTACCAATTTCATGACGGACACGGACATCAGGGGATAGACAATACCATTGCCCATTTAAGACCTTTTGTTGGTAGCCCGATTTAAAAAGCAATGTAACCCATTATGTCGAGAATTGCCTTATCTGTGCTCAGAACAATCCTGAACGTTACTCAAAGAAAGGACAATTACGTCACACCTGACCTGTGAATGGCCCTTGGACAAATTTGCAAATCAATTACATTGGCCCCCTTCCCCCTTGCAGAAACGGTTTCAAGTACGTGCTGGTTGTAATCAACACCTTTACTAAATGGGTAGAAGCATTTCCCTCACGAACAAACACAGCAAAGGCCACCGCTAAGATTTTGATCCAACAGATATTCACACGCCGGGGTCTGCCCCGCAGAATTGAGCCAGACCCAAGGTTCCCACTTCACCGGCAGAGTAATGCAAAATGTTTTAACAATTTTTGGGATCAGGCAGAAATTCCATATAGCATATCACTCCCAATGCAGTGGCATTGTTGAGAGAATGAATCGAACTTTAAAAGCGACCATTAGGAAGATGGTGCAACAGAACAATACCACGTGGGACACGGTCCTCCCATTTGTTCTCATGTTCATTCAGTTCAACAGGTTTCACCCCCCACACTCTCATGACCGGACGACCCATGAAGGGTATTGAATATTTATTAGGCTTCGATTTGGCAAGCCCTACACTAACCGCCCTCACCCACGAAAAAGCAGTCCAACAGGTTACAGATAACATTAAAGCGGCACAACTCGCTGCAGCTGTCCGTTTAGGCGCTGGAAGGAAGCAGAGTAAAGCCTGCTTTGACAAAACCGTCCACCCCATAGAGTACACAGTTGGTCAGCAAGTAATGGTTTCACTTTACAATCCCAGTTCTTTCCTCTCCCCCAAATTTGCAGGACCCTACTCCATTTCCGACAAAGTGAACCCCTCCTTATACAAGATAACGTACCCCAACGATAAAACTGGTTGGTTCCACATCAACCAACTCAAAGTCTACGAATCCCAATGTAGCCACTCCCACCCACATCCCTCTGGCCATAGGAGACGATCACACCCTGCCCATCGACAACCTAGTCCGACCCCTATGCCAACCCTCCCCCGGCCATGCTGGGATTTATCCATTGTCTACACCCACAGACCCAAACTTGTCTACGCCCACAGGTACAGACTTTCACCTTGAACTTGACTCCGGCGTCAGCGAGAGCTTCCTGCATTTGATTACTATCCCTGAACACTGGCGCAATCTCTCTGCCCCAGTCACCCCAGCCCCCGGAACCATGACTTAGATATCTTTGACCCCCTATATGCCCTCCCCCAGCCACCGCCACAGCCGCCGCCCAACTACAATAACTTGCCCTCCACTCCCACTGTCCCTATGCCTCACAACAAACAAGCCCCTCTTTGGCACCACGACAACTCTTGCAGACTAGTAAGGCACGACGATTCGGATTATCCGAAGGCCCCCGCGGCCAAGGCACAGAAATGGCAGAAACGAGTCTGGCAACCGGGAGATGGTGATGATTCCGATACTGACTCTCGTTTCGGTGATGCTTTTACAACACTGTTTGGTACAGAACCCTGAGGTGTCCAGATGATGAGAGACACCGCCTAAGTATTAAGGTGTCCAAAGTTCTAATGGAGCCTGCCCGCCTTTTTCCTACTTCTTTTTTCTACTACATGGTTTTAATTCATGTCGCCCGACACAAAATTACTCTTCTGATTCGAGGGTATGATACCCAATGTCAGTTAAAGGCACAAGAGAAACAGATCACTGTTCTGCCAGTTTTTATGACAAGTTTCCACACAACTACAAACTTCTACCGTCCACTCAGGTCACCCAGGTAGGGAGTAATGGCATTGACCCCCGCCCTATCTGAGGACCCCAAATGCATCTGGTCAGTTAAGCTCGGGTAGTGGAGACACGGCACTGACCCCCGTCCTACCCGGGGATTCCACCCATTTTTATCCCGCAGCGGCCCACACGCACCTCATGTTCCCGTCACTTCATATGCTCTGGAATGGTTCTCTATACTCTGCGTTGCCTTTGGCAGGCCTTTGTTTCACCTCCTCTACTCTCCCTTTGTTTGTATTATAAAGAATGCATTTTGCCACGTTACGTACGTTCACCCCTTCTTTTCTTTACCTCTCGCGACCCCCTGGTCGCTCCCCACCTGCTATTTACGCATATGACACAATTGGTTGCTATACACGCTGCTACACGCGAACTACCTCTGAACCCTGAGTCGAAACGCTATAAAACTGGCCGCCTTGAAATTCGGCTGGTTAAGATAAGCCTCAACCACCACTGGTTGCAAGTAAAGAAAAGACTGGTCGAAAAATTGTCCACCCACTCCCCGCATCGACCACAAGCTGCGAGAGTCTGTACTTTAAAATTTGCATTTCTTGTCTCTCCAAAATGGTTTTGCAAAAAAAAAAGAGGGAGTCACACATGGTGACAATCATAACGGGTAATTGGAGTAAGGAGAGAAAGACTAATAAAACGAGATTTTAACCAAAGATAATAACAGATACTATGCTTGCAACCCCAGGATTACCCGGAAAACAGAAAACACAGGATGAAGCAAGGACTGCTGACATGTGTTTGGATCATCGCTGGACTTCTGCAACTGCACGCGCAACGGACTGTTTCAACAAACACTACACCAGCCCTGAACACTACCACACAACAGGCCACCACCAGCCCGGACACTACACCACATATAAAGACAGACATCAAAACCCCCACCTGGTGTGAAAACATTACCAAATGAAACCCCCTTTCATTCATAGTAGAGGCCCTTCTAGTAATTGCAATAATCTGCAGTGTCATTCAGACACTCCGACTCCGTAAATGGTAAGCAAAAGCTTTCCGCTCCCCGATATATACAGTCCGAGCCCCCTTCTTTGGAATTCAACAATACTGAACTTGTGTAACAATCGCTGCTAAATATAAACCATGTACCTCTTTAACTTTATTAGGATTAAGTAGAAATGTGATGCTGCTGTTTTAAAATTTGTACTGTATATAAGTTCTTTGATATCCACCAGCAGCATGAGAGTAGCTTAGATAGCGTTAGCTAGAGATCAGCTGTGCGGATAAATTAAATGTTTTATAGAGACCTGATTATAGTAACCGTTAGAGATTAATTAATTTATGAAAGTATTCATGAAATATTAGGTAAATGTCCCAAACCATAAAATAGAGTAGAGTAACCTTGCCTTGACCAAGGGTGACCGGTCCAGCAAGGATGAACAGGGATCAATAGTGTGATTCACCACGTTTCGCGTTCAGGATCAAGAGGACAGAATGTAGCCATCTAAGATGGCCACCGACAAAGGATCATGGGAATTATGGCCAACCCAGGACTCAGACAGATACAGAGCCTATGTGTATCTGAAACACAGGTAACCAGACCTGATCGAAACCCTCGCTTGTTTGCATTTTAATGGCCCTTTTTCCCAGGACAATAGAACTCCAATCAAGCAACTGGTACAGCCACAGACTGATCGGCGTCACTCCCCTTACTCAAAAAGCCCAACTGCCAAAGTCAATGACCGTTAAGGACCCGCCCAGCTACCAAGGCACCCGCCCTTTTATTGGCCGAAATCGAAGTCAGCGATCAGAGTCCTGTCGAACTATTGGGTCCAAGGTTAAGGACCGCCCCAAAGAGCGCAAAATCCCACAGGGATAAAAGAGGACACAGCCATGTGTTTTGTCTCTTTTGGATCCGGCCTGTGCTAACCCAATCGTAGCAGGAACAGCCAGCCAAGTTCAAGACCAAGGATTGCTCCCTGACGGATGAGCCCAGAAGAGACAGAGCCACTTTCTTCAGACCAGCCAAGTGAAATCCAGATAAAGGCCTTATCCATTTGCACAGTGCCGGTCACCCTGAAGTTAAGTATAGGTTATTGTAGCTGATAGGTGTAGTTTAACTTGTAGTAGATATTGTGTTTGCATGTTGAGATAACTATTGTGTATGTAAATAAACCATCTTTTGAACTAACTAACTGGTTGTGTGGTCATTTGATCGCTATAAGGGAAGGCTTGTAGTTCACCAACATTATTATAGAGCAACAAAATGCCTTTTGAAAATCCAAATACACTACATCCAATGATTCCCTTTTATCTGTTCTACTAATTACATCCTCATTAAACTCTGGTAGATTGTAATATTGCTGAGAAGAGAAACATGTTATCAAAGCTTTCTGTCTTGCACTCATTCGCACAAATGCAAGAATGCCAAATTTCAAATGGTCATAACAATGTACATGACAGGAGAAAAGAGAGGCTTATTGATTGGTAAGTCAATTTTGATTGGCTGAGACATTATTATGGAGAAAGTGATGGGGAACTAAAAAAATGTGCAAGGCTTGAACATATTCCTTTTGTTTGCAGAGTAGGGGACTTTGTGTATGAATGTATGTCACTTCTAGCTAGCGTCAATGAGCCACGTTACGAGCTTGACTATCTGATTATCTTAAATTAATTATTACTGTAACTATTAGGCACTCAGAATTGTTGAGCAACTGTCCAGCCTACCTCAAATTACTCTGGAAAGGCAAAGTATCTAAAAAATTTGAACAACTGGTTAAGGAGTCTACTGCTATGCAGTGGCTACGCAAATGGAATTTTCCACCAAAAAGACATTCTGCTGGTCACACAATTGAGCAATGTCATTTATGTTCAGTGCCAGTGCAACGCTAGATACGTGGGCCGTTCATCACAGCGATGGAATCAAACAGCATTTCCTTCGGTTGTTCATAAGAAACAAAGTACAGACCAAACTCTACCAACTCACGCTTTAAAAAAATTCATTTATGGGATGTGGGCATTGCTGGCTGTGCCAGCTTTTATTGTCCATCCCTAATTGAACTGACTGGCTTGTGAGGTCATTTTAAGAGTCAACCACATTGCTGTGGCTCTCGAGTCACATTTAGGCTAGACCAGGTAAGAATGGCAGATTTTCTTCCCTAAAGGACATTAGTGAATCAGGTGGATTTATATGACAATTGTTTTATGATCATCGTTTGACTTTTAATTCCAGATTTTACCCTGGGTCTCTGGATTACTAGTCCAGTGACAATACCACTATGCCACCACCACTCCTGTTTTCAAAACCCTAAACAAAATGCCATTGTTAGATGGGATTCCATGATTGTGCAGCACTTGCTGAACAATCCTGAGTGCGCTAATAGCCACACAAACAACTAAATTAAGATAATCAGATAACATGGTTCATTTACACTTGCTAGAAGTGATATACATTCATACATAGTGACCCGTTCTCTTCCAACAAAAGGAACATGTTCAAGCCTTGTGCCTTTTGTGAATTACCCTGGAGGGGGAATCTATAGTTCCCCTCTACTTTCTCCATAGTAACACCGTGGCTCGTCAGAACCAATTTGCAACCAATCAGCATTTCTTTTATCCTCCTATAAATTGCTGTGATCATTTTAAAATTTGGTATTTTGTGTCTGTCCTAATGAATGCAAGATGGAAATCCTCAGCAACACGTCTCTCTCTTCAGCAAAATTCAAGTTCTTTATACCAATTGACTGTTTAATAAATTTGTCAAACATGGGTTTCCTTTCATGAATTCCTTTTCTCTGCTTTTTGATAAGAACAAATATTTCCTGGCTTACACTGCTAAGCTCCTCATCATCTGATGCAGCTTAACCATCAGAGCAACTGCAAAGATATGGAGACCACGTTTCCCTCCAGGATCAATGGCACTGGTGTGGAAGAGGTGATGAAGTTTATCTCCTTTCTCATTGAATTCAAACAGCACATTACCATGGCTACCCATGATTGCATATACCAATGGCAGCATGGTGGCACAGCGGTTAGCACTGCTGCCTCATGGCACCAAGGACCCGGGTTCGATCCCGGCCCGGGTCACTGTCCATGTGGTCATGTGAGAGTACCTTTAAGAAATGGATGTTTATAAATGGGTGTGTATGATGACTTCCGGTTGCGGTGATGCACTGCTAAGCCGCACGTTTCGGCAGCTCCCGTTTTAACGGACTTTTGGGCTCTTATCGGGAGCCTCAACGGAATTTTTTTTCGACCTAACCCAGTGTGGGGTGACGAAGGAAGGAATCCCCCCGGGTGTATATGGAAAGGAGCGGTGGTAGTGGCCAGATTGCAAAGGATCCTTTGGAGCAGCGGCAGAGAAGAGAAGGGAGAAGCAAGATGGCGGCGGATGGAGCCCAGATGGTATGGGGCCCGGACCAGCAGGAGTTTCTCCGACGATGTGTGGAGGAGCTCAAGAAAGAGGTGCTGGCGCTGATGCTACTGGCAATCGAGGGACTGAAGGAAACACAAAAGGTCCAGGCGATGGAGCTCCGTGGAGCGAAGGCAAAGGCAGCCGAGAATGAAGATGAGATACAGGGCCTGGTGGTAAAAACGGAGACACACGAGGCACTACACAAGAGGTGCATAGAAAGGCTGGAAGCCCTGGAGAACAGCTCGAGGAGGAAAAACCTACGGATTCTAGGTCTCCCCGAAGGAGCAGAGGGAGCTGATGTTGGAGCTTATGTGAGCACGATGCTCCACACGCTAATGGGAGCTGAGGCCCCAACGGGCCCCCTGGAAGTGGAGGGAGCGTACCGGGACCTCGTGAGAAGACCAAAGGCAGGTGAAACACCAAGAGCAATAGTGGTGAAGTTCCATCGCTACACGGACAGAGAGATGGTCCTGAGCTGGGCCAAGAAGGCACGGAGTAGCAAATGGGAGAATGCGGTGATACGTGTGTATCAGGACTGGAGTGCGGAGGTGGCGAGAAGGACAAGCTTTAACCGGGCCAAGGCGGAGCTCCAAAGGAAGAAAATAAAATTTGGGATGCTGCAGGCGGTGCGATTGTGGGTCACGCATCAGGGCAAGCACCACTAATTTGAGACGGCGGATGAGGCATGGACATTCATCCAAGAAGAGAAACTGGACTAGATTTGAGAGTTTGATGTTTGGAGAGAAGCAGCGAGGTGGTGGTACAGGAATGTAAAGTGGGGAAAGGGGAGGGCTATTGTACAGCAATGTTGGACGGGGAATTTCTCTCCCCCCGATGGGGGGGACACGAAGAAATGTGGGCGCCGGTGGAAAAAGGGACAGGGAAGGGAAATGAGGGAACTGTGCCATAGGGGGCGGGGCCGAGAGGAAAGCGCGGGTATTTTCCCGCGCTATGGAAATTATAGCGGGAAAATGGGCGCAGGAAGGAAGGGAGCCCCACACGCAGGGAGGTCAAAGAGTGAACGGGGGAAGCCGAGGTCAGCCAGAGTTAGCTGACTTCCGGAAGCAATATGGGGGGAGTAACAATACGGAGGGGTGGCAATATTGGTGGGGAAACGTGTATCATTCGAGGCTAAGAACATAGTGGTGGACAGTGGGGGCAGATATGTGATGGCGAGTGGCAGACTGCAGGGAGAGGCGGTTGTGCTGGTGAATGTATATGCCCCGAACTGGGATGACGTGGGATTCATGAAGCGAATGCTGGGACGTATCCCGGACCTGGAGGTGGGAAATTTGGTAATGGGGGGGGATTTTAACACAGTGCTGGATCCAGGGTTAGACCGGTCCAGATCCAGGACCGGGAGAAGGCTGGCAGCGGCCAAAGTGCTTAAGGGATTTATGGAACAAATGGGGGGAGTGGATCCGTGGAGATTCGCCAGGCCGATGGCGAAAGAGTTCTCTTTCTTCTCCCACGTCCATAAGGTATATTCCCGGATAGACTTTTTCGTTTTGGGAAGGGCACTGATCCCGAAAGTGGCAGGAACGGAGTACTCGGCCATAGCCGTTTCAGACCACGCCCCGCATTGGGTGGATGTGGAACTAGGAGAGGAAAGGGAGCAGCGCCCACTCTGGCGACTAGATATGGGACTACTGGCGGACGAGGGGGTCTGCGGAAGGGTGAGGGGGTGTATTGAGCGATACCTGGAGGTCATCGATGATGGGGAGGTCCAGGTGGGGGTAGTATGGGAAGCGCTGAAGGCGGTGGTTAGAGGAGAGCTGATCTCCATCAGAGCCCACAAGGGGAAACAAGAGGGCAAAGAAAGAGAGAGATTAGTGGGGGAAATTTTGAGGGTGGATAAAAAATATGCGGAGGCCCCAGACAAAGGGCTATACCAAGAAAGACAAAGACTACAGACGGAGTTTGACCTGCTGACCACGGGAAAGGCAGAGGCACAGTGGAGGAAGGCACAGGGGATGCAATATGAGTATGGGGAAAAGGCGAGCCGGCAGTTGGCCCACCAACTTCGGAAGAGGATGGCGGCGAGAGAGATCGGGGGAGTTAGGGACGAAACGGGAAATATGGAGCAGAGAGCAGGGAAAGTGAACGAGGTGTTCAAGACCTTTTATGAGAGGCTATATAAGTCCCAAACCCCGGGGGGAAAAGAAGGAATGTTACACTTTCTGGACCAGCTAAGGTTCCTGAAGGTGAAGGGGCAGGAGGTGGCAGGTCTGGGGGCACCAATCAAGGTGGATGAGGTGATTAAAGGACTGGGGAACATGCAGGCAGGGAAGCCCCCGGGACCAGACAGGTTTCCGGTGGAATTCTACAGGAAGTATATGGATCTGTTGGCCCCGCTCTTGGCGAAAACCTTTAATGAGGCTAAGGAAAGGGGGATGCTACCCCCGACAATGTCGGAGGCGACGATATCGCTCATCCTGAAACGAGATAATGACCCGCTGCAATGCGGGTCATACAGGCCTATCTCACTCCTAAATGTAGATGCCAAACTGCTGGCAAAAGTGATGGCGACAAGGATAGAAGTTTGCGTCCCAGGGGTGGTGCATGACGATCAGACAGGGTTTGTAAAGGGGAGACAACTGAATGTTAATGTACGAAGGTTGCTGGGGGTGATGATGACGCCCCCACCGGAGGGGGAGGCAGAGATAGTGGCGGCGATGGATGCAGAGAAGGCATTCGATAGGGTGGAGTGGGACTACCTGAAGGAGGTGCTGAAGAGGTTTGGGTTCGGTGAGGGGTTTATTAGATGGGTCAGACTCATATGGGGCCCCGGTGGCAAGCGTAGTCACAAACCGGCAAAGATCGGGGTATTTTCGGCTACATAGGGGTACAAGACAAGGGAGTCCACTGTCCCCGTTACTGTTCGCGTTGGCAATTGAACCACTGGCCATAGCGCTGAGGGATTCTAAGAAGTGGAGGGGGGTGCTTAGAGGGGGAGAGGAGCACCGAGTGTCGCTCTACGCAGATGATCTACTGCTATACGTTGCGGACCCTGTAGAGGGGATGCCAGAAGTAATGCAGATACTTAGGGAGTTTGGAGAGTTCTCGGGATACAAACTAAATATGGGGAAGAGCGAGCTTTTTGTAATGCACCCCGGGGAACAGGAAAGGGGGATAGATGCTCTGCCGCTGAGAAGAGTGGAAAGGAACTTCCGATACCTGGGGATCCAGGTGGCAAGGAACTGGGGAACCCTGCATAGACTTAATCTGACGTGACTGGTGGAGCAGATGGAGGAGGACTTTAAGAGGTGGGATATGGTGCCGCTGTCGCTGGCGGGCAGAGTGCAGGCAGTTAAAATGGTGGTTCTCCCGAGGTTTCTTTTCGTGTTTCAGTGCCTCCCCATTCTGATCACAAAGGCCTTTTTTTAAAAAATAGACAGGAGCATTACGAGCTTTGTGTGGGCAGGAAAGACCCCGAGAGTAAAGAGGGGGTTCCTGCAGCGCAGTAGGGACAGAGGGGGACTGGTGCTGCCGGGTTTGAGCGACTATTATTGGGCTGCCAATGTGTCGATGGTCTGTAAGTGGATGAGGGAGGAAGAGGGAGCAGCGTGGAAGAAGCTGGAGATGGCGTCCTGTAAGGGAACAAGCCTAAAAGCGCTGGTGACGGCGTCGCTGCTGTTCTCCCCGAAAAGGTACACCACAAACCCAGTGGTGGTGGCAACCTTGAGGATTTGGGGGCAGTGGAGGCAACACAGGGGAGTGACGGGTGCCTCGGGGTGGTCCCCGATAAGGAATAACCACAGGTTTGTCCCAGGGAGGATGGATGGGGGGGGTTCCAGTGTTGGCAACGAGCAGGAATTAGGAAGCTGAGAGACCTGTTTATAGACGGGACGTTTGCAAGTCTGGGAGCGCTAGAAGAAAAATATAAGTTGCCCCCGGGGAACGCCTTCCGGTATATGCAAGTGAGGGCATTTGCGAGGCAACAGGTGAGGGAATTTCCGCAGCTCCCGACGCAGGGGATCCAAGATAGAGTGATTTCGGGGGCATGGGATGGAGAGGGCAAAGTGTCCGAAATATACTGGGAGATGAGGGACGAGGGGGAGGCGATGATAAAGGAGCTGAAGGGAAAATGGGAAGAAAAGCTGGGGGAAGAGATCGAGGAGGGGCTATGGGCGGATGCCCTAAGTAGGGTAAATTCCTCGTCCTCGTGTGCCAGGCTTAGCCTGATTCAATTTAAGGTCCTACATAGAGCACATATGACGGGAGCAAGACTGAGCAGGTTTTTCGGGGTGGAGGACAGGTGTGGGAGGTGCTCGGGAAGCTCGGCGAACCACACACACATGTTCTGGTCGTGTCCGGCACTGCATGAGTTCTGGGGGGGCGTGGCAAGGGTAATGTCAAAGGTGGTGAAGGTCCGGGTCAAGCCAGGCTGGGGGTTAGCTATATTTGGGGTTGCAGAAGAGCCGGGAGTGCAGGAGGCGAAAGAGGCCGATATTTTGGCCTTTGCGTCCCTAGTAGCCCGGCGTAAGATTCTACTCATGTGGAAGGAAGTGAAACCCCCAGGCGTGGAGGCCTGGATAAACAACATGGCAGAGTTCATAAGATTGGAACAAATAAAATTTGCGTTGAGAGGATCGGCTCAGGGGTTCTCCAGGCGGTGCCAACCGTTCCTTGACTATTTCGCGGAACGACAAGGAAAAGATAGAAATGACAGCAGCACCAACCCAGGGGGGAGGAGGGAGGGGAAGGGGGGGAGCACTATTCTGTGTTTTTGCTATTTGTTTTTCTTTGTAGTTTTTGTTGTTAGTTCACTATATTATTTAAATAATGTTATTTACCAGTTAATGTATAATCCCTTGTTGAGTTGTAAAAACGGAAAAATGGTTGTTTGAAAAATTTTAATAAAATATATATTTTTTTTAAATAATAAATGGGTGTGTATATAAATATCTGTAGTGAGAGTACCTTGAAGAAGTGGGTGTTTATTACTGCAGTGATGTCAGAGAGTGGGTGGAGCTGGGCTGTCTGTCAGCTTTTTTACTTTCATTTTAGGCTGTTTGCTGCAGGGTGTGTTTTAGTTTCGTTTTCAGAGCTGGATAGCTGCAGTCACAGCCAGAAGGTGTATTAGAGTCTCTCTCTGTAATCTAAAGACTGTAAATCGATCCTGGTGATTTAAAACTAATAACAGTAGTAACTTAAACCTGATGTGCTTCTGGTAAAAGGTGTTTTAAGTCATATGGATGTTAAAAGGAATGTATGTTATAAAAAGGTGTAAAACACTGTATGTTTTACATAGATTACATAGAACATACAGTGCAGAAGGAGGCCATTCGGCCCATCGAGTCTGCACCGACCCACATTAATCCCTCACTTCCACCCAATAACCCCTCCCAACCCTTATGGACACTACGGGTAATTTAGCATGGCCAATCCACCTAACCTGCACGTCTTTGGACTGTGGGAGGAAACCGGAGCACCCGGAGGAAACCCACGCGGACACGGGGAGAATGTGCAAACTCCGCACAGACAGTGACCCAGCGGGGAATCGAACCTGGGACCCTGGCGCTGTGAAGCCACAGTGCTAATCACTTGTGCTACCGTGCTGCCCCAAATGAAAATCGCTTATTGTCACAAGTAGACTTCAAATGAAGTTACTGTGAAAAGCCCTGAGTCACCACATTCCAGCGCCTGTTCGGGGAGGCTGTTACAGGAATTGAACCGTGCTGCTGGCCTGCCTTGGTCTGCTTTTAAAGCCAATGATTTAGCCCTGTACTAAACAGCCCCATTAAAAAGGTTTTAAAAAGGTTAACTTGAGTTCATAGAATAAACATTGTTTTTCTTTAAAAAATACCTTTCCATTTCTGCTGTACCGCACCTGTAGCGTGGGCCGTGTGCTCCCCATACCACAATCTATTAAAAGTTGTGGGTCAGGATGACTTCCGGGTGCGGCGATGACCAGCTGAGTCGCACGTTTCGGCAGCTCCCTGTGAAACGGACTTTTGGGCTCTTGATAGGAGCCCCAACGGCAATTTTAACGGCTGAAAACACCGTGCGGTAAACCAGAAGGGTGTTCCCCCTGGACATGGATGGAAAAAGGAGAGGAAAGTGGCCGGATTGCAGCGGATCCTTTGGAACAACGGCAAGGAAGGCAAGCAGAAACCAAGATGGCGTCGGAAGGTGGCAGTTTCATATGGGGCCCTGAACAACAAGAGTTTTTGAAACGCTGCGTGGAGGAGATAAAAAAGGAAATGAAGAAAGAGTTGTTGGCCCCGATATTACAGGCGATTGAAGGGCTGAAAGAGGAACAAAAGACCCAGGAGCAGGAGCTTCGGGTCGTGAAGGCGAAAGCAGCAGAGAATGAAAACGACATACAGGGCCTGGTGGTGAAGTCGGAGATACAGGAGGCACACCAGAAACGATCTGTGGAGAGGTTGGAGGCACTGGAAAATAACGCAAGGAGGAACAACTTGAGGATTCTTGGCCTTCCTGAAGGTGTGGAGGGGGCGGACGTCGGGGCATATGTGAGCACGATGCTGCACTCGTTAATGGGAGTGGACGCCCCGACGGGTCCGTTGGAGGTGGAGGGAGCATACCGAGTTATGGTGCGAGGACCGAGAGCAGGAGAAGCTCCCAGAGCCATAGTGGTGAGATTTCTCCGTTTTAAGGATAGAGAAATGGTCCTTAGATGGGCGAAGAAAACTCGGTGTAGTAAATGGGAGAACGCGGTGATCCGCGTCTATCAAGATTGGAGTGCGGAGGTGGCGAGAAGGAGGGCGAGCTTTAATCGGGCCAAAGCGGTACTTCACAAAAAAAAGATAAAGTTTGGAATGCTGCAACCGGCAAGACTGTGGGTCACATATCAAGGGAGGCACCACTACTTTGAGACGGCGGATGAAGCGTGGACTTTTATTGTAGAAGAAAAATTGGAATGATTGGACTACGAAAATGAACGTTTGGACAAAGTGGTGGGACGAGTGGGGGGGGGGGGGGGCGAAGAGGGATTGTATGATTAATCCTGCGGTATGGTAACTTTTCTTTCTCCCACAGGTGGTGATGGGGGGAGGTGGGGAGGGAGAGGAGATGGGGCATTGGCCATGGGAGGCGGGGCCGAGGGAGAGGCGCGGGCTTGGTTCCCGCGCTATGATAATTATGGCGGGAATAGAGAAGCAGGAAGGAGGGGGCGCCGCACGGGGCGAGCCGTGATCACGGGGGGAAGCCGAGGTCAGCCAGAGTTTGCTGACTTCTGGGAGCAACATGGGGGGAGTAATTACGCTAGCGGGGGGTCTAGCGGGGGGAGGGGGGAGGGGGGAATTACTGGGTTGCTGCTGCTGGGGAAAGGGGGGAGTGGGTGCGGGAAAGGATGGGCGGGGGGGCACCGTCTGGGAGAAATACAGCCGCGTGGGAACTGTGCGAGAAGCTGGAAAAAGATGATGGCTAACCGGCAAGGGGGGGGGGGTGGGAAGCCCCCCAACTCGGCTGATCACGTGGAACGTGAGGGGGCTTAACGGGCCGATAAAGAGGGCACGAGTACTCGCACACCTTAAGAAACTTAAAGCAGATGTGGTCATGTTACAGGAAACGCACCTGAAACTGATAGATCAGGTTAGGTTGCGCAAAGGATGGGTAGGGCAGGTGTTCCATTCGGGGCTGGATGCAAAAAACAGGGGGGTGGCTATATTAGTGGGGAAGCGGGTAATGTTCGAGGCAAAGACTATAGTGGCGGATAACGGGGGCAGATACGTGATGGTGAGTGGCAAATTACAGGGAGAGATGGTGGTGTTGGTAAACGTGTATGCCCCGAATTGGGACGATGCCAATTTTATGAGGCGAATGCTAGGACGCATCCCAGACCTAGAGACCGGAAAGCTGATAATGGGGGGAGACTTTAACACGGTGTTGGAACCAAGGCTGGATAGGTCGAAGTCCAGGACTGGTAGGAGGCCGGCAGCAGCCAAGGTGCTTAAGGATTTTATGGAGCAGATGGGAGGGGTGGACCCGTGGAGATTCAGTAGACCTAGGAGTAAGGAGTTCTCGTTTTTCTCCTATGTCCATAAAGTCTATTCACGCAAAGACTTTTTTGTGTTGGGTAGGGCATTGATCCCGAGGGTGAGGGGAACGGAATATACGGCTATAGCCATTTCGGATCATGCCCCACACTGGGTAGACTTGGAGATAGGGGAGGAAACAAGAGGGCGTCCACCCTGGAGAATGGATATGGGACTAATGGCGGATGAGGGGGTGTGCTTAAGGGTGAGGGGATGCATTGAAAAGTACTTGGAACTCAATGACAATGGGGAGGTTCAGGTGGGAGTGGTCTGGGAGGCGTTGAAGGCGGTGGTTAGGGGGGAGCTGATATCAATAAGGACACATAAAGGGAAGCAGGAGAGTAAGGAACGGGAGCGGTTGTTGCAAGAACTTTTGAGGGTGGACAGACAGTATGCGGAAGCACCGGAGGAGGGACTGTATAGGGAAAGGCAAAGGCTGCATGTGGAATTTGACTTGCTGACCACAGGCACTGCAGAGGCACAATGGAGGAAGGCGCAGGGTGTACAGTATGAATATGGAGAGAAGGCGAGCAGATTGCTGGCACACCAATTGAGGAAAAGGGGAGCAGCGAGGGAAATAGGGGGGGTGAGAGACGAAGATGGAGAGACGGAGCGGGGAGCGGAGAGAGTGAATGAAGTGTTTAAGACATTTTATAAAAAATTGTATGAAGCTCAACCCCCGGATGGGAGGGAGAGAATGATGGAGTTTTTGGATCGGCTGGAAATTCCCAAGGTGGAAGAGCAGGAAAGGATGGGATTGGGAGCACAGATCACGGTAGAAGAAGTGGTGAAAGGAATTAGGAACATGCAGACGGGAAAGGCCCCGGGACCGGACGGATTCCCAGTTGAATTTTACAGAAAATATTTGGACTTGCTCGCCCCGCTACTGACGAGGACCTTCAACGAGGCAAAGGAAAGGGGACAACTGCCCCCGACTATGTCAGAAGCAACGATATCGCTACTTTTAAAGAAGGAAAAGGATCCGCTACAATGCGGGTCCTACAGACCAATCTCCCTCCTCAATGTAGATGCCAAGGTCTTGGCCAAGGTAATGGCAATGAGAATAGAGGAATGTGTCCCGGGGGTGGTTCATGAGGACCAAACTGGGTTTGTGAAGGGGAGACAGCTGAACACGAACATACGGAGGTTGTTAGGGGTAATGATGATGGCCCCACCAGAGGGGGAAACGGAGATAGTAGTGGCGATGGATGCCGAGAAAGCATTTGATAGAGTGGAGTGGGATTATCTGTGGGAGGTGTTGAGGAGATTTGGGTTCGGAGAGGGGTATGTTAGATGGGTGCAGCTGTTGTATAGGGCCCCAGTGGCGAGTGTGGTCACGAATGGACGGGGATCGGCATATTTTCGGCTCCATAGAGGGACAAGGCAGGGATGTCCTCTGTCTCCATTACTGTTTGCACTGGCGATTGAGCCCCTGGCGATAGCGCTGAGAGGTTCCAAGGGATGGAGGGGAATACTTAGGGGAGGAGAAGAACACCGGGTATCTTTATATGCGGATGATCTGCTACTATATGTGGCGGATCCAGCGGAGGGGATGCCAGAAATAATGCGGATACTTGGGGAGTTTGGGGATTTTTCAGGGTATAAATTGAACATGGGAAAGAGTGAGCTGTTTGTGGTGCATCCAGGGGAGCAGAGTAGAGAAATAGAAGACCTACCGTTGAGGAAGGTAACAAGAGACTTTCGTTACCTGGGGATCCAGATAGCTAAGAATTGGGGCACATTGCACAGGCTAAATTTGACGCGGTTGGTGGAACAGATGGAGGAAGATTTCAAGAGATGGGACATGGTAGCATTGTCAATGGCAGGGAGGGTGCAGGCAGTTAGGATGGTGGTCCTTCCGAGATTCCTTTTTGTGTTTCAGTGTCTCCCGGTGGTGATCACGAAGGCTTTTTTCAAAAGGATAGAAAAGAGTATCATGGGTTTTGTTTGGGCCGGGAAGACTCCGAGAGTGAGGAAGGGATTCTTACAGCGTAGTAGGGATATGGGGGGGCTGGCACTACCGAGCCTAAGTGAGTATTATTGGGCCGCTAATATTTCAATGGTGAGTAAGTGGATGGGAGAGGAGGAAGGAGCGGCGTGGAAGAGATTAGAGAGGGCGTCCTGTAGGGGGACCAGCCTGTAGGCTATGGTGACAGCCCCATTGCCGTTCTCACCAAGGAACTATACCACGAGTCCGGTGGTGGTAGCTACACTGAAGATTTGGGGACAGTGGAGACGACATAGGGGAAAGACCGGAGCACTGGGGGGGTCCCCGATAAGAAACAACCATAGGTTTGCCCCGGGGGGAATGGATGGGGGATATGGAATGTGGCAAAGAGCAGGTATAACGCAATTGAAAGATCTATTTGTGGATGGGAAGTTTGCGAGTCTGGGAGCGCTGACCGAGAAATATGGGTTGCCCCAAGGGAATGCATTCAGGTACATGCAATTGAGGGCTTTTGCGAGGCAGCAGGTGAGGGAATTCCCGCAGCTCCCGACACAAGAGGTGCAGGACAGAGTCATCTCAAAGAAATGGGTGGGGGACGGTAAGGTGTCGGATATATATAGGGAAATGAGAGACGAAGGGGAGACTATGATGGACGAACTAAAAGGGAAATGGGAAGAAGAGCTAGGGGAGGAGATTGAGGAGGGGATGTGGGCAGATGCCCTAAACAGGGTAAACTCGTCGTCCTCGTGCGCCAGGCTAAGCCTGATTCAGTTTAAGGTATTACACAGGGCACATATGACTGGAACACGGCTCAGTAAATTTTTTGGGGTGGAGGATAGGTGTGCGAGGTGCTCGAGAAGCCCAGCGAATCATACCCATATGTTTTGGTCATGCCCGGCACTACAGGGGTTTTGGATAGGGGTGACAAAGGTGCTTTCGAAAGTAGTAGGAGTCCGGGTCGAACCAAGCTGGGGGTTGGCTATATTTGGGGTTGCACAAGAGCCGGGAGTGCAGGAGGCGAAAGAGGCCGATGTTTTGGCCTTTGCGTCCCTAGTAGCCCGGCGCAGAATATTGCTAATGTGGAAAGAAGCCAAGCCCCCGGGGGTGGAGACCTGGATAAATGATATGGCGGGGTTGATAAAGTTAGAGCGGATTAAGTTCGTCCTAAGGGGGTCGGCTCAAGGGTTTACTAGGCGGTGGCAACCGTTCGTCGAATATCTTGCGGAAAGATAGATAGGGGAGAACAAAGAAGGCAGCAGCAGCGGCCCAGGACTTGGGGGGGGGAGGGATGGGGGGGGATGGGGGGGGGGGGGGGGTGTGTGTGGCCTGAGACAAGGCAGTTGCCAATTAGGGCTAGTTTTTATTTTTTGTTATTTAATATTTATTTATTTGTTGTTGTTTTTGTTTAAATTTAAAAAAGGTCATTATTATCTGTATTGTTACAATGTTGTGTAAAGGATGTACAATGTACTGTGTTGGTTGACCAAAAATTTTCAATAAAATATTATTTAAAAAAAAAAAAAGTTGTGGGTCAGGTGAACTCCATGATACACTTTCGGGTTCTCTAAACCCTGGCCCATAACAAATTGGGGGCTCGAGGGGGATAAAAGTCTATCTATTGGATTGGCTTAGTGAACTTAAAGACAGTGAGGGGTGAGCATATTGTGGGTGCTTTTCAGGTGTAGTATTTTAGTTTAAGTAGGGAATGTGTTGTGGACAATGGCTCTTTCAGAGGCTCAGAACTTTTTGGGGGTGGAGACGGTCACACGCAGTACCTTACGGACAGAGTCCAAAAGCAGACTGTTAGATTTAGCAAAAACATTGCAGTTAACATTACCTGACAAAATGTGAAAAGATGAGGTAATTATGGCAGTGGCTAAGCATTTAAAATTGACTGAGATACAGTTTGACTCATTGGAAATGGCAAAAATTCAGTTACAAATTCAACAAATGGAACATGAGAAAGAATTAAAGCAGCTTGAATACGAAAGAGAGAGAGAGAGGAAAAAGAAAAAGAGAAAGAGAGAGAGAGGAAAAAGAGAGAGAAGAAAGGAAAACAGAAAGAATAGCCTGAGCAGAACAAAAAGAAAGAGAAAGGGAGATACAGATCAGGGAAAAAGATAAAGAGAGAGAGTTTGAACTTCAGAAAATGGCCATGAAACATGACAGTCAGTTAAAATTGGCAGACGTAAAGGGAAACGTACAGTTGGATGATAGTGATGAGGATAGTGAGAGAGAGCGTCATAATCGAAGGCTTGGAGGGAATCTATTTAAATATGGCCAAGCATTGCCAAGGTTTGATGAGAAGGAGGTAGAAGCCTTTTTCATTTCATTTGAGAAGGTAGCTAAACAAATGAAATGGCCACAGGACATGTGGGTATCACTGATTCAAACAAAGCTGATAGGTAGGGCTAGTGAAGTGTTTGCATCACTACCGGAGGAGGTATCTGAGACGTATGAGGAGGTGAAAAAATCCATTTTAGGTGCATATGAACTAGTGCCTGAAGCCTACAGACAAAGGTTTAGAAATGTAAGAAAATAATTTGGTCAAACATACATGGAATTTGAAAGGATCAAACAGAGTAATTTTGATAGGTGGATAAGGGCTTTGAAAATAGACCAAACGTATGAAGCTCTCCGAGAAATTATGCTTTTGGAGGAGTTTAAAAATTCAATTCCTGATGTAGTGAGACCTCATGTGGAAGAACATAGGGTTAAAACGGCGAGATTAGCAGCAGACATGGCAGATGATTATGAATTAGTTCATAAATCAAAGCTTGGTTTCCGACATCAGTTTCAGCTTGTGAGGGATAGAAACTGGGGACATGAGAAATACTCAAGTGGTAAAGGTAAAGGTGATCTGATCGGAGATAATAAGGAGAGTGTACCTCAGATTAAAAAAGGAATCCAGGAGGGTGGAAAAGAAATGAAAAATTTCAAATGTTTTCACTGTAATAAACTAGGCCATGTAAAGTCACAGAGTTGGTGGTTGAAGAAAAGCACTGGGAAGGTTGATGTGGTAAAACAGGATAAGACAGTGGGGTTTGTGAAAGCGGTAAAGGAAAGCCCAAGTGAAGCGAAGGAGGTGCAAAAGATTGTACAGCCTGATCAAGAGGTGATTGATAAGAAGGTGCCAGATCTCTTTGAAGAATTTACTTGTGTGGGTAAAGTTTACTCATGTGTATCAGGAGGAGTAGGTAAAGAAGTCACAATTTTAAGAGATACGGGAGCTAGTCAACCTTTAATGGTAAGAGATGAGGAATTATGTGGTTTGGGAAGAATGTTGCCAGAAGAGGTGGTAATATGTAGAATTCAGGGTGAGAGGAATACTGTTCAATTATATAAGGTAAGGTTGGAAAGTCCAGTGAAGAGTGGTGAAGTGGTAGTGGGAGTAATAGAGAAACTATCTTGTCCAGGAATACAGTTTATCTTGGGTAATGATATAGCTGGATCGCATGTGGAAGTGATGCCTACTGTGGTTGATAAGCCAGCGGAAAATCAGACAACTGAAGTGTTGAAGGGCGAATATCCTGGGATTTTTCCGGATTGTGTAGTAACAAGGTCGCAAAGTCACAGGTTAAAACAAGAGGAGAAATCAAAGAGTGAAGATGATGTTGAAGTGCAATTATCAGAAACGATTTTTGATCAGATGGTTGAAAAAGAACAAGAAAAGGTGGAGGATGAGGCGGATATTTTTAGTTCAGGGAAATTGGCGTAGTTACAACAAAAAGATATAGAAATAAAACGGATGTATCAGAAAGCATATACGGAAGATGAATCTGGATAGCTTAGGAATAAAACAAATTAAATCAACTGCGTACCATCCAGAATTGCAGGGAGCGTTAGAAAGGTGGCATCAGACATTAAAGACAATGTTGAGGGCTTATTGTCAAGATTATCCAGAGGATTGGGATAAAGGAATTCCATTCGTACTGTTTGCAATTAGGGATGCACCTAATGAATCAACCAAATTCAGTCTTTTTGAACTAATTTTTGGTCATGAGGTAAGAGGACCACTTAAATTGATTAAGGAAATATTGGTGAAAGAGAAGTCGGAAATTACATTATTGGATTATGGGTCAAATTTTAGGGAACGATTAAATAGAGCAGGTGAATTGGCGAGTCAACATTTGAAAGTTGCACAAAATGTGATGAAACGGGTCGCGGGCAAGAAATCCAAAGTTGGTAGTTTTGCCAGTGGAGATAAAGTTTTAGTGTTGTTACCAGTGGTAGGTGAACCTTTAAAAGCAAGGTTTTGTGGACCTTATCAGATTGAAAGTAAATGAAGTGAGGTGAATTATGTGGTGAAAACACCAGATAGAAAGAAAACTCATCGAGTGTGTCATGTGAATATGCTTAAAAGGTACTTTGAAAGGGAAGGAGAGAAAAAGGAGGAGGTTCTCATGATTCTAACTCAAAGTGACGAACCAAATCCAGATGACTGTGAATTTGACATCCCTCAAATTAAATTGGAAAACGAGGATGTTCTTAAAAATTGGGATAAATTGTTGAGTTTCCCTCCAGAGGAAAAATGAACTGACCTGAAAGAGATATTGATATCACCTGGGCAAGTTTGTGGAGATAAATTGGGAAGTACTAAAATGGCTATACATTTTTTAAAAATTTAGTGTACCCAATTCATTTTTTTTTTCCAATTAAGGGGCAATTTAGCATGTTCAATCAACCTACCTTGCACATCTTTGGGTTGTGGGGGCGAATCCCACGCAAACACGGGGAGAATGTGCAAACTCCACAAGGACCGTGACCGAGGGCCGGGATCGAACCTGGGACCTTGGCGCCGTGAGGCAACAGGGCTAACCCACTGCGCCACCGTGCTGCCCGTAAAATGGCTATACATGATGTAGATGTGGGAAATGCTGTTCCAATCAACCAACATCCATATAGACTTAACCCTTTAAAATTGGCACAGGTTAACAAAGAGATTGAGAGTATGCTTAAAAATGGCATAATTGAAGTGGGTTGCAGGCAATGGAGCTCACCCATAGTGATGGTACCAAAACCAGACGGTACCCAACGGTTGTGTGTGGACTATAGAAAGGTTAGTGCAGTTACAAGAACGTACTCTTATCCTATCCCACGTTTGGAGGATTGCATTGAGAAAGTGGGACAATCAGCTTTTATTTCCAAACTGGATTTACTTAAAGGTTACTGGCAGGTTCCTTTATCCGTAAGGGCGAAGGAGATTTCAGCTTTTGTGACTCCAGATGGTATATACCAATTCAAAGTTATGCCATTTGGCATGAAAAACACACCAGCCACATTTCAATGGTTAACTAACAAAGTTGTTTCAGGATTACCCAATGGTGCGGTATACATCGACGATCTGGTAATTTTCAGCCAGACATTGTAGCCACCTAAAATGGCTGATTCCCGAGTAAAATGGCCAAACCCCATGTAAAATGGCGAACGAAAAAGGCTGATGGGAAAAGCAGCCAACAGGACACAAACGGACAGCTGCAGACAGAATAGCGTATTCGGCTCTGGGGAAGTCGGCCCAGATCGATACCTGCGACCATTAGCAGCACATCAACACAGACATCTGCAGTTTAATTGGCTATCCCCGGGAACAATTGCAACATATTAGCAATTGAATGCCGGGCCAGACCTCTCGGCGCCAGCCGTGGCCAAAACAAAGACAGGTGAACGACCACCCCCCGATCGAGGAATCGCCCCATTATTGGAGCATTTCGAACCCAGTGATTGGGAACAAGTCCAATTACTTGGGACTCAGGGTCAAGGGCCACCCCGAGAGGCGGGAAGCCCCTGGGCCCTATAAATTGAGGGGCCAAGTTCAGATCTCTCTCTTTCCCTTCTTCTCCTGCTCGCAACCTTCGCAAGAACATCGACCAGAAACTGTAACTTTGACTCCAGCGATCGCTACCCGATAGAGACTCCTAGCCATCGACCCGTATCAGCCTTTTGAATCCCGCAGGCCAGACCCAATTCGATAAGCCATTTGTTTCCCTGACCTGGTGGGCCATCCCCAAAAGTTAAGTATTGGCCAGTAGTGGTAGGTAGTGATATAGAAAGTAGGATTATTGTGTAAGTATTTATTGCTGTACATAATATATGACCGTTGATTTCAATCTTACTAAGCGGTGTGCTGTCTTATTAATCATAACTTGAGCTGGAACCACGTGGCGGTATCCGAAAGATACCTGGCAAAGGTATCATAAGGTGACATAATCAGAGCTAATAAAACTAAGGCTAATAAGAGCAACAACATGGAAAGAGCATTTTAAACATCTGATGGAGTTATTCGATCGACTTCAGGAGGCACGTTTGGTGGTAAATCTAGCCAAAAGTGAATTTGGAAAAGCCCAAGTCACTTTCCTTGAGGAGTTTTCGATACCCTCGAGACGAAGGGAAATAATGCGATTTCTTGCCATGAGAGGATTTGATCGAACATTTGTGCAAAATTTTTGTAGCGTGGTGACTCCACTGATGGACTTGCTGAAGAAACGTCGAAAATTTCTGTGGACAGCGGAGTTTCAACATGCATTTGACTGCCTAAAAGCTGTGTTGGTGAATTACAAGGGATTCTGTGATCAGATTGAACTAAAGTATCTGACTTTAAAGAGAAATGTCGAGGCGTAGAGAAATGGATGGATCGTGCAGAGAACTTCTTGTTCAAAGAGACTGTCAATCGAGAAGGATTTCAGTTGGAGGAAAAAAAACACGGGGAAAATGGACTATATTATTATACTGTTTGCGTGCATTGTTTTTTGAAACGAAACATTATATTTACTGTGTGCAATTCTTAAAGGATAGTGAAAAGGTGAAAAATGAAACCATCTTTAAGTTGATGGTTTTTTTTTTCTTGGGGGGAGGTGTCATGTGAGAGTACCTTTAAGAAATGGGTGTTTATAAATGGGTGTGTATATAAATATCTGTAGTGATAGTACCTTTAGGAAATGGATGTTTATTACTGCAATGATGTCAGAGAGTGGGTGGAGCTGGGCTGTCTGTCAGCTTTTTACTTTCGTTTTAGGCAGTTTGCTGCAAGGTGTGTTTTAGTTTCGTTTTCAGAGCTGGATAGATGCAGTCACAGCCAGAAGGTGTATTAGAGTCTCTCTCTGTAATCTAAAGACTGTAAATCGATCCTGGTGATTTAAACTAATAACAGTAGTGACTTCAACCTGACGTGCTTCTGATAAAAGGTGTTTTAAGTCTTATGGATGTTCAAAAGAAAGCTGAAAGGATTACTTAGTGTTGTATTCTTTGGGGGTTGTATTTGAATTAATGGTTGCTGAGATGTTCACTGTATGTTTTAAAAAGGTTAACTTGAGTTCATAGAATAAACATGGTTTTGCTTTAAAAAATACTTTTCCATTTCTGCAGTACCACACCTGTAGAGTGGGCCGTGTGCTCCCCATACCACAATCTATTAAAAGTTGTGAGTCAGGTGAACTCCATGATACACTTTGTGGTTCTCTAAACCCTGGCCCATAACAATGTGGAGTTTGCACATTCTCCCCATGTCTGCGTAGGTCTCACCCCCACAACCTAAAGATGTGCTGGGTAGGTGGATTGGCCACGCTAAATTGCCCCTTAATTGGAAAAAAATTTGGGTAGTCTAAATTTATATATTTTTAAAATGATTGCATATACCAAAAGAACATTGATGGCAGTCATGTTGCTCACTGCAGTTTGTGGAATCTGGTGGTCCATTATTCTTTTAAAAATAAATTTAGAGTATCCAATTCATTTTTTTCCAATTAAGGGGCAATTTAGTGTGGCTAATCCATCTACCCTGCACATCTTTGGGTTGTGGGGGCAAAACCCACGCAAACATGGGGAGAATGTGCAAACTCCACACGGACAGTGGCCTAGAGCCGGGATCGAACCTGGGACCTCAGCGCCAATGGGCAACCGTGCTAACCACTTGTGCCACCATGCTGCCCTTGGTCCATTATTCTGTTAACATCACACAAAAGAGGGCAGCAGTGGCACAGTGGTTAGCAGGTCCCAGGTTCGATCCCGCCCCTGGAGTTTGCACATTCTCCCCGTGTTTGCCTGGATTTTGCCCCCACAATCCAAAGATGTGCAGGGTAGGTGGGTTGGCCACGCTAAATTCCCCTTTAATTGGAAAAAATTAATTGGGCAGTCTAAATTTATTTTTAAAAACCACCACATAAATCGGGAATTAAACTGGTGGGCCCTGTAAGTATGCAATTGTCTGCTTTTTTTCCTATTGTGACTATGCTTCTAAAGCTCTGTTATCATTTGTACGCCTGACACTTCCCGACGAAACAACTCTCCACGCAGAACGCATTCGCAGCTGGAGATCCCCAGGAGGACGGTGGAAATGCTTCAGGGAACTCCTCAAAGCATCTTTGAATAGATCAAACATTGCCGCCGACTCATGGGAGTTCCTGTGTTGCGATCGACCGAAATGGAGAAGGTTCATTTGTAAAGGGACCGAAAACATTGAGAAACCTGGACAGGAACACATAGGTGAAGTCGACGAAAGTCAGCAAACCTCCAAACAACTCAGCTACCCCTACATGTGGCATGTCTGCAGATCGCACATTGTACTTATCAGCCATTTCACATCAAACCAGAGTGAAAGAAAGCCATCCTTAATCCCAAGGGACTAACTAAGAAGAAGAGACATTTTTCAAGTAATTCACTGGCTATAAAGCGCTTTTGGACATTTAGCCTTATCCTGATTAATGGTTAAGTAGTGCTGAGATTATGAATGGCACTATATCCTTCTTTCACCTTCAGAGCAGGAAGGGAGAAAATTGAGGACGTTAGATTTTATTTTATCAATGCAAGTTGAGATTTTCATTTTTCAAGCTAGAGTGATCTTTATTTCCCTGTCTCAAATCTTATATAAGCATGCATTTTCTGCCTGATCGGTCTATGATAAGTCCTCATGTCCACATTTATAATGGAAGCTGCCTTTTATAAACTATCATGCAGCCACCACTAGCAAGAGTGTAATTATTGAAGCAGGTTCCAGCGTAAGTATTTTTTATTCAACGTAGAATGTCTTTTTAAAACATTTAGATTACCCAATTTTTTTTTTCCAATTAAGGGGTAATTTAGCATGGCCAATCCACCTACCCTGCACATCTTTTTGGGTTGTGGGGATGAGACCCACGCGGAAACGGGGAGAATGTGCAAACTCCAGACAGTGACCTGGGGCCAGGATCGAACCTGGGTCCTTGGCTAACCACTGTACCACCATGCCGCCCTTTCATCGTGGAACGTGAGCATGACAGCACAGTCAACATTTATTGCCCATTCCTATCGGCCCTTGAGAAGTTAGCAGTAATCCATTGCAGTCCTTTGTCATTGTGGTTTGGAGTGGCTTGGTAGGCTATTTCAGAAAGAAGTGAAGCGTCCCTTTCCATCTGTGATCACATATAGACTAGACCAAATGAGGGCAGCAGATTTCTTCCCTTAAAAGACATTAGTTGGGCAGCACGGTGGCGCAGTGGGTTAGCCCTGCAGCCTCACGGCACCGAGGTCCCAGGTTCGATCCCGGCTCTGGGTCACCGTCCGTGTGGAGTTTGCACATTCTCCCCGTGTTTGCGTGGGTTTCACCCCCACAACCCAAAGATGTGCAGGCTAGGTGGATTGGCCACGCTAAATTCCCCCTTAATTGGAAAAAATGAATTGGGTACACTAAATTTATTTTTAAAAAGACATTAGTGAAGCCAATAAGTTTTTATGACAATCCAATAGTTTCTTGGTCTCTAATACTGATACTAGCTTTTTTGTTCCAGATTTATTTAATTGAATATAAATTCTACAAATGCCGTAGTGAGATATCTCTGGAGCATTAGACAAGAAACCTAAACATGAGGCTACTGTATCTGAAAAGTAATGAAGCCTTTCTCTTTGTTTTTGATCTTTTGCCAGTGCCACATAGTGACACATGAATTAGTTGCAGGAGTAGGCCATTCAACCCTTCGAGCCTGCTCCGCCATTTAATAAGGCCATGGCTGAGCTGGTTGTGGTCTCAACTCCACTTTGCTGTCTGCTCCCCATAACCACTAATTTCCACATCAATACATTCCAGTCTCCATGAAAAGGGGTCAAAAGAGTCCTGGAGGAGGAGTGGCAATACATAGAATACATAGAACAAATCCAGGCAATTATTGTGGGGAGTGGGTTAACAGGACTATGCATGTCCTTATCTCTGGTATAAAGGCTTGTTTACTCATGTAGTACTGTTAACACTATTGCTTGCTCAGCTATTTGAAGTATTTTCTTCGAACTGCAGTCATGTTTTAATAGTTTGGTCTTGTGTAGCAAGGTCGGAGAATGTTGGCTAACACAGGGGTCAGTGATATATTGGTGATTCTAATGTTTACACTTTGCAAGCTTAGTGCACTTAATGACACTTACCCTTATCCTGATTAATATTTAATTGACCCTGCAAACAGAGATATGGTTATCAACAGTCTCAAATCTGGACATTATCTTTGCACTGAGAAGAGTATTCTGGAAAAAGGGGAACGCAAAGGACACTGGGGAATTTCAAACTCTCTGATCACAAGAAGAAAAAGGCTTTTCAACCCATCTATCTGGAGTTCTTGTAGTCTATCAAAGGTTTATTCCAGTGTTCTTTCCCCAAATCCCCTACGGAGTCCATTCCTGGTATCGATGACTCTTTGTTGGTCCAAAATGAACTTTTCCATTGTTTCATTGTGTGACCCCCTTGCTCCAACTCTCATGATTTCTATCGTATGGTGCTCGGAATTCACCTTTTCCATAATATTCCATAAAGTGTGCTTATGATAGGTGTCAGGTCGAAAATAGACTGAATACAAAGGTTCCGAGCGGAGATAAAAAGGCAAATAAGAGAAGCGAAGAGAGATTTTGAGAAAAGACTGGAAGCCAGGATAAAGGGGAATCACAAAGTCTGCTACAGGCACATAAATAGTATAAGCAGTAAAGTAAGTAAAGTCGCCATAGTCCCAGATGACCATAGGCTGATTTCCCCTTTGAGGGGGAGAGCTGACTGGTGGTGATTCAACCTGAGGATCACACCTCAGGCAAGGAGCAAGGTTGAAAAGGCAGGGCCTTCATGAATAACAGTAAATTCATATAATTAGTAAAAGGGTGATATGAGGAGGAGTAGGGCTGATTTGGGACCAAAAAGAGGATTTATACATGGAGGCAGGGGTCATGGCTGAGGTGTAAATTAATACTTTGCATCTGTCTTTACCAAGGAAGCAAACGCTACTCAGGTTACGGTGACAAGAGGAGGAAACCTTGTCACGACAAGGTTTCAAAATTGATGAAAAATGAAAAAAATGAAATGAAAATCGCTTATTGTCACAAGTAGGCTTCAAATGAAGTTACTGTGAAAAGCCCCTAGTCGGCACATTCTGGCACCTGTTTGGGGAGACTGGTACGGGAATTGAACTGTGCTGCTGGCCTGCCTTGGTCTGCTTTCAAAGCCAGCGATTTAGCCCTGTGCTAAACCAGCCGCAGGAGATGTTGAATTGACTGTCAGTACTTAAAGTTGACACGGCACTGAGACTGGATGAGATGCATCCAAGGATCCTGAAAGAAATAAGAATGGAAAGTGCAGGGGCACTGGGCATAATCTTCCAGTCTTCTCTTGACTTAGGGGAGGTGCCAGAGGGCTACAGACGTTATTACACCCTTCACAAAAGGTTGTAAGGATAAGCCAGCAATTACAGACCAGTCAATTTAACTTTTGTTGTGGAGAAACTTCTAGAATCAATTATTTGGGATAGAATTAATAGTCACATGGACAAATATGGGTTGATTAGGAAGAGCCAGCATGAATTTCTTAAGGGAAAAACATGTTTAATTAGCTTGCTGGAGTTTTTTGAGGAAGTAACAGAAAGGGTTGATGAGGGTAATGCTGTTGGTCTGGTGTACATGGGCTTTCAAAAGCATTTGATACGGTGCCACACAACCGATCTGTGAGAAATGTTGTAGCTCATGGAATAAGAGGGACAGTAACAATGTGGATACAAAATTGACTAATAGGAAGCAGAGAATAATGATTAATGCTTATTTTTCAGGGTGGAGGAAGGCTTTTAGTGGGGTTCTCCAGGGGTCAGTATTGGGATCCTTACTTTTCCTATATTAATGATCTAGATCTTGGTGTGCAGGGCACAATTGCAAAGTTTGCAGATAATACAAAACTTGGAAGCATTGTGAACTGTGAGGAGGACAGTGTAGAACTTATAAAGGGCATAGACTAGGTGGCAGGTTAAGTTCAATGTGGGAAAAAAAAGTGTGTAGAAAGAACATGGAGAGACAATATAAAATATGGGGTACAACTCTAAAGGGTATGCAGGGGCAGAGGGACCTGGGTGGAAATGTGCATGTCATTAAAGGTGGCAAGACAGGTGAAGAGAGCAGCTGGCCTTTATGTACAGTTCTGGGAGCCACACTTTAGGGAGGATGTGAACGCATTGAAGAGAGTGTAGAAATTATTTACAAGAATGGTTCTAAGAATGTGAAACATCACGGGCGTCATTCTCCGACCCCCCCGCCGGGTCGGAGAATGGTCGTTGGCCGCCGTGAATCCCGCCCCCGCCGAAGTCTCCGGTACCGGAGATTGGGCGGGGGCGGGAATCGGGCTGCGCCAGTTGGCGGGACCCCCCGCTCAATTCTCCGGCCCAGATGGGCCGCAGTCCCGCCCAGAAATTGCCTGTCCCGCCGGCGTAAATCAAAGCTGGTATTTACCGGCGGGACAAGGTGGCGCTGGCGGGCTCCGGGGTCCTGGGGGGGGGCGCGGGGTGATCTGGCCCCGGGGGGGTGCCCCCACGGTGGCCTGGCCCGCGATCGGGGCCCACCGATCCGCGGGCGGGCCTGTGCCGTGGGGGCACTCTTTCCCTTCCGCCTCCGCCATGGCCTCCACCATGGCGGAGGCGGAAGAGACTCTCCCCACTGCGCATGCGCGGGAAACTGTCGGCGGCCGTTGACGCTCCCGCGCATGCGCCGCATTTCCACGCCAGCTGGCGGGGCACCAAACGCCATTTCCGCCAGCTGGCGGGGCGGAAATCCCTCCGGCGCCGTCCTAGCCCCTCAATGTTGGGGCTCGGCCCCCAAAGATGCGGAGCATTCCGCACCTTTGGGCCGGCGCGATGCCCGTCTGATTGGCGCCGTTTTTGGCGCCAGTCGGCGGACATCGCGCCGTTGGGGGAGAATTTCGCCCCAGGGCCGGAATTCGCCGGCCATTGGAATTCTCTGTTCCCGCCGGCAGCACACCCCAGCCCGCGGGTTTCCTAATGGCCGGCGAATAATAAGTGGCGGGAAGAGAGAATTCGCCACAGCCGAGAAACACGCAGTTAGAGGACCAGAAATTCCAGCCCCAGTTATAACGATAGATTGGAGCAGTTGGCACTGTTCTCATTGGAGGGGAGAAGGCTAAGAGGGAATTTGATAGAGATGTTCAAAATCATGGTCAAAGTAGATAGGGATGCAAAATAGATTATATTCCTCTTCATAAAATTATTGAGAACGTGAGGGCATAAGATTTTTTTTTTTTTTTAATATTTTTTTATTTTACATTTTCACATTTCCCTTCAAAAATTTACACCCCACCCACAAACAGTAAATGGTAACAAATACAAAATCAATCCCCTGAACAATACCAATGATCCCACCACTCCAAACAACGGCCCACCTGTCAATATATGCATCCAATAAACCAAACCCTCCCACGGTGGAAACAAAAAACAAAGGAGAAAAAGAAAAAGAAGTCCGGGACCTAGAGTCCACTCCCCCTCCCCCCCTACGCTCAACGCCATCCAGCCTCTGAAAGAGTACCGTACATGATACCCAAAAGTTGTACACTCCCCCCCCCCCCCCCCCCCCCACCCCCTCCCAAGTCTCCAGCTCCTCCCGTCCACTGCCTCTTGTAAAATTCCTCCTCCCAACCTCGGTTCCTTCTCCCCAACTTTCCACCCCGGCCAGACCACTCGGATCCTGTTCTGCCAGGCTCCGATGGCCGCAGCCCCTCCCCCCACCTCACTCCCGTTCACTGGCCGGTTTAAACCGGCCAGCGTGGAGGCCCCCGCCCGGGTCCCTTTCCCCCTTGCCCGGCCCTAGGAAAGCCCAGAGATCCCCTTTTAGCACACACACCACGCATATCCACCTACACCCCAAAGAGCCCTCATTTCGAGTGAAAGTCCCATCCTTTCCCTTGTCCAAATATATACAACATTGGCTCCTTTAGCTCCTACACCCGCACGCAGTGAAACAAAAAAGAAGAAAATACAGTCATGAGGTTACATCGGCACATGGCCATTTCTCAATTTGTCAGTTCTGCCACAGTCCTTCTGCCTTCGCAAACTCCTCCGCTGCTTCCGCCGTTCCAAAATAAAAGTCCCTGAGCTTATAAGTCACCCTCAGCTTCGCTGGATATACAATGCCGCACTGCACCTTGCTAGTGTATAGTGCCCTCTTCACCCGGTTGAAGGTAGCCCGCCTCCTCGCCAGCTCCACCGTAAAATCCTGGTATACACGTATACCAGCTCCAGCCCACTGCACCACCCGCTTCTGCTTGGCCCAGCTCAGGACCTTCTCCTTCACACTGTACCTACGGAAGCACAGAGTCACTGCCCTAGGCGGCTCACTCGCCTTTGGTACAGGCCTCCACGACCAATGAGACCGATCCAGTTCATATCGGGAGGGTTCCTCCCCCTCCCTCAATAGTTTTGCCAGCATCGCGGCAAAGTACTCAGTCGGCTTCAGTCCTTCAACTCCTTCGGGCAGCCCCACAATCCTCAAATTCTGTCGCCTGGATCTGTTTTCCAGGTCTTCCATTTTTCCTCGCAGATCCTTGTTAATGTCCATCACCTTCCGCATCTCCTTCCTCATCGAGGCAAGTTGATCACCGTGCTGCAATAACGTCCCCTCCACTTCCTTCAGCGCCTCCCCTTGCTCTCGCACCTCCGCCACTGCGCTCGCCACCGCCGTCATCACCGGGGAAATCGCCTCCTCCACCAGCGCACTCAAAACCTCCCTCATCGTCTCCATGTATTTTGTAAACTGCCTTTCGAATTCCGCAGCCATCACCTTAGTTATTTCTTCAGCCGTAAGCAATGCGGCCTCCCCTGGTGCTCCAGCCTCCATTTTCTTTACTGACCCCGCGGTGATCTTTCCACTCCCTGACGGACTTTCAGCTGCTTTTTTCACGGCCGTTGTTTTGCTGGTCTTCGACATTCCCCTCCTCTGTGCTGTCTCCCGACTTTTACTGCCTTCACTGGCCCTAGGACCGGGCGTTAACCCCCGACAATGCCATTCCCGAACGGGAGCCCTCCAACGCGCGGCTGCCTCCCGCCCGCCGTCACCGGAAGTCCGAGGGCATAGATTTAAAGTGATTTGCAAAAGCAAATGTGATGTGAGAAAGAACCTTCCCTCTTAGCCTTCTACTTCTTACCTTAACCCTCGGTTATTTACCCCTCTACTAATGTAAAAAGCTCCTCAGCTCCCTCAGTCAATAAGATCATGGCTAATCAGTTGGGGAAGGTGGTAGTGTAGTGGTATTGACTAGTAATACAGAGAACCATGGCAATTATTTGGTGACCCAGGTTTGATTTGCACCATGGTGAAATTTTATAGAAAAAAATGTGCAGAGGTACAGGAAAAAGGCCAGTGTGGTCACAATGGGCCGAATGGCCTCCATCTGTGCCATAGCAATTCTGTGAACACTTTTCTGCCTGTCTCCCCCATAACCATGGACTCCCTTGTAAATCAAAAATCTGTCTAACTCAGCCTTGAATATATTTCATTACCCAGCCTCCACTGCTCTCTGGGTTAGCGAATGGTACCAGGGATGAGGGACTATGTGGGGAGACTGGAAGAACTGGGATTGTTCTCCTCAGAGCAGAAAAGGTTAAGGGGAGATTTGAAAGAGGTGTTTAAAATCATGAATGATTTTAATAAAGTAAATAAGGAGAAACTGTTTCCAATGGCAGAATAGTCTGTAACCAGAGGACACAGATTTAAGGTAAATGATTATGGTGATTTGCACAAGAATAAGAAATGAAGTGAGGCCATTTTTTATGCAAAGTTTTTTTTAAAATTTGCTTTTATTCAAAATTTTTCAATTTTTACAAACCACTACAAAAAGAAAAACGAAAAGAAAACATAGCAATAAAACAGAAAACTTAACCATTTAACAAAACAAGGTGGGGTATCTGCCCTTTACAAATGAAAACCATCCACCACCCAGACCAACCCTCCCCCTCCCCTCTCGCAAAGTTTTTAAAAATAAATTTAGAGTACCCAATTAATTTTTTCCAATTAAGGGGCAATTTAGCATGGCCAATCCACCAACCCTGCACATCTTTGGGTTGTGGGGGCGAAACCCACACAAACACGGGGAGAATGTGAAAACTCCACACGGACAGTGACCCAGAGCCGGGATAGAACCTGGGACCTCAGCGCCGTGCGGCAGCATTTTTACACAAAGTTGTTGTGATCTGTAATGTGCCGCGAAGGAGATTCAATTGTAACTTTCAAAAGAGAATTGGATAAATATTTGCAGGATTAAGTTTGCATGACTATAGGTGGGATTTTCCAGTCCTTCCCACCAGGATCTCCTGCTCCCGTTGAAGGCAACTCCCCATGGTGGGTTCTCCAGTGCTGAGATGGGCAAACCACACAAAATGGCGTAGATATTGGCAGGACTGGAAAATCCTGTTGGCGGCTAATGGCGAGTGGCCTCTGCCACCAGAAAACACGCTATGGGAAGGACCAGAAAATCCCACCCCAAGGCAAATATGTATGGAAAGTATGTGGGAATAGTTGAATGGATCTGCCAAAGATCCATTACAAGCATGATGGACAAATATCCTCTTGTGTTGTATCACTCTATGATCCTCCTACAATTCTTCGGAAGCCAGCATTTCCAGCCATGGTTTCATTGCCGAGTTTCCTGATTCCTGGGAAGTTTGTGTCGCAGCGAATTTTCAAATTGGCCTTCTAATTGCACTGTGGTAATCCAATATAACAATGGTAATGAACAGTCCTGCCTCTCCACGACAGGATGCTCCAACTCTCCAATAGACACCGCCATTGGTGAGTGCACAGTGAGTTTTAAAATTTTACTTTTTAAATTCACTACCAACCCAATCCTGCACGTCACAGTGAGGTTAATATTGGGGCCTCATTTGATTAATTGAGTGATCAATCTGTAGAAAGACTCCCGAGGGAGGTGGTAAAAATAGAGCTGATTCATCCAAATACAAAATAGATTTTTTTCCTGAAAATAATATTTTAAGATAGAGGGTGCTCAAGCAAAACGAGGCCGGAGAATAGCAGGAGAGGCCAAAAAATAGATCCACGCCTGGCGCCAAACAGTTTGCGATGCAACCGGCCTGCTCCCGTAGGCAAAATCTGGATATCATCACTTAAACCCCATTTCCATACAATTAACGAGCCACCCCATATCCAATGGCCTCCCCAGCAAGTGCCCACACTGGCGCTTAGTACTCCTTTTTAAAAACGTGAACCTGGCGGAAGGGCTTCTGTGCGGAGTCGAGGAGGGTGAGTAGCCATCTTTGCTCATAGGCAAAGAGCCCAGGGGTGCTGGGCTTACTGCACTGTGCTCGGGGAGGGGGACCTTTGGCTGAGAGTGGGGGACCCTCCGCAAGGGTGGGCCACCATGCACCATGGGAGGATGGAGGGGAAAACCGGGGGGCAGCTACCGCTGCGGCACCACCGTGTCAACCCCTGATCGTGTGTACCTATTCCGGGGCAACCCTTGTCCCTGCCCCAATGACCAGTCATAAGTCCCGCTGGCTACCGAGTCCTCTGGCTGTGCATCTGAAGACTATAGCTTGTAGGGAATTGGCAATCGTGGTTAAGTGAGCACTTCACACAACCCAAATGGATTCCTGAGTGGGGGCTATGAAGCATGTGGGAGTCATTGCCTAGCATTCCCAATCAGACCCTGATGCCTGGACACTGTGATTGAACACTGCGGGAGGCAACAACACACACGCAGCAGCCAACATCTGAACACCCAGGGGATGAGACACAGCTCCTAGGGACATGTTCACGGCCGGAGCTTGGATGAGTGCCATGGGGAGGGGGCCAGCGCTCGGTCCGGTTGACATTGCGAGCGCGTGACCGAGGTCCGGGGTCCGGTGAGGGGGGTCCGCTGCGACCAGTTGCGCGTGGGCAGGGAGTTCTGGGTGGGGGGGGGTGATCAGTGAAGGAATGGAGGGTCCCAGGGTGGGAGCCAACGCTGTTTGTCAGTCTAACACCCTCTCCCTTACAGATATTGAACACTATGGCAGGGATGTTGGACGCAGGGGTTGCCCTGCTAGTGCTGGTGCTACGCGATGCCACCAGATGCCGGAGAAGGTGGCAGCAGCAGCGTCTGCAGATCCCCGCAGCAGCGGCCCATGTTCTGTACCCCGCCCCACACCCTGAGGACCCGGCCGCCCAGCAGGCAAGTGAGGGATCCAGAGGGGGAGTCCCAAGACGGTCCAGGGTGTACAGGCGCCACTGGTACTTTGAACAAATGATGAACAGCGCATGCCTCAGGAGGCTCCGCCTTAACAAGGAGATGGTGCGATACCGGTGTCATGTCCTCGCGAACTTGTCTCCACATGGAGGAAGTGGACACCCACTCCCGTGGCCACCAAGGTCACCGATGCCCTGAACTTTTACGCCACTGGATCATTCCAGGGCTCGAGCGGGGATCTGTATAGTATCTCACAGGCCACAGCCCACCGGTGCATCCGGCAGGTCCCAAATGCCCTGTATGCCCGGGTGGAACACTACATCGTCTTTGACATGGACCAGGCTCGGCAAGATGCCCGGTCAGCAGGTTTCTCCGCCATCGCCAGGATGCCCCAGGTCCAGGGTGTCATAGATGCCACGCACGTGTCCCTACATTAACATAAAAGGGTTCCACTCCTTCAACATACAGCTCGTGTGCGACAGGTCCTCCAGATGGAGTCCGGTGGTTCCTCACCTCGGAGGCGTCCGCCAGCCTCCACGTGGGTGACCGTCCTGGTCTCGGCCACCCCGGGGCCCGCTCCTCGACAGAGGTGAGGATTCTCAAGTCTAGCACCCCACCACCAGTCTGGGCCCTCTCTGCCGATTATGGGAGAGCTTTTTCTGAGGAGACACAGAGTGGGCATCGTCAGCCGCAGGCGTGGTTCACAGTTGTGGGGGGGGACAGTGCGAAGATAGGGTTGAAAGGAGAGGGGAGTGGAAGGAGGGTTGGGGGTCAACTGGGAGGTTGGGGTGGGCAGATGCTCCCTTGTGGGGGTGGAGAAGGGTGGGAAGGCCGTTCGTGTCTACTCACTCGTGCTGCCCGGTGTAGTTCGTTGGCCTTCTGGCACTGGAGGTCAGTCTTCCTGGTCACACTCCAGGCCGCCACCTCCTCCCAGGTAGCACTTGCTGCCTTGTGGCTCACTCTCCTGGACCCCCGGGGGCACAGGACATCCCTCCTGGCCTCCAACGTGTCCCGAAGCCTCCCCAGGTCAGCACCCCGAATCTTGGGGCTGATCTCCTCGGCGTCATTGTACGAGCTGGTTGGCGTTAGTCGAGCAAGTGCTGCTTAAGTGCTGCTCGACTTTGTTAGCGGGGGACTGCGGAGCACTGTCCCGGCGAATCAGCTGGCGAGCCGGCATTTGGGCCGAGAGGCCTCGTTAAGTGGATCAATTAACGTTGAATAGCGTTGCCGGCCTCGCTGGGCCGAGCGCCAGGAAGCTTGTGGCAATTCCTGCTCGCTACCACACTTAGAAATTTTTCAGGAGAATCGCGTCCAGACTGTATAAATAATTCTGGCACTGGCATAGTGAGCATGGCTAACTTGGAAGGAATAGGTGATTTTGGTTCCAAAGCTCTCCACCATTGTTTCCTCGCCTCATGATTAGATCTGTTCCAGACTATTTGATAGAAATTGTTTGCTGCAATAATCAATAACTCCATTATCGTTTACCAGAGTGGTGGAAGGTGAATTGACTAGGTTCTGTTTATATTCAGAAACTTCAATGTTGCTATGTGCTCTCGCTGAAATTAACTAATTCAGTCATTGGTTACTGCCTAGAAATTATTGGAAGTAGCAGCCATTCCTATAATTATGTATCTTGGCTCCCTCTTAGCTAGTGTATGGGAGTTGAATGCAATGTCTGCTGCTGCATCCAAAGATGCTCTTACATTAACAATTGGCAAACTGAAGAATGTTGTGGACCCACAGCCTTGGAATGTCACCTTTCTCCTTCACAGGCATATCATTAATAGAACAATGGCCTCTCTTTCTTTCCACTCCTGGTAGCCCTAAGAGTTGGCTCCTGGATGGAGTCAGTGTTGCATTTAGGGTACAGGCTAATAATCCAGAGAACGTGAGTTCAAACCCCAATTTGAGAATTTGAATTAAGCTTTTTGAAAATGTAGAATAGGAACCAGTAAAAAAAAACAAAGTTGTCAGATCCTCTTAAAAACTCAGTTGACTTCCTGTGCAGGCAGGTATCATCCTTCCCCCTCCTGCCACTAAAGGGGATAAAGGATGGGGTAGTGTCTAGGGGATGGGCGGGAGAGGGGAGTGTCTCGGATATTTATAAAGAACTTATGGGGACGGAGGAGACGCAGACCGAGGAGCTGAGGCGTAAGTGGGAGGAGCTTGGAGGTGAGATGGAGGATGGCTTATGGGCGGACGCGTTGAGCAGAGTCAACGCGACCGTGACATGTGCAAGGCTCAGCTTGATCCAATTCAAGGTGTTCTATCGGACCCACATGACAGTGGCCTGGATGAGTAGAGGACAGGTGTGTAAAATGTGCGGGAGGACCAGCGAACCATGTCCACATGTTCTGGGCATGTCCAAAACTTAGGGGATATTGGCAGGGTTTTGTGGACGTCATGTCCAGAGTATTTTTGGGGTGTCAGAAGATCCGGGAGTCCAGGAGGAGAAAGAGGCAGATGTTCTGGCCTTTGCCTCCCTGGTAGCCCGGAGACGGATATTATTAGCTTGGAGGGACTCAAAGCCACCGAAGTCGGAGACCTGGTTAACCGACATGGTGAGCTTTCGCGGCCTAGGGAAGATTAAGTTCGCCTTGAGAGGGTCTTTGTTAAGGTTCGCCCGGAGGTGGCAACCATTCATTGACTTCTTCGCGGATAATTAATCATCAGCAGGGGGGCTAGGGTAGCGTAGAATAAGGGGTTAAATAGGCGGGTCTTGGAGAGATGGGAGCCGATGTTTGCACTATGTTTATTGTTCTTTGTACATTGTTTTTATACTGTTGCTTTTTGTAATGCCAAAAATATCTCATTAAAATTGTTTGTAAAAACTCAGTTGGTTCACTGGTGTTCTTTTAGAGAGGGAAACCTGCCACATTTGCCCAGTCTGAGCCATTGACTCCAGTCCAACACCAATGTGGTTCCTCTTCACTGCCTTCTGAACTGGCCTAGAATGTTGCAGGGCAACACAGAATGAGAAATAAATGCTGCCCTTGCTTGCCAGCAACACCCAAATTCTGAGAATGAAATGTTTTTAATTAGCAGTATATACAACTTATGTATGTATACAACAACTTAGCAGTGTATACAACAGCAATATAAATACTGCAGCTACAAGGTCTCCAGCAGTGTTTTTCAAACTTTTTTTTCCGGGGACCCATTTTTACCAACCGGGAAATCTTCGGGACCCATGCCCGCCGACCTTCGTGACCCATCATTTTCTCTTACCTTGTTTGCTGCTGACAAAATGGAGGAATCGCAATCGTGCCGAAAGCACGTTTCGGCGATGTTTGGGGGGGGGGTGACATGCTCTTTGCCTCCCTTCAGGCAGGAAGATTACACTGCATTTTTAAAAAATCTTCTCCTGCTTCTCTGACTGCGCAAACCTACCTTGGCTAATAAATTGAAGGTTTCCAGATGCCTTCTTAACCACCTTAGCAACCTGTCCTGCTACCTTCAGGGATCTGTGGACATTCACTCCACAATCCCTCCCTTCCTCTACACTTCTCTGTATCCTCCCATTTATTGTGTAATTCTTTGCCTTGTTTGACCTCCCCTAATGCATCACCTCACACGTTTCTGCGTTTCTGTCCACCTGGCCAGACCAGTAGCTGCTTCATATTTTGAAAGACATGAGGGATCAAGTATTTGCTCCTGTATTAACTTGCATTTCATTCAATTCCGAGGTGTGGGCTGGTTGGCTGGCCCGAATGTTCTTTTGTTTCTCCACTTGTTTTCTCTTCTGTATGAAGAGTGCCTTATACTCAATTGTGTTCCGAATGAAGCAAAAATGTGGACATGGGCTGGTTGGCCAAATGTGGTGATATGTATATTCAATGTAATTTACTGTAACATAGGATTTGGCTGCTTAGGTGCTGGTAGCTCAGTTGCTTTTGGGATCAGAAATAGAAAAGAAATCGATAACAGAATTAGAAAGAAAGTATCTTCACATTTTGGGTGAAATCTTGCCTTTAAATGCGAGCTTATCAGTTTTCCTTATTGGAGCTCACAGAACCACGCGGCTCTGTGCATGTGCAGTGTGCCCGCATTTTATATGGTCGCGGCCGTCATTTTGAAGGCCGCTCGGAGCCGGCATTGTTAAAAGCTGGCTGCTGCGGCTGTTGCATGCGAATTTGCGCAATCGGGAGCGCCCGATGGACGGCTCCGCAACCCTCCCAACACCCGCCCACGACCCATCCGCGGGTCGCGACCCCGACTTTGAAAATGCCTGGTCTACAGGATTTGCTGCAACAACTTGTGAAGCCTCCTTTGACAACACCTTCCAAACCCCCAACCTCTACCACCTAGAGGGACAAGGGAGCCTTAGTCAACAGGCCGAGGTGGAGATGGTTGACAGCTTCAAATTCTTAGGGATGCACATCACCAAAAATCTGTCCTGGTCCACCCACGTCGACGATACCACCAAGAAAGCACAACAGCGCCTATACATCCTCAGGAAACTAAGGAAATTTGGCATGTCCACAACGACTTTTACCAACTTTGACAGGTGCACCATAAAAAGCATCCTATCTGGCTGCATCAAAGCCTGGTATGGCAACTGCTCAAAACCGCAAGAAACTTCAGAGAGTCATGAACACAATCCAGTCCATCACGCGAACCTGCCTCCCATCCATTTACTCTATGTACACCTCCTGCTGCCTTGGGAAAGCGGGCAACCTAATCAAAAAACCCTCCCACTTCCAACTTTTTCCATCGGTCAGGAGATCCAAAAGTCTGAGAACACGCACGAACAGATTCAAAAACAGCTTCTTCCAGACTGATACCAGGGGCGAGATTCTCCGACCCCCCACCGGGTCGGAGAATCGCCGGGGGCTGGCGTGAATCCTGCCCCGGTTGCCGAAGTCTCCGGCACCGGATATTCGGCGGGGGCGGCAATCGCGCCGCGCCGGTTGGCGGGCCCCCCGCTCGATTCTCCGGCCCGGATGGGCCGAAGTCCCGCCGCTAAAATGCCTGTCCTGCCGGCGTAAATTAAACCACCTACCTTACCGGCGGGACAAGGCGGCGCGGGCGGGCTCCGGGGTCCTGGGGGGCGCGGGGCGATCTGGCCCCGGGGGGTTCCCCCACGGTGGCCTGGCCCGTGATCGGGGCCCACCGATCCGTGGGCGGGCCTGTGCCGTGGGGGCACTCTTTCCCTTCCGCCTCCGCCACGGTCTTCACCATGGCGGAGGCAGAAGAGACTCCCTCCGCTGCGCATGCGCGGGAATGCCGTCAGCGGGCGCTGACGCTCCCGCGCATGCGCCGCCCGGAGATGTCATTTCCGCGCCAGCTGGCGGGGCGCCAAAGGCCTTTTCCGCCAGCTGGCGGGGCGGAAATTCGTCCGGCGCCAACCTAGCCCCTCAAGGTTGGGGCTCGGCCCCCAAAGATGCGGAGCATTCCGCACCTTTGGGGCGGCGCGATGCCCGTCTCATTTGCACCGTTTTGGGCGCCAGTCGGCGGACATCCCGCCGTTTCCGGAGAATTTTGCCCCAGATTCCTAAACGACCCTCTTATGGACTGACTTGATTATTACTATGTATTTACATTGTGTACCTTGTGTTGCCCTATTATGTATTTTCTTTTTATTTTATTTTCATGTACTAAATTATCTGTTTGAGCCGCTCACAGAAAAATACTTTTCACTGTGCCTCAGTACATGTGACGATAAACAAATCCAATCCAGTCCAATCCAAATACTCACTGTTAATAATGGGTAAAACTGACAGCAACTTCTGGCATCCGCACATATGCATCTAAGTGTGGAAATCCAGAAGCTACTGCCTGTGATACCCTTCTCCTCCAATGGAATCTGCACAGAAATCAATGGCATGATGTGAACTTGGGTTAATTACCAGTATCCTTGCTTTAAAATGAAATGGAGAAGATATGGCTTCCGGAGTAACTGAGTTTTTAACGGCAAACTAAATAATTGTTGCTACTGAACAATGACATTGGCCCTGAAAAGTTAATTTTACAATTGTAGAGTTTCATTTTCTCAGAAGAAAATGCAGGTTGCATTTTTAAAAACATATATTTTTTATGTTTCTATTTAATATTTCTCCCTTAATCATATCTATGCCCCTTTATTTTTCTTTCTACACATGAAATTTATATTTCTCATTTCATTTTTCCTTCTGGCATTGCAGACTGCATGTCTAAGTGAGGACACTTCAGTGTGATTGATTGAAGAGCTTTCATGCTGCTGCTACTCCTGCTCACAGACAAGACAGATCCCTTGTAGATCCTGCTAAATTCAGATGCCAGATATAGGAAATCTCCATTGACAAGCATGTTCGAAGTCTATAGGCAACTAGATCATTTTGCTGTGCCTTTGCTGCTCACGACAAAATCCAGGTCAAATTATTTGCAGCTGCTCCTTCAAAGCTACCTGTTTGACCAAGCTCATGCTTCTGTGGGGCACCTTGAGATGTTTTATTACATCAAAGATGCTGCACAAATGCAAGTATTCATTTAAATCCTTTACAGTTTATCAATAGACTTTCTTGAGTGAGCGCAAAGCATTATGCCCTAATTCTGACTTCTGCAGCCCATAGACAAATGACGTAAGTAAACGCAAAGAATGCAGAAAGTAAATATCTGTTGCAACTCTTCAAACAATTGGCCTCCTATGAGTTGTTGAAGTATGATTGTTTTAACAATTATTGGGAAATGCCTCCGCTCTTTCCAAACTTCTTGTTTGTTCACAATATTCTCAAATATTCCATGGCACTGCTTGCTCTGGTTGAGCTCTCTCCCTAGCCTCTAGCATAAATCAGGTGATTTGCTTTACTCCAAAGCCCCCGTTTAATTCATAGAATTTACAGTGCTGAAGGAGGCCATTCGGCCCATCGAGTCTGCACCGGCTCTTGGAATGAGCACCCTACCCAAACCCACACCTCCACCCTATCCCCATTACCCAGTAACCCCACCCAACAGTAAGGGCAATTTTGGACACTGAGGACAATTTAACATGGCCAATCCACCTAACCTGCACATCTTTGGACTGTGGGAGGAAACTGGAGCACCCGGAGGAAACCCATGCACACACGGGGAGAACGTGCAGACTCCGCACAGACAGTGACCCAAGCCAGGAATCGAACCTGGGACCCTGGAGCTGTGAAGCAATTGTGCTAACCACAATGCTACCGTGCTGCCCACAAATTGGTTGAACTCAGCTGTATTTCCAGGTCAAATTATTCTAAATATTGTGGATGAGAACGAGGCTGGAATACCCCCAGGGAAATTTGCTCTGAAGTCGTGCCAAGCCTCCCTTAGGACATGTATGCTCTTCAGATAAGGAAAGGCAATGCCCTGGAAAGCACTCCTAACAATTTCTCCAAATTATGAGACTAGCCTTTATGTTGGGTTAGCCTGTATAATGTAGTCAGTGCAGCAGTGCAAACAATTTTCTTCACAACAGCCCATAGGACTGAAGTTCAAATTCCAGAGAGCCAAAGTTATGAAACTGATTTCAACAAGTCTCATTCTTCCAGAGCTAGTACCAGTAAACAATCAAGAAAGCTGCTAAAACTTTCTACCTGGACTTGGTCGGTCCTGTTCTGGCTAATCCCACACAATTGTTGATGCCCACGAGGTAACTAGGGGTAGGCAATATATATCATGTTGTAAAATGCCACCTAAAACAAATATGACTAATTATGAGGCCACAAATGTTACTACTTTATTTAAGCACTGTGTTAGAATCATACAGTACAAAGAAATATGCTTTTGAAATGGCTGTCCAATTAGTCTTTGCCCTCTCCCCTTTAATCTGCAAGTTTTCCCCAATGGGTGGAACACTGCTGCCTCACAGTGCCAGGGACTTGGGTTCAATTCCGACCTTCGGTGACTGTGTGAAGTTTGCACATTCTCCCCATGTCTGCATAGGTTTCCTCCGGGTGCTCCAGTTTCCTCCCACAGTCCAAAGATGTGCAGGCTAGGTGGATTGGCCATGTTAAATTGCCCCTGAGTTTCCAAAATATGTAGGTTAGGTTACAAAGTTATGTGGATAGGTAACCGGATGCTCTTTCAGAGGGTCGGTGCTGACTCGATGGCCTAGTGGCCTCCTTCTGCATTGTAGGGATTCTAAGCATTTATCCAATACCCTTTTGAAAGATAGAATTGAGTTTGCTTTCACCCATCTTTTCTGAAAGTTGAATCTCAGCCAGACGGCACAAATTAACATAGAATTTAGTGCAGGAGGCCATTCGGCCCATCGAGACTGCACCGGCTCTTGGAAAGAGCACCCTACCCAAAGTCAACACCTCCACCCGATCCCCATAACCCAGTAACCCCACCCAACACTAAGGGCAATTTTGGACACTAAGGGCAATTTATCATGGCCAATCACCTGAGGAAGGAGCAGCGCTCTGAAAGCTAGTGACATTGAAACAAACCTGTTGGACTTTAACCTGGTGTTGTAAGACTTCTTACTGTGCTCACCCCAGTCCAACGCCGGCATCTACACATCATATAATTATGGGTTGTGCATCAAGATTAAAAAAAGGATTAACGAGCTAGTGCTCGTTAAAACGCAGCTGCTCCTGTGCTTACATCATTGACCCAGATATCTGCAGTTTAGCACAGTGGGTTAAATAGCTGGCTTGTAAAGCGGACCAAGGCCAGCAGTGTGGGTTCAATTCCCGTACCAGCCTCCCAAACAGGCGTCGGAATGTGGCGACGAGGGGCTTTTCACAGTAACTTCATTTGAAGCCTATTTGTGACAATAAGCGATTTTCATTTCATATCTTGTTGAATTCCATATATCTTTTCTTTAATTTAGAGAGCCCAATTCATTTTTTCCAATTAAGGGGCAATTTAGCATGGCCAATCTACCTACCTTGCACATCATTGGGTTGTGGGGGAAAAACACACGCAAACACAGGGAGAATGTGCAAACTCCACGGACAGTGACCCAGAGCCGGGATCGAACCTGGCACCTCAGCGCCGTGAGGCAGCAGTGCTAACCACTGTGCCACCGTGCTGCCCCGAATTCCGGACATCTTGTTGAATTCAAATTCCGCCAGCTGCCGTGGTGAGATTCTAACCTGGGTCCCCAGGATATTACCCTGGGTCTAGTAATCCAGCTACAATACCACCACACCACTGGTTCCAACAAACTAGCTTTGATTTTCATTGCAATTACTCACTCTGGACTGCTGCTCCATCCAGAACTTTGCACCAGTCTTCTTATGAGACTGAATGCTGCTACGCTATTCAGCCAGCACAATCGTCAGAATCGAGCCCAACCAAGTATTTTGTAAGGGCCCATCTTGAACTCTCTCACTGTTGCCCGATTTGGCTCAGCAGATAAGATATCCCATTCAGGGAATGCAGATAAGGGTAAATGGCACCAGATGGTAGGAAGCCTGCCTGAAGGTGCATGACAAGACAGATGCTGAGAGGATGTATGGAGATCTAGAACAAGGAGGCAAAGTTTCAGAATAACCATTTAACGTTGGGGTGAGGAGGGATCTTTGGAATTCTTTACGGCAGGGGGCTGTGTATGGTGGTGATTGAGGTGGGGGGCAGAATCATTGAATATTTAAGACTGTGTTAGGCAGTTTGAACCATGGGAGACCTTCGTTCTGAAGGAACGAGCAAAAAAGTGGAGTTTGAGGCCAAGATGAGATGAGCCAAAGTCTGATTGAGTGATGGAGCAGATTCAATGAGCCATATGATGGGACCTATGATCAACGATTCGCCTATTGATGATGTTGTTGAGTGGTGGCCATTTGACGCAGGTGGTGGAAACTTACAGTATTTCCAGAATGTTCTGTCCTTTCCTTTGCATCTCCGAATTTTTTCACCAGCTACTTCTAAAGTAAATACTCAGATGTTTTCACAAGTTTTGCTGGATCAGATTGCGCCCTTGGTCGGCCTTGGGAAAAATACAACTATGAGAGGTTGTTGACTTTTCTCCCCTTTATTTTGGCGCTGCTCTTGGTCACCGTGCGGATTGCTTCACGGGTTACCATGGTGACGCGTGTCGGCGGCTTTATATGCGGGGAGTGAGGTGGCGGGTGGGCGGTCAGTGAGAGGCGGGCTCGGAGCGTTCACACGGCTGCGGAGGAAGTGGAAGACTGACAGGCCGAAGTCTGACTGACAGCACTGACAGGCGGCAGCGACATAGAGACGGTAATAATAACCCAGCCGGAATCGGTCACGATGCGAGAGAGCGAGCGCGATAGGTAGGTAGATAGATAGTTAGGAGGAGGAGGAAATGGCCCGGCTGGGCCCAGGCTCCGATGGCGGCTCCTCCATCCCGGCGTTTCCCAATCGGCAGCGTAGAGCCGGCTCGTTAACAGCGGCGCCAGTGCGCATGCGCCGAGCGTGCGGACCGTTAACGGCTTCGGCATTTTGAACAGGGGCCACGCGCCGGGGGCTCAGCACCAGAGGTGGGGACCGCCGGGGCTCGGCTCGCCACCGGCTGCAAGGCGCCTTCAGAAATGCCTGGTAGTTTTAAAAGAAAATATATTGGAGAAATACAAGTCTTGTAAGATGGTGGAAGAATTGTACACGTCCCATCCCGGGGGGGGGGTCGTCATCATGTGGTTGAGGTATTTGAAACTAACGGTTTGCTGGCTTCAGGTTCCACCCCACCACCATCTCTCGGAGGACTTGTTTATGCTGCTTTTCCTCCCCTTCACTAACTCCTTTCTCCCTCGTGTGCTCATCCTCAGTATCTCCCTTATTCACCTCAGATAACCACTGCTGGTGTTACACCTCCTCACTACTCTCCGGGTAAAGGCGTTTCTCCTGAGCCCTCTGTTAGATTTATTAGTGACTATCTTTTATTTATAGGTTCTGGACTGTCCCCTGTAAGCGAAAACATCTCCAAAAATGTGCGGATTAGCCACGTTAAATTACCCCATGGGTGTCCAAAGGCTAATTGGGGTTATGGGCAAGGTGGGGGTGCTCTTTCAGAGGGCCGATGCAGACTTGATGGGCTGAATGGCCTCCTTTTGCATTGAAGGGGTTCTATGATGTCTACATGAGCCCTGCAGAGTTTCCCCAGCATTTGTGGCTTTTTGTTGTCTGGTCATGCTGTGAAGAACGATATCAACATCTCTCCCCTTCCCCCTCAAAACCAGAGGCAGTCGACACAAGCTAGTCACCAAGAAATCAAATGGGCAATTCGGAGAAACTTCACTAGGCAGTGTGGTGAGAATGTGGAACTCCCAGAATGAATAAGTCTCATCGCCATGTCACAAAAGAAAGGAGACGTTGGCATCAGAAAGGAGGCTAAAACAATCGGGCAAGGCTGAGGACTGCAGTTCTGTAGAAAAGAGATGGTTGAGTTAGCGATGTTGCTCTGAAGTCGGGGAGATCATTAATCAATATTTTGTTGCCATTTCATGGCATAACTTGTGTTTACTCACTTAACAGATGGGGCCCTATCAACTGTCACCTTATTGGTGCAACAGTATTTCATCTGACCACCCTGCAAGAAAGAATTAGTCTTTAGATTGTGCTTTCCACAACCTTGTGACTTCCAGAAGTTCTTTACAGTCAAATAATACTTTTTTAATTGCTGTCACTAATGTATGAAATGTAGCAGACAATTTTTGTCTCATGATCCTTTAGATTCTCCCTTGAGATTATTTATCCCCATTATTTTGCCCCACAATTTCTTGGGTGGCACAGTGGTTAGCAGGGACCCAGATTTGATTCTGACCTCTGGCGACTGTGTGGAATTTGCACGTTCTCCCTTTGTCTGCGTGGGTTTCTTCTGGGTTCTCCGGTTTCCTCCCTCTGTCCAAAGATGTTCAGGTTGGATTACGGGATATGGTGGGGGATGTGGGCCTGGGTAGGATATTCTTTCAGAGGGTTGGTGCAGACTATATGGGCTGAATGGCATCCTGCACTGTAGTGAATTATGACAGATCCTTTTTCTGACACCTGTTATATTTTGTGGTTGTTGAGTGATTTCAAATGTTAGCTTGTGCGAAAGCTGGTTCTTTCTGCAGTGATTGTTTTTCCCAATTAAGGGCCAATCCACCTAAACTAGGGTTGTGGGGATGAGTCCCACGCAGACACAGGAAGAATGTGTAAACTCCACACATTCAGTGACCCAGGGCTGGGATCGAACCTGGGTCCTCAGTGCCTGAAGGCAGCAGTGCTAACCATTGCACCTTCATGCTGCCCTTTTTTCCACAGTGTTCTGAGAAAATGTCCACCCCCTATCAGTTGCCCATGAACCTGTGGATGAATATAGGTGCAAGCTGTCAAAATTGTATTGCTGTGTGTTGATGGGCCTATCTACCATACAACCTTATTTACAAGAGTCTATATAACTCCACATTTGGACAGTTGCCTTACTGCACAGATGCTCTCAATATTTTACAGATTTGTTGGTGCTGGATGTTGTTCCAGTATGAATTTTGTGACTGCAATGGCCTCAGCAGCATGACTGAGTAACACTACTTTTCTCCCATTTGCATCGTATGTCAGTGTGATGTTCATGACTAAGTTTTTGAACTTAATAAGTTAATTGGATAGTCACTGCCATATGCTTGTGTGCATAACGCAGGGGACTGAAATATATAAATGGTGATGCAAATAGTAAGTGGTTCAATATAATCCAGAAAACTGGATTGCTGAGCTAAGAGCATTTTTAAATCTTCAAGATTTACTCTCATCTTGAGTGTATCTCTATTATATTTACATTACACAATGGTTCTCTATCAGTGCCCTCTATGCAAAGCTTTACAGCTGCATCGATGAGCATAGTTGCACAAGTGTTGCTTCATTTACCACGTAGCTGAGATGTCTGAGGAAAACAGTAGCAGGTTGACACACTTAAGGTGTGTAAAATAATCTTTGTGCTGCTTAAAACCGAATTAAACTAAATACCACATTGAGACTTTGGATGGGCTTTTCTGCCTGCACGTGCACAAGTGTACAATAAAATTAAATCTCATTTTTAAAAAGACTGGTGCAGAGACATGGCTCCAGGAATGAAAGAGCAGAAAATTTGAATGGTCTGAGCAAGGCGTGACGAGCATGAGTAAAATGAAAGGTCTGGAATACATTTTCTTAATTTCTCTCTCTAACAAGTCTTACATGGCTACACTCTTAAGCTAGTGAACAAGCAGTCGATCAGCTTGCAGATCGTCTATTCTGCTCTTCTAGCTAGCTGCTTTGGGGGGGCGGGGAAATGCAAGGCAAGTCTAATTTTAGCTCTATAAATCTGGAGCCTTCTGACTGCAATGGCTGATAATCTTATATGCTTGAGTGAGCCCAGGATGTCTATTAAATGCTTGAAAAGCAGTAAGGGCTCTGTACTCCGTACACAACTAGATTCCTGTTTTGCATGACATTCACTTATTTTTGATTATTTTCTGAATCAGTTAATAACTTAAAAGAAGCTGGGGCGAGATTCTCCGAACCCCCGTCGGGTTGGAGAATCGCCGGGGGCTGGCGTGAATCCCGCCCCTGCCGGTTGCCGAAGTCTCTGGCACCGGAGATTCGGCGGGGGTGGGAATCGTGCCGCGCCCCGATTGGCGGGCGGCACCCCCCCGCTCGATTCTCCGGCCCGGATGGGGCGAAGTCCTGCCGCTAAAATGCCTGTCCAGCCGGCGTAAATTAAACCACCTACCTTACCGGCGGGACAAGGCGGCGCGGGCGGGGTCCTGGGGGGCGCGTGGGGCGATCCGGCCCTGGAGGGTGCCCCCACGGTGGCCTGGCCCGCGATCGGGGCCCACCGATCCGCGGGCGGGCCTGTGCCGTGGGGGCACTCTTTCCCTTCCGCCTCCGCCACGGTCTCCACCATGGCGGAGGCAGAAGAGACTCCCTCCACTACGCATGCGTGGGAATGCCGTCAGCGGCCGCTAACGCTCCTGCGCATGCGCCACCCGGAGATGTCATTTCCGCGCCAGCTGGCGGGGCACCAAAGGCCTTTTCCGCCAGCTGGCGGGGCGGAAATTCGTCCGCCGCCGACCTAGCCCCTCAAGGTTGGGGCTCAGCCCCCAAAGATGCGGAGCATTCCGCACCTTTGGGGCGGCAAGATGCCCGTCTGATTTGCGCCGTTTTGGGCGCCAGTCGACGGACATCGCGCCGTTTCCGGAGAATTCCGCCCCAGATCCCAGAACGAATAGTGCCACATGCCAGTTTTTGCTGTTAAATGTTGTTTTGCACTTTTTTGCTTTCTTTCCCCAAAATCCTCTAACTATCTCTTTCTTTTTTAGGTGTTCCCCACACAGTTCAGGATGGCTGAGAAGTTTACTATTGAGAACCCAGATGTGACTTACAACAAGGATTACATTGAGGCAGTATATCCCTACCAAACTACACATGTCTATGAAGAGGATGGATCAATTAAGGTAAAGTGTCTTTTTTCAGACTGACTGTTGTTGAATTGATAGTGCCAGAAAGGTAAGCAGCATGAATTTGTGGGTTAATTGTATACACAATTTAGTTAGTAACTAAAGTTTCTCGAGCTGTGAAAATTCAAAATGTGTAATGCTGTTAGCCAATAGATAGAATTTGTAAGAGATATTAAGTGCCAAATTCTCATGCACATGAAACTAGACGCAATGACCATCCAAAACAGAACCCGATCAGACTTGGCTATATAAGACTTAAAGGGATCTGTGATCAAACAATTGAATCTCCACTCAAGTAAATTTTCAGACCGTATTTGTTGCTTTTTGACTTCTGTATTAAACTGGACCGTTTGGTCACGTATACATATATTGCCCATATTTGCTCTTCCTTTCCACTCCTGCCCAAATAAAAACAAACCCAAGGGTTTTTGGGAACATGTTTTGTCAATGTGCTATCTCCATCCCATTCCTGTAAATCTGAAATCTGCCTGACAGCCTTTTTCTCATTTCCTTTGTTTTCTCATGCTGTAGAGGATGACGTTGGTGGTGACCTTGCTGTGAACGTAAGCAGCAGGGATTGGAGATATGAGGCAGCTTATAATTTATTTCTACTAATATGCTGGTAGCAAGGGGGTCCCAATGTCAGTTTGTATTGTGTGTTAATCCAGAAATATTGGTGTTTTACTGTTTAAGTTAAAAGAAAGTGTAGTTAGTCAGGCTTCCCACTCCTGAAAATGTCCAGCAGCCTTGCTGGTAGGCACACTGATTGAACAAGGCTCCATTGTGATGCTCCAAGTTGAATAATCTGACAGTTTATTTATGCAGTTTGAACATTAAACATCCTCACTGGGTGAGGCACTGGAAAGCTACAATCTGTAAACTCACATTTGCAAATTATTTGTCCTCTGGCTGAATTTATTGTACAGCAGGGGTATTGATATTTTGTGACAAAGGTTTTTCTATTGCTATAGAAGAGATTGTTATTTGGGGTGGAGAAGCTACTTTGTGCGAAAACATTGCCACATTGGTATCAAATTATCTTATTTGTATACAGCAACTAAAACCAGACTAAGAATACATCATGAAAAATGTGCCATGGATATATCTGTTTGTCTCATGATATCTCTGCCAATGCTGGTTATTAGTTTGAGGATCAGATGCACTTTTCTTTTTCAGTGTGATCCTGGTGATCTCAAGTGGAAGAATTGTCTGGAAATCCACTGTGTTACTTGTGGGTGAGGGCATTAAGTATTACTATGCTAGAGATTTGAATTTGCAGCATGCTGTTTTGGAGCAGAATCCTACAGCATAGGAAGAGGTGATTTGCCACATCATACCTGTGTCAGCTTTTTGAAAGAACCAACCAACCATCCCCTCATAGCCCTGTAAATTCTTCCCCTTAAAGTATTTAAAGAAATGGTATATGGCTGCATTCTTATGAAGTAGATTTTTGTTCACCATCATAGAATTAAACCAAGGCCAAATTGGCCATGGCATGGGCAAAAATATTTTGAAGAATTTATTGATCCAACTCCCTTTATCTGGGAGAGATGTAACATTGTGGGGAAGGGATTTTCTTTATTGCACAGACTTGGTGCAGGCTGTTAACATTCTGGCCCATTTAATGTCCTAATTTTTGTATTCTCTGTAAACAGACCTGCATCTTCCATGGTATTTGATTTACAACCCTCTGAACTATGTGAGGGGAGTAGCCAACCATAAGGTTGACCATGTTCTTTTTATCATGATGTTGCACAGGTTTCCCACCCCACACTCCTGTCCACTCGAGGTGGAGACTGTGATGCTGTTAAATTAATGGTTAGTTACAGATCACTCAGTCCGAGTTGCATAGTCTAGTCTGGAACTATGCATAGTGGTGGTAGAGGCTCCAACTTTCTTGCCATCACATGGCTGACCAGGGATATCTCCCATCCATACCTCCTGCCATTGGCATGTGTTGGAAGGATTTACAGGTGAATGATCAACCTGTTTGGCCGCATTGTGTATACCTCTTCCTTGATTATCAAGTCGTTGGATAGGTGCTAACCTGGGGCATCTGATTGAGGGAGGAGCACCAGCCACAAGACCTCCAAACAGTTGGTACTTAATTAGAATTAATTATCACAAGTTAATTACAGAAAATCAATACAATGCTTGACATGTGATAGTTTAACTGTTCTGAAAATAATAGTTGAAGATATCAGTGTCAGTTTGGATATTTTTTAACTGAACTGTTCTACATACTGTGGATTTTTGTTCCCCCACTGCGTCCTCCCATTGGTAAATGTAAATATACACTGGGAATTAAATATCCTAACACTGCTGTTCATTCAGTCCAGCTTGTTTGAAGAATGCCTGAGATCAAGGCAGTTCTTTCCCTTTTGGTAAACATGTAATTGGTCATCCAGGTAGTGCCTCCTTGGATGCCTTGTTAAAAAATGTGACTTGCTTTAGCATGTCAAAGCTTGTTTGAACTATAACCCTCATGTTTAATGGACATCTGCAGATTGGGTTGTTTAACACATCAGACCTGAGGAAGTTGTGTATCTGAAATTACTTCCCTCTGGGAAGTGACAGGATTATTTCCTCCCAAAACAATTGTCTTGCTTTCTCTTTCATCTTCCCCATTAAAAACACAATTCTTGATCAGCGTTTTATTTTAAATGTATTGTCCCATCTAGTGCCAAAGAAGATTTTTGCAGTTTGAAGAAAGACTGAACTCTGCTTCCTTTGCATGAGCAGTCAGTTGAACAGACACCATTCTTTAGTGATTGATGTCTTGTATCCATTCAAAATAGAAATGGTCAGCAGTGAAAAGCCACTCAGAGCAGCTTGGGTGTTTTTCCGCCATTGTTTCTTTGCATAACGGTTTTGCAAACCAAATGACGGTTCAGTGTTCTGTTTTCCTTTTTCATTTGGCTGGTTTTACTTATTAAGCACCTGTCCTGTTGTGGTTAATGCTGCTTGTGACATTTCTAGGTAAAGTAAAGCAATTCGATCCCGAACGTTAAGGTGACAGGATCATAAACCCGTGTCTGACTATGTTATGGTAGCAATGGGTGAGATTTTTTTTCTGAAATATTTCTAGTTTTTAAGCATTATTAGGCAGCCCTTCAATGAGTGGTCTTATCAGATGAATATGCATTACTAGAGTAATTATTGCATTGATATTCCACTTTCTAAGTGTGCAGTGTGGGTAATGTTAGATGGGCTTGGTAGGGGCTCTAATTTACAATATTTAGCTTTGTTCTTTGGGGTCCTCCTGCATTGTGCATGTGTATAATATTAACTGGGTTTGTTTATTTATTATTTCGTCGTCTCCTTCCTTGAAGATGTGGAATGAGGTTTTGTTTTGCATCCCTTCAATGCACCTTTGGTGTAATGTTATCTGGAATTTCCTTCCACCTGTTTACAATGCTACCTGGGTTTGTTATGCCCTCCATGGTATTGTATTTATCTTTCAACTGAGATTGCACTTTTATTGTTGCTCAGTTGAGCAAATTGTGCAAGCTTCATGCATTTGTTGCTGTATCAACTTCATTGACCCTTAAGAGTTGAACTGTCTCCAGGAGGAGCAAAAGTTAACTCTGAATTCTAATCCAAGACCAGTTGGCAAGTTTTGTGACTCTCCTGGTGATGCCTTTATGCAAATTATTGTTTGGGTTTGTGTTTTAACTAATCTTTGTGTTGGGCTCTGACTAGGTGAAACCATGTTCTACCAAATTCACCTTCCGCACAGAGAGGAAGGTGCCAAAACTTGGCGTGATGCTAGTTGGATGGGGTGGTAACAATGGAACAACAGTTACTGCAGCAGTTCTGGCCAACAAGTTGGGACTTTCCTGGATGACCAAAACAGGAGAGAAGGTTGGTTGTTTCTTACACCACTTAATTTAACTGCTTATGCATTCAAGGATGTAGGTAGAATTTCGAGGGCTGGAAAATATTGGGCGAATCTAAATGCATTGAAATATCTCTTCATAGAATAAAGCTCCTGAGATGCTAAACTAGTAAGCAGCAATATGCTGAGCAGACTTGTTATGGGCCAGGGCTTAGAAAGTCCAAAGTATGTTATGAAACTCACCTGACCTATAATGTTTTATGTTGAATTTGGCTAGGATGAGCACGAGCCTTCGCTTCAGGTGTGATTCATCAGACTTCCTAGGCGCTTTTATCAAAACAAAGTTAACATGAACAGCTACAGTAATCTATGTATGTAACTCTTAATTAATCCCCCTTAGTAGCTGTTCCAATTCAATACAAAATCCAATAAACCAAAACCCCTTTCAAGGATGTGGCTCAACACGCTGTAATGTCACTTGAGTGGGACTGGTCCTTTCCCTGACCTCCAGACTCCAACCAGCAGATTCAAAACTCCTTCCGGAAAACAAGTCTATGTTTCAAGTGACCAAGGCAGTTTGCAACACCCAATGTGCTTTCCGTTCCCTGGAACAGCTTTAAAATGAAAACTGGGAAACACTGCTTCTCTTCTGCAGTCCAAAGCAACAAACCAAAAGTTAAACCAAACACCTAAAGACCCCTCGCTTGACAGCCACTGCCCAGCTACAATCACAAATGACATACTGAAGCCGTGCTACAAATCATGTGATAAGACCAAAACTTTCTTAAAGGGGCACTAATGACAGACTCCGGTCATGATCCTATACAATTCGGCGCTGAGGACCCGGATTCGAATCCCGGCCCTGGGCCACTGTCCGTGTGGAGTTTGCACATTCTCCCCATGTCTGCGTGGGTTTCACCTCCACAATCCAAAAATGTGCAGGGTAGGTGGATTGGCCACACTAAACTGCCCCTTAATTGGGGAAAAAAAAAATAATTGGGTATGCTTTTTAAAAAATAAAAAAAAATATTTTTAAATTAAAATAAAAAATGATCCCATATAATTCTTTGACACGACAGGTGATATCGGGGAACCTGTTACCTAGTTATGCTTCCGATTGGTTGGTGTATATTTAAATCCTTTATTTAAAAATGAAATCCCCAAATGGCTCAGGTAAAAGTGCCATCTGGCTACAGCATTTAAGGTACATTACCACATGGCTTGACTTTGATTTGTGCTGGGGTAAACCAGAGAAGCAACTGAGGTACTACAATACCCCTCTGGATAGATAACAAAATGTCTGCCAAGGTTCTGCACACGTAGTGACCCTTGCTGGTGAGTGCATTGTGGGATATGATCAGACATGGGGGAAACCATGTTTGACAAAGTTTGTTTTTTGAAGATTTAACTAATAGGCAGGTGGAGGGGAAACAGTCGATTTGTAGGATCCTTGAATTTTCAAAAGGCATTCAATAAGGTGCCACACAAGTTAATATGCAAGATAAGGACTCATGGAGTTGGAGGTAATGCATTAGCAAGGATGGAGGAATAGAATCCCTACAGTGCAGAAGGAGGCCACTTGGCATATCCAGTCCGCAGCAATCTCTGGAAAGAGCAACCCACCCAGGCCTGCAACCCAGTAACCCCACCTAACCTTTTGGATACTATGGGGCAATTTAGCATGGCCAATTCACCTAGCCTGCACATCTTTGGATTGTGGGAGGAAACCCACGCAGACACTGAGAAAATGCAAACTCCAGGCAGCGCAGTGGGTTGGTCCCAGGTTTGATCCCGGCTCTGGGTCACTGTCCGTGTGGAGTTTGCACATTCTCCCCGTGTTTGCGTGGGTTTCGCCCCCACAACCCAAAGATGTGCAGGGTAGGTGGATTGGCCATGCTAAATTGCCCCTTAATTGGAAAAAATGAATTGGGCACTCTAAGATTTGAGATTTGTGGAGTGCAACCTCCACAGTCAAATCACCCGAAGCTGGAATTGAACCCGGGTTCCTGGTGCTGTGAGGCAACAGTGCTAACCACTGTGCTGCCCCATTAAAGGATAAAGTGGAGTAGGGATAAACAGGCCTTCGTCAAGTTGGCAGTCTAACCAGTGAAGTACAGATCCAGAGAAAAGGTAATCCCAGGTTGAAGAGGTGTGAATTGTCTCCAGGCAGGACAGTTGGTAGAATTTCACAAGCCCAGGCCAGATGGTGGGGGGTGAATGTAATGCGACATAGCTTTGTATTGTCAGCCGTACAAGCTGGCTGGAGGACACCAACTGCAGCCAGGTTAAGGGAGTGGTGGAAAGTGAGTTTATTCACTTTTTAGTTGTGAGAATAAAAACATTTTTTTTAAAGATGTGAAACTTCTAAATGTTGATATTTAGAGACTTGGATGCAGTTGTGCAAGGAACACCCAAGTCAAAATATAGGTACAGCAAGAAATTACGAAGGCCAGTGACATGTTGGCCTTTATTGCAAAGGAATTGGAATTCTTGCTACAGTTGTATAGGACTTTGGTGAGACCACAACTGCAATACTGTGTGCTGTTTTAGTCTCCATAAAGGAAGGATGTACTTGCAATGAAGGCAGAACATAAAGGTTCACTTGGTGGGGGTTCTTGGATCGAAGTGTGGGTTGAGAGGATTGTTGTATTATGAGAGGCTGATTGGGTCCATATTCTTTGGCGTTTATAAGAATGAGAGTTAAAATCCCTACAGTGCAGAAGGGAATCATTTGGCCTAACGAGTCTGCATCGACCCTTCAAAAGAGCACTCTACCCATGTCCACTCACCCATCCACCAAGCCCTATCCCCGTAACCCCATAACCCAACCCACACAAATTGCACCTCGGTGTCCAGGTTATCATGGCCAATCCACCTAAACCACATGTCTGCACTGTGGGAGGAAACCCACACAGACATGGGGAGAATGTACAAACTCCACACAGACAGTGACCCAAGATGGGAATTGAATCCGGGTCACTGGCGCTGAGAGGCAGCAGTGCTAACCACTGTTAGAGTTGATCTGCTTGATACACAAGATTCTGAAGTGGGTTGACAGGCTAGACACTGAAAAGTTATTTTCCTGTGATTCTAGAACACTGGCACCATCTGAGGATAGGGGTGGGTGGGGGGGGGGGCTATCATTTAGGACTGACGAGAATTTTATTTGCTCTTGGGGATTTGAATCTTTAGAATTCTCTACTCCAGAGGGCAGTGGATGCTTCATTGGTGAATATATTTAAAGCTGTGAATCGAGGGATATGGGAAGCAGGTGGGACAATGGAGCTGACTGTCAGCCATGATCGCATTTGGAGGAGCAGGCGTGATGTGTTATTTGCTTTTATTTCTTGTGTTTGTGATTTTCTTCCACTTCATCCAATATCCTGTTGACACGTTTTTTGCATAAGGCCACTATGATGAAATATCATCAGGCTTGTTAGACATTGATTTCAAGAGCCAACCTTTTGAGCGAAGAATTTCTCGAGCAGGCTAAATGGCTATTTCTTATGATCTTAAAAATAATTTCTGTGGGGGCCATGAAGAATCCAGCATGAGTTTGTACAGTCAAACAAAGTAGCTTTATTTACAAGAATGTGTAGCAGTAGGATCCGGACAGGCTATAACATTAATATAAATTTCATACTACATAGTTTTTTCAATACACAATAGTGGAATATATACGATACTGGAACAACCCATCGTACCAAATGTAGCCTCTAAATTTCTACCCATTTCCTTCCTCCTACAAGAGTGGGAGGAAGCTGGGCAAGTGGCCTCTTCTGTGTTGTAAATGCTATACAACTACCACTCCTCAGTCTCGATTTGTGCAGATGATGTATGTTTCAGAACTTGCATTAACTTTTTTTGTTTTCCCTAAACTCCAAACATGTAGGTGGCTAATTACTATGGATCCTTGTTTCAAGCCTCCACTGTCTGCCTTGGGACTGGTCCTGCTGGTGATGTGTATGTGCCCTTCAAGGATCTACTGCCCACAGTGAATCCAAATGACATTGTGTTTGACGGTAGGTATCATGCTGGCTGTATGGCTGCATTATCAGAAACCATTGGATCTGGTGGCTATTGGATCATAGGATCCCTACAGTGTGGATGTCAGAAAAGAACTGGGAGTGACCTACTTGAAATAGAAACTATGACATAATTCAAATTTTCTTGGCAGAATAATGTTCCTGCTGCTGTCTGAATCAAAAGTCACAAAAGCTGGTATGGATGCTGCCTGCATGGACCCCATCTATATCTAGCAGACGTGTTTAACTCACTATAAATGATAGCAGTGACTGATGAACTTTTTGCCTGGCGGTATATGCCTGTCTAAATCTGGACATGGGGCTGATCCAGGGCCTGTACATTTTAAATTTGTGTTGACAACAGTTTAGTACTGAGGAAGCACTGCTGGAAGAGGTGGGGTTTTTTTCAGATCAGACACTTAACATGAGGCCCCATTTTTATGTTTAGGTGGGCAGATGTAAAATAGATGCTATTAGAAGGAAAAGTTCTTGCAAAGTCCCAGCCAACATTTATACTTCTATCAACAGTATCAAAACATGAATATTATGGTACACATTGACTGCTGAAAGTTGCAACATTTCAGAAACCATTCCTATGCTCTGGTGCTTGATATCCTGAGAATGTGACAGCTGCTATATATCAGCAACTTTCTTTTATTTTTCCTTACTGAATTTTGAAATTAAGTTTTGAGATTTTGTTTTCCAGGCTGGGATATCTCCTCCATGAACCTCGCAGATGCCATGGTGCGAGCTCAGGTCCTCGACTGGCAGCTTCAGGAACAGCTGAAGCCTCACATGAAGAAGTTCCACCCTCGACCTTCTGTTTACATTCCAGAATTCATTGCTGCTAATCAGGAGGACAGGGCAGATAATTTAATCCAAGGTTCCAAAAAGGAGCAGGTACAGAAATGTTTGGTGCACTGGGTCAAGAGGCTCATCCTCTGTGCTGCACTGTTCCAGGGATTTTTTTTTTTTTTTTGTTATTTACAGCACAGAAAGAGACCATTCGGCCTGCTGTATCTGCATCGGCTCCCAAAAGAGCTACCCAGCTAGTCCCATTCTCCAGCCCTATCTCCATAGCTGTCTAAATTAATCACTTTCAAATATATATCCAGCTCTCTGTTGAAACCTCCTATGGACTCCACCTCCACCACACTCCCAGGCAGCGCATTCCAAACCCCAACAACTGAGTAAAGAAGTTTCTCCTCATCTCATTCCTAGCTCTCATACTCACCATTTTGAAATTGTGATACCCTAGTCACTGACATTTAGGGTAAATTTAGAGTACCCAATTTCTTTTTTTCCAATTACAGGACAATTTTGCGTGGCCAATTCACCTACCCTGCGCATTTTTGGGTTGTGGGGGTGAAATCCACTCCTACACAGGGCGAATGTGCAAACTCCACACGGACAATGACCGTTGGGATCAAAACCAGATCCTCTGTGCTGTGAGGCCGCAGTGCTAACCACTGCCACACCATGCCACCCCTCCCTATTTACTGACATACCAAATAGTGGATGGAAACAGAATATCCTACTTTCCTGTCAAAATTGTTCATAATTTTGAGCACCTCAATAAGGTCACATCTTCATCTTCTCTGCTCTAAGGAGAACAAGCCCAATTTCTCCAATCTTTCCTTGTATCAAAATTTCTCATTCCTTGTGTCATTCTAGTAAATCTCTGCACTCTCTCCAGAACTTTAACATCCTTCCTTAAATAAGGTGTCCAGAATTGAACACCATACTCCAAATGTGGTCTGACCAGAGGTTTGACATCACTTCCTTGCTTTTATATTCTATGCCTCTATTTATAAACCCAAGAATCCTACAAGCGTTCTTAACTGCTTCAACTTGCCTGGCCACCTTCAGAGAATTATGCACTTGAACCTCTAGGTCTCTCTGCTCCTGTACTCCCCTCAAAAGTTATACCATTGAGCTTATATTGTCTCCCCTTGTTTCTTCTACCAAAAGGCACTACCTCACATTTCGCTACATTGAAGTTCATCTGACAACTGTCTGCCCATTTGGCCAACTTGTCAGTGGCCCTCTGAAGTCGCTCAGCATCATCCTCACAATTCACTATTCTCCCTAGCTTGGTATCATCTGCAAATTTAAAGATTTTTCCCTCCAAGCCCACTTCTAAATCATTTGTATAAATCAGAAAAAGCAAGGGGCCCAACACTGAGCCCTGGAGAACACCACTTTCAACTTGTCTCCAGCCGGAGGCATGCCCATCTAAATCTACCCTCTGTTTCATATCTCTTGGCCAACTTCTAATTCCTGTTGCCAAGGACCCATCAATCCCAAACATTTTCAATTTGCTAACCAACCTGCCATGTGGCACTGTATAAATGCTTTATGAAAGTCCAAATATACAACATCCACGGCACCACCATCATCCACTATCACCTTGTCAAAGAACACTATATTACATTTGTCAGACATGACCTGCCCTTGACAAAACTATGTTGACTGTCTAGTATTAATTTATTTTTCTCTAATGTATATTTATCTTATCCCATATTATGGCCTCCATCAATTTTCCCCCTATTGACGTCAAGCTGACAGGTCTGTAGTTTCCTGGGTTATCCGTTGCCCCTTTCTTAAACAACGGCGTCACATTTGCAAACCTCCAGTTCCTGGGACTAATCCTGTGTCCGAGAGGCCTTGAAAAATACTGTGAATGCCGCTGCAATATGCTCCCTTACCCCTCTCAGCAATGTAGGATGCATCCCATCTGGGCCTGGTGACTTCTCTGCCTGGCTGCCAGCCTTTTGAGCACCTTTTCTTTATCACTATAGTGCTCAACACCCACATTTTCAACTGGGCCATTGTCACCACTAATTTGGTAAAGACCGAAGCAAAGTTCATTTAGTCTCACTGCCATACTCTGCTTCAGTGAACAATTTACCCTGTTTATTCCTAATGGGCCCCACTAATCCACTAATCCTTCACTAATCTTTTACCATTAACAGGCTTGAAGAACATTGTGCTATTTGTTTTAGCACAGCCTGTTCCCTTATGCTTCCTCTTACCTTTCCTTATTCCAGCACCTACCCTGCATTAATGCAGCACCTCCCCTGCATTTGAGATCCTGATCCTGATTTCTATTGCTATTAGTATACTGGCAAGCATCATATGCCTCTTTTCTTATTTTGTCATCAATATCCTTCATAATCCAGGGCACTCTAGCTTTGGATACCCCATATTTATTTCTCATGGGCACGTACCTAGCTTGTACCTTTTTCATCTTCCCTTTGAAAGTGTCGTTTTCTCTCCCCCCCCCCCCCCCCCCTTTTTTTTTTAATCCACTGTTTTATCCACCAAAATGCGTTTCCAATCAACCTGCTCCAGTTCAGCTTTTAGACCCTTAAAATTTGCCCTTTTCCAGTCTGGGATCTTAATCAGTGACTGACTTTTGTCATTTACCAACTTAATATTGAATCTTATTATATTGTTAATCGCTACTTTCCAATGCCTCCCCTACTCGAAGTTCTCCATCTGCCTTGCTTCATTTCTTAGGACCCAGGAGCAGCACAGCTTGCTCTCTGGTAGGACTTGAAATGTACTGTTCCAGAAAGTTCTCCTGTGGGTGCTCTACCCTTTCCCAGTCAACCTTTGGGTAATTGAAATCCCCAACTATCACAAATCTACTTGTCCTACAGGTTTCCATAACTTGTCTACAAATGCTCTTTGCCACTTCCTCCCCACTATTTGAAGATCTATAATAAATACCAAACCAGGTGACTGCACCCTTCATTTTCTCACCTCCAACCTTCGATTCTAATTCAGGAAGTGGATCTCGTTTAAGGGCTATGATACTATCTTTGACCAAGACAGCTACACCTCCTCCCTTTTTACCCACCCTGTTTCTAATAAAAACCTTATACCCAGAATGTTAAGTATCCAGTCCTGTTCTGGCTTGAGCTACTATGTCATATGCTTCTAGAGCAATTTCTGCTTCCAGTTCCCCAATTTTGTTCACTATACACTCTGCATTTAACTCCTGCCCTTTGTATCCTTACCTTATTTCCTAAATGGTGAAGCTCGTGGCACAGGTATTATTTCTGAGATTACTACCCTGGAGGTCCTATGTTTCAACCTACTCCTGAAACTAGCCCTACAAGACCTTAACAGTCTTGTGGTCCAAATGAATCGCAACCTCTGGCTGTTCACCCTCTTCTTTTTTTTTTCCAGAAGGTTTTAATATTTTCATTCTCCTCTTTCACATTTTCATATATATATACCCACAGCAAATAACCAATAATAACAAATACATTGGCAATCCCCTGACCAACAACCCCTTTATCCTATCAACCCCCAACATTTTAAATACGAACAAGAAAGAAAGATTCCACAGTCATCACCAATAACCTATACATTCCAAACCCTAATGTTCGATGCCATCCAATTCTTGAAAGTGCATGATAAACAAAGCCCATGAATTGTAGAACCCTTCCATCCTTTCCCTCAACTCTAACGTCCCTTTCCAAAAGTTTGTCCAGACAATCCGTTATATTCCGAACCCTTGAACTCTGGAGGGATTGGACCATATGGGACTCGCGATCTCATCTGCAAACTAGGCCGTCTAATCCTCGAACTATTGAGTCACCCACTTCTACCACCTTTCTAATCTACCTACCAGCCTCCCTCTCTTTTCCCAGAGTAGCCTCGGGCACCATGGTACAAAGGTTTTCCCTTGAGTCATCTGCGCTTGATTCAGTTGTGTTGTTCGCTTCATAGGCATCTAAAATTTCATGCCTGTTGACAGCTCCCAAGTAGTCCTGCGTTTCCTGGACCTGCTGTCTCTTTTCCTTTTGACAAATGATCACCCACTCTCCTGCCATCCCTACACTCTCCTTGCCTGCCTATCATGCCTCTGGTATGACTGTTCCAGAGACTCCTCTCCCTCTTCTATGGTGTGCAGTGAAGAGAGTCACTGATCCAAATTAGCCACATGTTAAAGGACTGCTATCCTCTGGCATGGCACTTGCAGATATGACTGTCCTAGATGTCTTGTGAATCCAAAACCTCCTGCATCTTGCATGCCACACACATCACAAACTTTCCCAGAGGCCCTGCCATTTTTACTGATCAAGATGTTGCACATTGCTGAGGCTCTGCTGTATTTAAGCCACAAACAATTATCCTACAACCTCTCTCTCTCTCTCTCATTTGGTTTGAGTGAAGTATGGAAACACTGCCGTAATGTAATGTTTGGGCTTTACCATTCTTTGACATGGTGTCCTCCGTGATCCCCTTCTTAGTTGTGGTGAGCAAGCTGACTTCTCCCAGAATGCCCCTCCGTCACTTCTCACTACTGCCCTCTGGATGCCCTTCCTCCTGTTGCACACTGGATCCTTTTCTGCGATCCCCATCGCCATTGTGGCGAGCGAGCCAACTTCTCCCAGAGGCTCATCCTCTGAGCTGCACTGATCCTGGGATTGTTGTGGGCACACACCCACGCACCCTGGGATTCTTTGAAAGGTGAGAGAGGGACTTGTGGTAATGAGAACTGCTCTTTAAAAGCTTTTGGTTTAATAAAAATGCCTCCAAGCAGATTGATATTTATCTTCCAGGTGGAGCAAATTAGAAAGGACATCGGGGACTTCAAAGCAAAGAGTGGAGTCGGCAAAGTGATTGTCTTGTGGACAGCGAATACTGAGCGTTTTTGTGATGTCATTCCTGGTGTCAATGACACAGCAGAAAATCTCATGAAGACGATTGAGGTAATGCACCACTAGAACAATTATCAAATCGAGAAATTAGTGTGTTGTCCAACTGAGTTATTTGCTATCTTGACACCCAACTGCTTTTAGAAAGTTGTCAGAATATCTGCTGTTTGAAATACTAATTTGTCGTCATCTTGGTTTAATTCTCCATTGCAGTGTGGAAGGGAGGTATCTCCATCATCCATGTTTGCTGTGGCCAGTATTTTGGAAGGCTGTGCTTACATCAATGGATCCCCACAGAATACCTTTGTACCAGGAGTTGTTGATCTTGCTATCAAACACAAGGTGTTTATCGGTGGTGATGACTTCAAATCTGGCCAGACAAAGATAAAATCTGTTCTTGTAGACTTCCTCGTCAGTGCTGGTTTGAAGGTGAGAAACTCTTCCAATGTGATTGCTATCCAGTGTCTGTGTGCTTGCGATAGTGGTCAGGGAAGGTAGGATATGACTTTAAGTATATGGAATGATAGTTGGGAAATCAGCCCCTCTTTAAAAAGGAAGAAAAGGTGGCTGGGAAGGTAACTGATACAGATGTGGCTGATTAACAATATGATTCGAATTTATATTGGAAACAGCATAGTTTAAAAACAAATTTTAATATTGTGCTTCAAGCGTACCCAATTCATTTTTTCCAATTAAGGGACAATTTTAGCATGTTCAATCCACATACCTTGCACATCTTTGGGTTGTGGGGGCGAAACCCACTCAAACACTGGGAGAATGTGCAAACTCCACACTGACAGTGACCCAGAACCGGGATCGAACCTGGGACCTCTGTGCCATGTGACTGCAGTGCTACCACTGTGCCACCGTCCGTGTGACTGCAGTGCTACCACTGTGCCACCGTGCTGCCCTATATTGTGCTTCATAATAGTAAATCAGGTTTCAGTAAAAATTAAAAGGTGCCAATGCAAATCTGTCGAGTGTAAATCTGTCGAGTGTATTTGGTCTGAGGACTGAGTTGGGTTGTAGTGGAATTAATTTTAAGGACAAATTAAATTGCGCAATTGCTTCACTTGCATACTGGCCTTCTAATGTGTAGTTCCAATTATTAGCCAAGGCATACTGCTTAAAATAGTAGATGGCCCTTGGTCAATTTAGTTGCTAGCCAGTTGGTGCTGTCCAAATGCCACAATTGATTTGTAGAGGCAAAGGTCCCAAGGCAGAATTTATGGTAGCTTTAATTTCAGGATTGAGAATAAAGGTAGACTAGCTAACTTGAAAGAAATAAGTAACAGTGCTCTGCATATTCATCCTCTCCTTGCAGACTGTTTCAATTGTCAGTTACAATCACTTGGGCAACAACGATGGGAAGAATCTGTCTGCTCCAGAACAGTTCCGATCAAAGGAGATTTCGAAGAGTAATGTAGTGGATGACATGGTTCAATCCAATCCCATTTTATACAAACCATCAGAGAAACCAGATCACTGTGTAAGTACTGGGGAGCCCTCCTTTCCTTTCTCCTCTTTACCCTTTCCCTTACCAATTGTGGTTCACTTCTGACTTACTATTATGGTGTCTGTGGTCGGTCCATCTGCATTCAATATGCTGAGTTGAAAATAATCTTGTATGAAATGCTTTTGGTTGATTTGCTATATAAAACAGAACCTCTTTGTATCAATTCCACTTGGTATCTCGTGTTGGTCCCTCTTTTGGTAAGTGCTTTTTTTCTGCCTATTCTGAATTATTTGAGTATGGGCTATTATTTTGCAGTTGGGCTTTCCTGTGGCCCAGTGATTATCCAGACTGCACACCTGAGCTAAGTGATGAGTCTGCCACTGTTCCTGATCACTATCTCTACCCCAGGAATTTGGCTGTTAACTTGGGTGAGAGCAGTGTCATGTGTGGCTGTCATGTCCTCCTTAGTCTAAGATCTTGATATTCTTTTTTTTAATAAACATAGTGCAAAAGCCATCTCCCTCCCTTACAGGAGCCTCCCATACCAGCCTCCCTGAACAGGAATGTGGTGACTAGGAGCTTTTCACAGTAACTTAATTGAAGCCTACTTGTGACAAGTGATTATTATTATTACAGGTCCCATATTTATTAACCCCCTACTCTAAGCTAAACGAACCCCCCCCCCCCCCCCCCCCCCCCGCTCCCCCTTCTGCTGATGATTAATTTTCCCCAAAGAAGTTGATGAATGGTCGCCACCTCCGGGTGAACCTAACAGTGACCCTCGAGGTGAAATTTATTTTCTCCAAACCGAGAAAGCTAGCCAGGTCTCCGACTTCAGGGGCTTTGAGTCGCTCCAAGCTAATGGTATCCGTCTCCGGGCTATCAGGGGAGCAAAGGCCAGCACGTCTGCCTCTTTCCCCTCCTGGATTCCTGGGTCTTCTGACACCCCGAAAATCGCCACCTCTGGACTCAGCGCCACCCTTGTTTTAACGCCGTGGACATGGCAAACCCCTGCCAAAATTCCCTAAGCTTCGGACATGCCCAGAACATGTGGACATGGTTCGCTGGTCCTCCTGCACATTTTGCACACCTGTCTTCCACCCCAAAGAATCTGCTCATCCGGGCCGCTGTCATGTGAGCGTGAGCCCAATGAATGACCTTGAATTGTATCAGGCTGAGCCTGGCACACTTTGCAGACGTGTTGACTCTACTCAACGTGTCTGCCCATAGACCATCCTCTCTCTCTCCTCCTATCTCCTCCTCCCACTTGCGCTTCAGCTCCTCGGTCTGCGTCTCCTCTGAAAAGATCTTGATCTTCATTGAATAAGACGTGGGAGCAGAAGGGGGCATTTGGGCTGCTCTGCCATTCAGTGAGAAGATGACTGATCTGATATGATCCTCGACCTGCCATGAGGCCTGCATATGAATAATGGTCATTTGGGCAAGGAAAGGGCTGCTTTTACTCATGAACTACACTTGGAATGGAGAACCGTTTCCGATATATTGGAGTTGGGTTTAAGCGAGACTCCTTGTATATTTTTAATCTCTGTAACCTAGTGAGAAGACTTAGACAGAATATTGGAGCATGAGGTCATGAATATAATATATAAATTCTATCATTCCCGACATCTTTTTAAATGTAAAATTCTCCTAAAATGTATCCACCATCATTCCAGGCAGAGCAAATTTTTTGCCTCGCCTTGTTGCAAGAGTACAAGTAGAGGCCACCAGGGAATCTATTGGGGAATTCGGAAGAAACTTTTTTTTTACTCCTAAGAATAGCAAATGTGGAGCTCACAGCTGTGCTGTAGGGTGTGGTTGAAGTGAATAGTTTGGGTGCACTTAAGGGAAAGATAGGGGAGCATGTGAAGGAGAAGGGAATAGCATGTTATGATATTGATTTGGACGAGGAAAGTGACAAGTTTTGAGTGGTGCAGAAACACCAGCATGGAGTGGTTGGGCTGAATTCATGACTGATCTCTTGTGCTGTACATCCCATGACTCACCAGGTGGAATAGTAGTAGGCTGGAAGTTCGTAAAGAAATGAGCTGTGGTGGGCTAAATATTACTTTCTTGTGCTTTTTCTGAGATGCTATAAATTTATGCTTTCCTCAGGTTGTAATTAAGTATGTTCCATATGTTGGAGATAGCAAGCGTGCAATGGATGAGTATACATCAGAAATTATGATGGGTGGCACTAACACCATTGTCCTCCATAACACCTGTGAGGTATGTCAAATTTCAGTACTGTTTGGGTATTATGGTGGGTTTGGAGCAAGGTTGGGTGTGCATTAAAGGAATAAGAAGGAGAATGAAAAGAATTTGCAATACTTTCCATACCTCCAGAGATTACAAGATTTTTGTTTGTGTATATCACGAGTTACATTCTCTTCCATAACCACATTCTACTCGGTAACAGAAATCCCAAAAAAGCTAATATTGTCCTTTTTAATGTTTTTAAAAAAACAGGAGATGGGAACAAAGTTTCAAACTGAATCCTAGGAGGTGGTCAGTTGGCCCATTGTAATTTGCTGTTGCAGTATATGCTAATCTCTCATTCCTGCCACCACTTAACTAACTGGGGGAAAATCTCCTCTGATTTCCCCTGAAAATTGTTATTCATTTTATTTCTTGGATTTCCCTTTTCAAACCTTTTTGTTTCAATAACCCAAATTGAGTTTCTATTTTGCTGCACCTTTTTTCTATGGCTCTTGTTTCCAGCGTCTAATAGAAGTAGTACTACATTTATTTGAATTAATACAAACTCAGTCACTTTTTAGTATGAGATCCAGGCTGAACTGTCTTTTTAATGCATGCCCCATATCTGTTCCCTTGGGTCTTTGTTCCTCAAAACTAAGTACTAAATATGCTCTTTTATTACTCTTCCTAATGTCTTGAATCAACCCTACCTATGCCCACTGCATTAATCTATCTGTCTTCCTATGTTCTCAGTTTGGCATGGGCTCTGGTTGTCTTGTGGCTGTGCTCAACCCTTTTTATAATGGAGACCAAGACTCCAACACGGGTCCTTGGGGAATTTCCTCCGTTTATCCTATCAATCACAGAAAAACAGCTCTTGGCCCTTGCCTGTCATCGTGTTACAGTACATTTTCTTTAGCTTGTGCATTACTTCCAAGTTTTAATACCACTGGGTTGACTTTACTTATTTTTAGTTCCTCCCCCTCAAATTTTCAGTTAATGAAATGGAACTAATCCTACTTTGTCCCTTATGAACACTTAGAATGTAGAGTTAACTAATTTCATTGTTGCACTCTGATAGATAATCCACAACTGACTTGTCTGTTGCTGATCATTTTGGAGTGTAATTTAAAAAAAAATAATAATTTTAGAGTACCTAATCTTTTTCCAATTAAGGGGCAATTTAGTGTTGCCAATCCACTTACCCTGCACATCTTTAGGTTGTATCTTAATATGTTCAAACCTCTTCTCTATTACTGTAATTGTTTCTCCGGCACTCAAATGTGTATATATACCACCCCAGTCTCTTCCTCCTTTCCCTTCCCCCCCCCCCCCCCCCCAAACAAACATGTGTTGACTTATTTGTTAAATGTAATATTGCTAACTGTACAAGTTGCTGTTTTTGAGCTGGTGTACACTATCCTACCAGTTTTCTTTATATTTCATTCTGTATACATAACTGTAAATATACTATGTTCAAAAACCCAATAAAAAAACATTTCTTTAAAAAAAACCTCTATGTAGGATTCCTTGCTGGCTAGTCCTCTTATTCTGGACCTCGTGATCCTGACTGAGCTCTGCCAAAGGATAACATTCAAAACCGAATTGGATCCTGAATTTCAAACATTCCACAGTGTCCTCTCGATCCTTAGCTACCTCTGTAAAGCTCCATTGGTGCCAGATGGAAGTCCTGTCATTAACTCTCTTTTCAGGCAAAGGACCTGCATTGAAAATATTCTGAGGTATGTGTTTGAAACATCTAATTGTTATTTCCGAGAAGCTTGTAGAGGGAGAGTTTCTAAGGGGATTGAAGAATGGAGTATTGAATATGAGGATGTTGACCCATGAAGGTCTCATTGGTAAGAATGTGATTGAACTAGCTGGCTCCCTTGGTAAGAAGACATTACGGGAGGGGTGGAAAGTATCCCTCCCTTATGTCTACTTGTCTTTTATCTGCTACCAAATCTAGTCTGAATAGGGGGGTGGACCCTATGAATTGACTGATCCCCAGTAACAAAGGTTTGTTTTCTCTTTTAGAGCTTGTCTGGCCCTTCCTCCTCAGAACCACATGTTCCTGGAACACAAGATGCAAAGGAGCTTTGTGACTACCCAGGTGCCTGGTCATTCTGCAGTTCAATCTATACCTCACAAAACTGTAAAGCTCAACAACATCCTCCATAAGAACTATATTTTAAATGGTCACACCAATGGATATGTTAATTAAATTTTCAAAGCTATTACTTGAAGTGTAGACAATGGTGTAATAATTTAACGGTTCTCTGGGTTACCCCAATTTTTTTGTTTTAGATTTCTACTATGCTATTCTGAATATATCTGCTGTTTTTAATCATCTCTCAAACACTGGAATGTTCAAGGTCAGTCCTGTTTGCTGTGGATGACTATGTAGTTTTGCATCAGTTGAAACTTTGTCAATGTTTTATGTGAAATATTTTCATGTTGGATGTCTTGGTCATATGGTTGTAAGTGGACAATTTACTATCAAAAATTAGCACAATCTTGAGGTGTAACTAGCTACTAAGAACTTGGGAGAATAAAATCCTTCATCTTAAAGTATCCATTGTGATTTTCTTTTCTGGTGATTTTACAATTATATGCGGTTGGGTGTTGTAACTTATCTCTTCCCTAAGAAAACATGTTCTAGGCAGTTTTCCCCAGAATCCTCACAGTTTTGCAACATCCCAAAGTGCTTTTCATCAGTTTAAATACAGTAGTCATTGTGCTGTAGTAAAATGGGGCAACCAGCTTTTGCTCACAGCAAATCTAAATTTTCTTGTATCCATTTCTCCTCTCCAGGCCCTCCTTTTTTTTTAAACTTGGGTTTGACTGAGAATTTTGTTAAACTAATATTCTCAAGCATCAAGCTCCAGAGTTCTATGCCTGCAACTCCTGGGATGCTAATGTTTATCTAGTTTTAGTGTATGGTGTGTTTGTATGTTCTTCCTGTGTCTGCGTAGGTTTCCTCCCACAGTCCAAAAATGTGCAGGTTAGGTGAATTGGCTATGCTAAATTGCCCCTTAACCTAACTGCACATCGCTGGACATTATGGGATTATGGGAATAGGTAGGGATGGGCAAAGTGCTCATTAGAGTCTGTGCAGACTCAATGGGCCAAATGGCCTCCTGCATTGTAGGAATTCTGTGATCTACACATCTGGCATTAATCTGTTTGGTTACTGTCAGTGTGTCAAAGGCCACAGATATTTAAAGTTACTTCACCCAGCAGCAACCATGGATTATTTGGCTGGAAATAAAAGCAGCTATACTTAGCCACTACAACTAACCTACTGGCCTCGAGTAAAGCTCCCTCCATACTGCTGCAAACCAAACACATGCTCCCAGAGCAGGAATCGTGTGAGCTAGATTTAGAAGAGCACTTCCTTTGCACCACCCCAAGACTTCAATAATGTACTTGACCATGGCAAAAACTTGTTTTTGTATTTCTCATAGTTTAGATTGCTGATTAGTAGTGGCATTTAACTTTAAATTGAGAGTTGTGGGAGGGAATTGAGTTTCGAAATCACCACTTAAATGTACTACACCCAGCAGAGAAGTGTTGATTGGGGAAGGTGCCACAAGTTTACAATTGCTGAAACAATGGTGTATTCAAATCTGGTGCGATGTTTGAACCCACAACTTGGATGCAGAGGTGTGTGCTACTAATTGAGCCATAACTCCACTGGGGAGATTTTCTGGTGTCAAAACACATGAATCATTATGAACTTTGGTGGGGTGGGGATATTAAAGGTTGTGGGGAATGAATAAGAAAGAGTTTAGATGGTAGAAGGTGGAATAAGATTATTGTGGACTATTAAGGAGTCTGGGGGGTGAGCAGTGGGAATCCAGATGCCAGGAGCGAGTGCAGAAATCCAATGGCAGGGTTTGGATAGAGTGAGCAATATGTTTCCTTGTTGAAAGAGTGATGTCGGAGGATTAAAAAAAATAAAACAGGGTCCAATACTGTTGTTGATGCAGTTTAATATGTAACTGACCATCTAAAGAATCTTTACAATATATAAAGAACATACAGGTGACAATATATATACTACACAGAACGACGATAGCAAACCATGGCCCATAAGACAGGGATCAGCAAACTGCCTCGGGCAGGAGCCAATTTTTGTGTTCAATACTGTCATGATTTAACATGAGGTTTAAATGCAATTATACATCCATTGGCAGACCGTGAATAATATGGGGCTGTACAGAATCATAACAGATATTTAAAAAAATATATCTAATAAAACATGAGGGTCAGAGCGGAGGTCCTTCTAGGTGTCAAGTGGCAAGTGTATTTTATATAACCCATGAGACAAACTCATTTTAAAAGGTTGTCTGGTCTGACTGCACCGCTGTAGTCTCTAACCCCTCCCTCATCCAAAATGTGACCGCTCTAATTGGGGTACGAGATTAATGGAATATAGAGCTTTCCGTAGGAAGTCCCAACTGAACCTAGATAGAGGCATTGGCTAGGTTATGTGATTGCAAAGGATATGACAGCATGTCCAGCAGTTTACTGTCCATACATTCACACAGGTTTTGGGGAGAGGAGAGCACATGGGTCCAGCGATCATAGCGTGTCATTTCCATAATCCCTTCAGGTCAGGATCACATTGGGAAATGTATTCACTCACTGGAGCCCCTTCTCCACACAGACCAGGAATTATCAGTGCAATGCACTCTTGGCACTATTACATTACCTGCTAATACATTACTGAAATGTGAAGCCTCCATGCCAACTGTCTGGCCAGGCAGACATCCCTGCACAAGTTAGTGATACTGTGGCACCATGTGCTCTGGGTGGGGGAGAATGTGAAGCAGGCCTTTCCAAGATTTAAATATCAATCATTCCCTCAGTGTCAGAACCTGAGGAATGGACAATCAAACAAGAAAAAAAGCATTCAACTCCACCGCGAGAAGCTTGAAACTAAAACTTGAATTTCAAGTGGGTATTGGGTCTCCCCATCTTCCCCTAAGAGAAAGACACCACAATCATGGAATATAAACGTGGAGAATGTGTGGGAGAATGTATGACAGCATGTGCACAAGATGGAGAGCTGAAGCAGAGTTGGAAAGCGGGAGAAAGAGACAAAGGACTAGGACAGCGACAACACTTGAGGGCAGAGGTCGAGAAATCAATGATCAGAAGTTGATCCTGATCCATTTGGCTCAGTACCGTTCTGGATAATAAGTAGTGAAAAACCTTAATAAATATTGTGAAAGATACACAGCTTTATTAATTAGAATTGGATCAGGAACAACTGCCACATGAACGCCTGGGGATCAGAGGAAGATTTAACTCATATTGGACATCAACCAACTGGGAGTGTCAAATGGAATAATCTGAAGACATTTTTTTTTTTACTTACTCTGGAAAAACTCAGTTTTTCTACCTGGATGAAAAAGTCCCATCCAACTAGAAACACTTAACAATTCCCAATAACCCATCACTTCATCCAATTACTTTAATTGTTCCAAGAGTATCCCTCAATTCCCCAATCCAGATGCTATTCCATACACAATTGGTTTGAAAATAACTTTTTCCCGTACCTTTTTATTGGAAGAACATTCTGCATTTCCATTTTACCTACAATTACAAGTCTTGTACAACACCCCACAATTATCTCCTTCCATGCTAGAAAGACCAAGTTTCACCTTTCTACAGGTATGCTCTACAGGACTTGGGGTGTTAATCAATATTCTTTGGATGAGAAGTTAGGCTGATCCCGCATCTCTGGTCTGGGGTCTTTGATGAAGTTAAAGATTCCCAAGGACACACTGGAGAAAAAGGAATCTCAGTGTACTGTCCAACAATATCAACCCAAACAATACCAGCACATTACATGCTATTGCCATTTGTGAGATCTTGTGCTGCAAAGGAAAACTGTCTTGTTGAAATGGGTAACAATGCGGAGGCCGTTTGTTAATCCCTTTTAGATGTAATACTGAAGCCAAGTTCTTCTCAGAGACATACAACTCAGCAGCATGTCAGTCAATGCCATAGTGAACAGGAAATACAGCATTTCTCCCCCCCCCCCCCCCCCCCCCCAAAGAATACCCCTTGGAACAGATTCCACCAACTGAATGGCAACACTTATAACAGAAGAACAGAAGACAGGGCTTATAAATGATTACAATATTTACAAGGAAGCTTTGAGTACCTGCATTTGGGGTCGGTAGGAAGTAAGTTTGTGCTGTGGTAAGCTACACCTCTGATTCATATCTCTCACACATGGAGCTGTCCTCAAAAGAAAAGTCTGTTGATCCTCTGGGCTACAAGGTTTCAGGACAGATCTTCGGACTGATCTCACGAAAGATCAGGGAGGGCACCATCGACCCTCAGCCATGTGCTGCAATGGAATCATCAACCAACCCAGAGAAGCTCACGGGTGGGGTATCAGGGGGAGGTGGGGGGTGGTTGTCCATGAGGACCCCTTTTCCAGAAAAACTTAGGTACAATGCGGGTCCTTGGTGCTCCCAAGACATGAACCCATCAATGATCCACAGTTTTCTCAATCTTCATTGCCAAATATCAAAACATATACACAAACCCCTGGTTTAGAGATGAGGTTGGGAGTTGTTCAGATTAGAGGAGAGGGAGTCAGTGGCAGTGACAGCATCGATTGTGGGAAGTTGAGGAGTGAGATTCTCTGGAAGGTGCAGTGACTGACATCAAAACTTGCTCGGTCACCCAGGAATGGTGCAACCATTTCAAATGAAGGTTTTCACACCAGTGGACAGCCAAATACTCCATTTATTTGACTGCTAAGAGAAGGAGCAGCAACATCAATGTTGGACTATCTGACTGCCACCAATTTTCTTCCAAGGAAATGTTCCTGAAATTCTCTGTGAAAAGCCTTTTTGCCAACAGATTCCCTTGTGTCCATTGCAACAGGCTCAATCCTTTCCATAACAGGGAACACATGGATAGGGAGGAGAGGGACAGGAAGATTTTGGTATATGCCAACTGCTCATATAATCATGAAAATATGGGGAAACGTGGCACTCATCCATTGTCAAAATACCATGCCCATGCGCTGCTAACAGAGGAGCTCTGCTTTCAGTGGGTAGGTTACCTAGAGATGAGGGGGCTCTGCTTGGCTTGGATTCCTAGCAGTGCCATATCATAGGCTTCAGGTCCCATTGACATCGCTGAACTGGAGGGAAAACTCATGTTACGAGGAGCCCCCCCACCCACCCCCTTCCAACCACTCCACCTCAAGTCAAAGGTCACCAGAGGTTCATCGGAATCACTGAGTCAGCGAAAGGATAGTGTTTGCTAAAACACATCACTTAGAAACTGAAATACTCGTACAGTGCACCTGCTCGAGCCTGCTCCGGGTTGAGACCTTGATTTAGTTTCTTTATTATCTGGACGCACAATACTTTTCATACAAAAAAACATATGTCTTAAAAACAGTAAAATGTCTTTGATCGCCCAGCATCACTCTTGTTATCCCTTCCTCCCTTGTGCCAAACCCCACCCTTCCCCGTTGTGGAAAAGCGATCACTTCAGTTCCTCCAGCAGGCTTCCGGTTTCCACGAGCAGTACATAACTGCCGAGGTTTTTCTCCAGCGTTGGGAGCAGCAAAGTCTGCTGCTCAGGTAATTGTCCTTTAAATATTATTAATTCCGAATGGGACTGGCCTCCCACACGAATACTTTCTTCTAATTTCCAGCAGGGTTCCAAGAGGGTCGGATGAGGGGATTTGGAGGGTTCAGTCACACACTCATCGTCATACTGGGGGAGTACTGCGAAGGGAAAGCATAACACATGAAAGATTATCATAGACTTGATACAGCAAAGGAAGAGGCTATTCAGCCCCTTGCGCTTCTTTGAAAGGCCTATCCAATTCATCCCAATTGTCTTGCTCTTTGCCCAGAGGCCTGCAAAGCCTCCCTATTCAAATATTAATCCAAACACTAACAATCCTCTGGGAAAGGAAGGTCTTCCTCATCTCCATCTCAAATGGCCACCAAGTGGTAAGAGCCTGCAAATACATCGTGACTGTTAAAATAAAATTCAATGGTTAATGTTCAGATAGTTAACTATAGTGGTAAATTTTGGCACATTTACCCAACAAAAATCATGGAATGTATGCAGCTCAGAACGCCACTTGGCCCGTCAAGAGAGCAACTCAGCCAGTGTCGCTCTTGACTCCTTTCCTCACAGCCCGACACATTATTTTTCCTTCAGGTGGTTATCCAATTACCTTTGAAGGCCATGGTCGAACTTATCTCCACCACACTGTCAGGCAGTGCATTCCAGATCATAAACAAAATATTTTCCCCATGTCACTTTTGGTTCTTTTTCCAATCACCTTAAATCTGTGTCATCTGCATCTCAATGGAAACAGTTCTTCCCTACCTTCTCTATCTAGACCCCTCAGGATTTTGAATGCCTCTATCAAATCTCCTAGAGTCCATAGAATTCCTACAGTGCAGAAGCAGGCCATTAGGACCACTGAGTCTGCACTTGCCCTCCAAAAGATCAACGCACCTAGGCCCACTCCCCCGCCCCAACCCACCTAACCTGCAAATCTTTGGACACAACGGGGCAATTTTTTAGCATGGCCAATCCAGCTAACCTGCACATCTTGAAAATGATTGAAATGAAAATCGCTTATTGTCACAAGTAGGCTTCAAATGAAGTTACTGTGAAAAGCCCCTAGTCGCCACATTCCGGTGCCTGTTCGGGAAGGCTGGTACGGGAATTGAACCGTGCTGCTGGCCTGCCTTGGTCTGCTTTAAAAGCCAGCAATTTAGCCCAGTGTGCTAAACCAGCCCCTTTTGGACTGTATGAGGAAATCAGAGCACCCGGAGGAAGCCCACACACACATGGGGAGAACATGCAGAATTCCACAGACAGTCATCCGAGGCCGGAATCAAACCCGGGTCCCTGGCGCTGTGAGGCAGCATTGCTAACCACTGACTCTCCTCCCAACCTTCTCTTCTCCAAAGAGGGGAACAGTCTCAGCTTCTACAATCTATCCGTGTAAGTCCTTCATCCCTAGAACCATTCTCGTAAATGTCCTCTGAACATTTTCTAAGGTTGATTAGATCTCCCCTTAACTTTCTCCGCTCGAAGGAGAACAATCCCAGTTTCTCTAGTCTCTTCTCATAACTCAAGTCCCTCATCTCTGATACCATTCTCATAAATCCCCACTGTTCCCTCTCCAAGGTCTGACATTCTTCCTGAAGTGTGGTGCACACACTAGGTCTAACACACTTTTATTAAGCTCAGCGTGTAAAGTTTGAAGCACACACATGCATATGTACATGGACATATATGTGCACACACTTGTACAGAGAAGTGAGAAGTAGACATCTCACTATACGCTCTGTTTCACAGAAAACAGAGTGAAGCAATGGGTGAAATGCTCCATGATAAATTGTCTCTTAGTATCTAAAGATGTGCTGGTTAGATGGGGTTACAGGGTGGGGGAGTGGACCTAGGTGGGGTGCTCTTTTGGAGGGTTGGTACAGACCCAAAGGGCTGAATTGCCTCTTTCTGCACTAGGGATTCCATGAAAACTTTACATCATTACCCAACCTGTGCCTTTATGTGACTCCAGTCTAGCAATGTGTCAAATGCTGTCCTCTGAAGTGGCCTCGCTGGTTACTCGGTTGTATCAAACCCAGCTGGTCAAGAAGGTCAGCCTTACTTACTCCCAGAATGAGAAATACATGCTGGCCTTGCCGGTGATGCTTACAACCCCAGAGGGAATGAATAAAAACCTGGTATCAGCTGGGAGAAGAATGTGAATTGGCAGTTTCCCTGGGTTGATGGGAACTTAGCCAGGGTTCCTGCTCCTGATCACTGTCCAGTGACCCCTGGGTTATAGAGAGAGGGGAAATCAACCAGGGTTCATATTGAAACTCTGTGGCTATCAGAACTGGGCCTGGCTCGGCCCTTTGATCAAATAGCGAGAATTCACTCTCAAAGGTGAAGGAACTAGACACTAGGTCATCAGTGAAACAGTTAGAATTTTACAACAACACAACAGTTTCACCTGGCAATGTTGACCGAGGCTGGAGAGAGTTAGCGCTGACAAGGTGGAAGAAAATGGCAGAGAGAGAGAGAGAGAGAGAGCCCAGGTGTGGCCGAACTTACACTTTCATTTTGGAATGGGTTTAAAAAGTTGCCTGACATCTCGCCATCGTCTCGCGGAGTTCCCGGAGGATTGCTCATCCCGGTCATGTTGTTTGGGGAATTCTTAAAGGAAAAAGATGAGGAATGTTGGTTGTTGGTTTTCTAACATCAGTGGAGCTGCAATAACGCATTCTAAAAATTCGCTTTCTTCTCCTATAGCGGTTCCCATCCCCTCCCCTTCCCCGCACAGTAAACTCCAAGTGCATGTGAAGAGTTCCAGAAACTTGAATCATTTCTCTGCGCAGGTCAAAGAGACACAGCCTGAGTGAGACACATCCAGAGTGGGAATTTGGAACTTGGTAATTTGGTGCAGTGAGGTAATTCGGTGCAGAGTGGGAGAAGGTGCTTTTTTCCTACTGTTTTGTTCTCTTTCTTCTGGCCTGTAACGTTTAATCTGCAGGGAGAGAACCAGAGAGCATCTGAGACCCTCGGAAAGTAAGTAAGTGATTTTTACTCATTTTTACTTTTATTACCTTTTCAAATTGTATGGGGGTGGAAAAAACTGAAGTGACATCACAGAAAAGCTGTGACCTGATTGGCTGGTTGGGAATCTACACTAAATTAAAAAAATTAAGCATTGGTAAACTAATTCAACATAATTACTTAATTATAATTTAGAGGAGTATCTAAGTCAGAGATCGGAGAGTACTGTATTTAGCTTTCACATTTATAGTAGAAATCTAGTGCTAGGAAACATATAGTTAACAGTAACTTTTTTTTTTTAAACTTTTAAATTTAATTTACTAATTAATTGCCAGAATTTCAATTAGAGGGGTGCAGTACTCTGACTGAGAGATGTGGCAGGTCCGGGAGGCTTCCAGCGTCCTGGATTGCTTCATCTGCAGAAAGTGCACCCAACTGGAGCTCCTCACAGACCGCATGGTTCGGTTGGAGCAGCAGTTGGATGCACTTAGGAGCATGCAGGTGGCGGAAAGCGTCATAGATAGCAGTTATATAAATGTGGTCACACCCAAGGTGCAGGCAGAGAAATGGGTGACCACCAGAAAGGGCAGGCAGTCAGTGCAGGAATCCCCTGTGGTTGTCCCCCTCTCGAACAGGTATACCCCTTTGGATACTGTCGGGGGGATAGCCTATCAGGGGAAAACAGCAGCAGCCAGAGCAGTGGCACCACGGCTGGCTCTGATGTTCAGAAGGGAGGGTCAAAGCACAGAAGAGCAATAGTCATAGGGGACTCGAGAGTCAGGGGCACAGATAGACGCTTCTGTGGACGTGAAAGAGACTCCAAGATGGTATGTTGCCTCCCTGGTGCCAGGGTCCAGGATGTCTCCGAACGGGTAGCGGGCATCCTGAAGGGGGAGGGCAAACAGGCAGAGGTCGTTGTACACATTGGTACTAACGACATAGGCAGGAAGGGGCATGTGATCCTGCAGCAGGAGTTCAGGGAGCTAGGCAGAACGTTAAAAGACAGGGCCTCTAGGGTTGTAATCTCGGGATTACTCCCTGTGCCACGTGCCAGTGAGGCTAGAAATAGGAAGATAGAGCAGATAAGCACGTGGCTAAATAGCTGGTGTAGGAGGGAGGGTTTCCGTTATCTGGACCACTGGGAGTTCATCCGGGGCAGGTCTGACCTATATAAGGACGGGTTGCATCTAAACTGGAGAGGCATAAATATCCTGCCCGTGAGGTTTGTTAGTGTCACACGGGAGGGTTTAAACTAGTATGGCAGCGGGGTGGGCAGGGGAGCAATAGGTCAGAAGGTGAGAGCATTGAGGGAGAACTAGGGAATAGGGCCAGTATGGCTCTGAGGCAGAGCAGATAGGGAGAGGTTGCTGAACACAGCGGGTCTGGTGGCCTGAAATGCATATGTTTTAATGCAAGAAGTATTACGGGTAAGGTAGATGAACTTAGAGCTTGGATTAGTACTTGGAACTATGATGTTGTTGCCATTACAGAGACCTGGTTGAGGGAAGGGCAGGATTGGCAGCAAAATGTTCCAGGATTTAGATGTTTCAGGCGGGATTGAGGGGGATGTAAAAGGGGTGGTGGAGTTGCGCTACTGGTTAGGGAGAATATCACAGCTGTACTACGGGAGAACACCTCAGAGGGCAGTGAGGCTGTATGGACAGAGATCAGGAATAAGAAGGGTGCAGTCACAATGTTGGGGGTTTACTACAGGCCTCCCAACAGCCAGCGGGAGATAGAGGAGCAGATAGGTAGACAGATTTTGGAAAAGAGTAAAAACAGGGTTGTTGTGATGGGAGACTTCAACTTCCCCAATATTGATTGGGACTCACTTAGTGCCAGGGGCATGGACGGGGCAGAGTTTGTAAGGAGCATCCAGGAGGGCTTCTTAAAACAATATGTAGACAGTCCAACTAGGGAAGGGGCGGTACTGGACCTGGTATTGGGGAATGAGCCCGGCCAGGTGGTAGAAGTTTCAGTAGGGGAGCATTTCGGGAACAGTGACCACAATTCAGTAAGTTTTAAAGTGCTGGTGGGCAAGGATAAGAGTGGTCCTAGGGTGAATGTGCTAAATTGGGGGAAGGCTAATTATAACAATATTAGGCGGGAACTGAAAAACCTAGATTGGGGGCGGATGTTTGAGGGTAAATCAACATCTGACATGTGGGAGGCTTTCAAGTGTCAGTTGAAAGGAATTCAGGACCGGCATGCTCCTGTGAGGAAGAAGGATAAATATGGCAATTTTCGGGAACCTTGGATAACCTCGTCAAAAAGAAAAAGGAGGCATTTGTCAGGGCTAAAAGGCTGGGAACAATCGAAGCCTGTGTGGAATATAAGGAACGTAGGAAGGAACTTAAGCAAGGAGTCAGGAGGGCTAGAAGGGGTCACGAAAAGTCATTGGCAAATAGGGTTAAGGAAAATCCCAAGGCTTTTTACACGTACATAAAAAGCAAGAGGGTAGCCAGGGAAAGGGTTGGCCCATTGAAGGATAGGCAAGGGAATCTATGTGTGGAGCCAGAGGAAATGGGCGAGGTACTAAGTGAATACTTTGCATCAGTATTCACAAAAGAGAAGGAATTGGTGGATGTTGAGTCTGGAGAAGGGTGTGTAGATAGCCGGGGTCACATTGAGATCCAAAAAGACGAGATGTTGGGCGTCGTGAAAAATATTACGGTAGATAAGTCCCCAGGGCCTGATGGGATTTACCCCAGAATACTGAAGGAGGCTAGAGAGGAAATTACTGAGGCCTTGACAGAAATCTTTGGATCTTCACTGTCTTCAGATGATGTCCCGGAGGACTGGACAATAGCCAATGTTCCTTTGTTTAAGAAGGGTAGCAAGGATGATCCAGGGAACTACAGGCCGGTGAGCCTTACGTCAGTGGTAGGGAAATTACTGGAGAGAATTCTTCGAGACCAGGATCTGCTCCCATTTGAAAGCAAATGGACGTATTAGTGAGAGGCAGCATGGTTTTGTGAAGGGGAGGTCGTGTCTCACTAACTTGATAGAGTTTTTCGAAGAGGTCACAATGATGATTGATGCAGGTAGGGCAGTGGATGTTGTCTATATGGACTTCAGTAAAGCCATTGACAAGGTCCCTCATGGTAGCCTAGTACAAAAGGTGAAGTCACACGGGATCAGGGGTGAGCTGGCAAGGTGGATACAGAACTGGCTAGGTAATAGAAGGCAGAGAGTACCAATGGAAGGATGCTTTTCTAATTGGAGGGCTGTGACTAGTGGTGTTCCGCAGGGATCAGTGCTGGGACCTTTGCTGTTTGTAGTATATATAAATGATTTGGAGGAAAATATAACTGGTCTAATTAGTAAGTTTGCAGACACACAAAGGTTGGTGGAATTGCGGATAGCGATGAAGACTGTCAGAGGATACAGCAGGATTTAGATTGTTTGGGGACTTGGGCGGAGAGATGGCAGATGGAGTTTAATCCGGACAAATGTGAGGTAATGCATTTTGGAAGATCTAATGCAGGTAGGGAATATACAGTGAATGGTAGAACCCTCAAGAGTATTGAAAGTCAGAGAGATCTAGGTGTACAGGTCCACAGGTCACTGAAAGGGGCAACACAGGTGGAGAAGGTAGTCAAGAAGGCATACGGCATGCTTGCCTTCATTGGCCGGGGCATTGAGTTTAAGAATTGGCAAGTCATGTTGCAGCTGTATAGAACCTTAGTTAGGCCACACTTGGAGTATAGTGTTCAATTCTGGTCGCCACACTACCAGAAGGATGTGGAGGCTTTAGAGAGGGTGCAGAAGAGATTTACCAGAAAGTTGCCAGGTATGGAGGGCATTAGCTATGAGGAGCGGTTGAATAAACTCGGTTTGTTCTCACTGGAACGACGGAGATTGAGGGGCGATCTGATAGAGGTCTACAAAATTATGAGGGGCATAGACAGAGTGGATAGTCAGAGGCTTTTCCCCAGGGTAGAGGGGTCAATTACTAGGGGGCATAGGTTTAAGGTGCGAGGGGCAAGGTTTAGAGTAGATGTACGAGGCAAGTTTTTTTACACAGAGGGTGGTGGGTTCCTGGAACGTGCTACCGGAGGATGTGGTGGAAGCAGGGACGATAGTGACATGTAAGGGGCATCTTGACAAATACATGAATAGGATGGGAATAGAGGGATACGGACCTAGGAAGTGTAGAAGATTGTAGTTTAGTCGGGCAGCATGGTCGGCACGGACTTGGAGGGCCGAAGGGCCTGTTCCTGCGCTGTACTTTTCTTTGTTCTTTGTTCTCCAGAATGATTCACATCAACCATCATTTGTCAACATTAGGATTTGATACAGCAATGTGAAAACAGTGACAACAAATGGCCATGGGATGGAGACCGATTACAGGTTTTAAACATGATTTAAAAAACAAATCTGTACATTTTGCTTCTCCTTGAAAATCCACTGGTGCACATATTGTCTGATTGCAGGCAGGATCAAAGGTTATTTGCCTCAGAGTCAGAAGTACAAATCCCACTTGAACTCAGAGAATCAAGTCCATAATCCAGGCTGAGGCACACAGAGCAGCACTGAGGGAGTGCTGCACTGACAGAGGGTCAGTACTGAGGGCGCACTGCACTGACAGAGGGTCAGTACTGATTGAGATCTGCACTAACAGCGGGTCAGTACTGAGGGAGAACTGCATCGTCAGAGGGTCTGTACTGAGGGAGCACTGCACTGACAGAGGATCAGTACTAAGGGAATGCTGCACTGACAGAGGGTCAGTACTAAGGGAGTGCTGCACTGTCAAAGGGTCAGTACTAAGGGAGTGCTCAACTGTCAGAGGGTCAGTACTGAGGGAGTGCTGCACTGTCAGACGGTCAGTACTGAGAGAGTGATGCACTGTCGGAGGGTCAGTACTGAGGGAGTGCTGTACTGTCGGAGTGTCAGTACTGAGGGAGTGCGGCACTGTCAGAGGGTCAGTACTGAGGGAGTGCTGCACTGTCAGAGGGTCAGTACTGAGGGAGCGCTGCACTGTCGGATGTCAGTACTGAGGGAGCGCTGCACTGTCAGAAGGTCAGTACTGAGGGAGTGCTGCACTGTCAGAGGGTCAGTACTGAGGGATCGCTGCACTGTCGGATGTCAGTACTGAGGGAGCGCTGCACTGTCAGAAGGTCAGTACTGAGGGAGTGCTGCACTGTCGGAGTGTTAGTATTGTGAGGGGAGCTGCACTGTCAGAGGGTCAGTACTGAGGGATCGCTGCACTGTCGGAGTGTCAGTACTGAGGGAGTGCGGCACTGTCAGAGGGTCAGTACTGAGGGAGTGCTGCACTGTCAGAGGGTCAGTACTGAGGGAGCGCTGCACTGTCGGATGTCAGTACTGAGGGAGCGCTGCACTGTCAGAAGGTCAGTACTGAGGGAGTGCTGCACTGTCAGAGGGTCAGTACTGAGGGATCGCTGCACTGTCGGATGTCAGTACTGAGGGAGCGCTGCACTGTCAGAAGGTCAGTACTGAGGGAGTGCTGCACTGTCGGAGTGTTAGTATTGTGAGGGGAGCTGCACTGTCAGAGGGTCAGTACTGAGGGATCGCTGCACTGTCGGAGTGTCAGTACTGTGGGGAGTGCTGCACTGTTGGAGGTGTTGGATGGAATCATCTGCTCTTGTTGATGATGGGCCTGGCGATGGGAACTCTCTGTCATTCGATGGATGGTGCTGTGCAAGAACCCCACTGCCTTCCCACCTTCACCAGCATTGAGGCCTGGGCAGGATGTCCTACGGTTGCTCCTCCCACCCCGCTGCCAATTGAGGCCCAGAAGTGGACAATTAATGACCACTTTATGACCTTATTCCACCACCACTGGGATCACTCCAGCTGCAGGCAGAGTGCACAACTGGTCAAACTGTGCGTCAGCTTGTCACTTCGCGATGGGGTCCCTCAATCAAAGGCATTCAGTGCCTGATTGAGAAGCTAGAGATTGGGAAGGGATGACCCCTGAGATCCACCCCCCTTACCCTTGCTACCATCGTCCTGACCTCTTTGTCCTGCGACCCTCACCCTGCATAATATACCCATCCACCACCCGCAACATTGCTGATCTTGGCTTGGGTCACTCAGACCTGCAGACAGCCACAGCCTCCCCAACAGCACTGCTGAGTACAAGAGCTGCTGGCCTTTGATTGGTCGACAGCTCCCACTAGGCTCGACTTTCGCCCCTGGGGTCTTGATTTCGAGGGAAGGCCTATCGCTGCCTGATTGGCTTGGTGAGCCTTCCCAAAAAGAGGTTGTGCAGGTTTCTCGCTGGCTCCCCAGCCAGCAGGCAGGACCACTGACACCTCAACAAGAACTACCTACTGTCATTTTGGATGAGATGTTCAACTGAGGCACCATCTGCCTGCTCGATGGGCATAAAGGATTCCACAGCTACCATTGTAAAGAAGAGCGGGGTTTTCCTCCTGATAATTTGGATACTTATTCCCCAACAAATATCACTAAAAACAAATGGTCTGATTATGATCACATTTCAGTTTGTGGGATCTTGCTGTGTGCGAGGCGTTGCCGTGTTTCCCACATTAAAACATTGTCTACGCTTCAAAAGGACTTTATTGCCTGTGAAGAGCTTTGGGTTTGCTAGTGTCACACGGGAGGGTTTAAACTAGTATGGCAGGGGGGTGGGCACGGGAGCAATAGGTCAGAAGGTGAGAGCATTGAGGGAGAACGAGGGAATAGGAACAGTGGGGCTCTGAGGCAGAGCAGACAGGGAGAAGTTGCTGAACACAGCGGGTCTGGTGGCCTGAAGTGCATATGTTTTAATGCAAGAAGTATTACGGGAAAGGCAGATGAACTTAGAGCTTGGATTAGTACTTGGAACTATGATGTTGTTGCCATTACAGAGACCTGGTTGAGGGAAGGGCAGGATTGGCAGCTAAACGTTCCAGGATTTAGATGTTTCAGGCGGGATAGAGGGGGATGTAAAAGGGGAGGCGGAGTTGCGCTACTGGTTCGGGAGAATATCACAGCTGTACTGCGGGAGGACACCTCAGAGGGCAGTGAGGCTCTATGGGTAGAGATCAGGAATAAGAAGGGTGCAGTCACAATGTTGGGGGTTTACTACAGGCCTCCCAACAGCCAGCGGGAGATAGAGGAGCAGATAGGTAGACAGATTTTGGAAAAGAGTAAAAACAACAGGGTTGTGGTGATGGGAGACTTCAACTTCCCCAATATTGACTGGGACTCACTTAGTGCCAGGGGCTTAGACGGGGCGGAGTTTGTAAGGAGCATCCAGGAGGGCTTCTTAAAACAATGTGTAGACAGTCCAACTAGGGAAGGGGCGGTACTGGACCTGGTATTGGGGAATGAGCCCGGCCAGGTGGTAGATGTTTCAGTAGGGGAGCAATTCGGTAACAGTGACCACAATTAGGTAAGTTTTAAAGTACTGGTGGACAAGGATAAGAGTGGTCCTAGGATGAATGTGCTAAATTGGGGGAAGGCTAATTATAACAATATTAGGCGGGAACTGAAGAACATAGATTGGGGGCGGATGTTTGAGGGCAAATCAACATCTGACATGTGGGAGGCTTTCAAGTGTCAGTTGAAAGGAATTCAGGACCGGCATGTTCCTGTGAGGAAGAAGGATAAATACGGCAATTTTCGGGAACCTTGGATAACGAGAGATATTGTAGGCCTCGTCAAAAGGAAAAAGGAGGCATTTGTCAGGGCTAAAAGGCTGGGAACAGACGAAGCCTGCGTGGAATATAAGGAAAGTAGGAAGGAACTTAAGCAAGGAGTCAGGAGGGCTAGAAGGGGTCACGAAAAGTCATTGGCAAATAGGGTTAAGGAAAATCCCAAGGCTTTTTACACGTACATAAAAAGCAAGAGGGTAGCCAGGGAAAGGGTTGGCCCACTGAAGGATAGGCAAGGGAATCTATGTGTGGAGCCAGAGGAAATGGGCGAGGTACTAAATGAATACTTTGCATCAGTATTCACCAAAGAGAAGAAATTGGTAGATGTTGAGTCTGGAGAAGGGTGTGTAGATAGCCTGGGTCACATTGAGATCCAAAAAGACGAGGTGTTGGGTGTCTTAAAAAATATTAAGGTAGATAAGTCCCCAGGGCCTGATGGGATCTACCCCAGAATACTGAAGGAGGCTGGAGAGGAAATTACTGAGGCCTTGACAGAAATCTTTGGATCCTCACTGTCTTCAGGGGATGTCCCGGAGGACTGGAGAATAGCCAATGTTGTTCCTCTGTTTAAGAAGGGTAGCAAGGATAATCCAGGGAACTACAGGCCGGTGAGCCTTACTTCAGTGGTAGGGAAATTACTGGAGAGAATTCTTCGAGACAGGATCTACTCCCATTTGGAAGCAAATGGACGTATTAGTGAGAGGCAGCATGGTTTTGTGAAGGGGAGGTCGTGTCTCACTAACTTGATCTGAGTTTTTCGAGGAGGTCACTAAGTTGATTGATGCAGGTAGGCAGTGGATGTTGTCTATATGGACTTCAGTAACGCCTTTGACAAGGTCCCTCATGGTAGCCTAGTACAAAAGGTGAAGTCACACGGGATCAGGGGTGAGCTGGCAAGGTGGATACAGAACTGGCTAGGTCATAGAAGGCAGAGAGTAGCAATGGAAGGATGCTTTTCTAATTGGAGGGCTGTGACCAGTGGTGTTCCACAGGGATCAGTGCTGGGACCTTTGCTCTTTGTAGTATATATAAATGATTTGGAGGAAAATGTAACTGGTCTGATTAGTAAGTTTGCAGACGACACAAAGGTTGGTGGAATTGCGGATAGCGATGAGGACTGTCAGAGGATACAGCAGGATTTAGATTGTTTGAAGACTTGGGCGGAGAGATGGCAGATGGAGTTCAATCCAGACAAATGTGAGGTAATGCATTTTGTAAGGTCTAATGCAGGTAGGGAATATACAGTGAATGGTAGAACCCTCAAGAGTATTGAAAGTCAAAGAGATCGAGGAGTGCAGGTCCACAGGTCATTGAAAGGGGCAACACAGGTGGAGAAGGTAGTCAAGAAGGCATACGGCATGCTTGCCTTCATTGGCCGGGGCATTGAGTATAAGAATTGGCAAGTCATGTTGCAGCTGTAGAGAACCTTAGTTAGGCCACACTTGGAGTATAGTGTTCAATTCTGGTCGCCACACTACCAGAAGGATGTGGAGGCTTTAGAGAGAATGCAGAAGAGATTTACCAGAATGTTGCCTGGTATGGAGGGCATTAGCTATGAGGAGCGGTTGAATAAACTCGGTTTGTTCTCACTGGAACGAAGGAGGTTGAGGGGAGACCTGATAGAGGTCTACAAAATTATGAGTTTTTTTACGCAGAAGGTAGTGGGTGCCTGGAACTCGCTACCGGAGGAGGTGGTGGAAGCAGGGACGATAGTGACATTTAAGGGGCATCTTGACAAATACATGAATAGGATGGGAATAGAGGGATACGGACCCAGGAAGTGTAGAAGATTGTAGTTTAGTCGGGCAGCATGGTCGGCACGGGATTGGAGGGCCGAAGGGCCTGTTCCTGTGCTGTACATTTCTTTGTTCTTTGTTCTTTGTTCATCTTGAGGTTCTGAAACATGCTATAGAAATGTATGTCTCTGTAAAATTCTGTGACGAGGTTTTGTTGTCAGGTGCAATAGTTTGGATGGACCCTAAGTGTGGTGACTCTCTTGGTTGATTACCACAGGGCTCAACGCATGTTGAAGGATGTGGAAGGGATGTCAATCAAGCTTTAGCTGGATGGTGTTGAGTTTCTCGAGTGCTGTTGTAGCCACACTCATCCAGGCAAATGGGGAGTAGTCCATCACACTCCTGACTTGTGCCTTGTAAATGGTGGACAGGCTTTGGGAGGGTGTCAGGAGGTGAGTTACTCGCCGCAGGATTCCTTGACTCTGACCTGCTCTGGTAGCCACAGTATTTATATGGCTAGTCCAGTTCAGCTTTGGGTCAATGGTAACCCCCAGGATGTTGATGATGGGGGATTCAGTGATGCTAATGCCATTGATGGTCAAGGAAAGATGGTTAGATTTCCACTTGTTGGAGATGGTCATTACCTGCCACTTGTTACTTGATACTTGTCAGCCCAAGACTGGGTATTGTCTGGCTCTTGCTGTATTTGGAGATGGACTGCTTCAGTATCTGAGGATTCGCAAATGGTGCTGAACATCATGCAGTCATCAGTGAACATCCCCATTGAAGGGAGGTCATTAATGAAGTAGCAGAAGATGTTTGATCCTCGGACACTACCCTGAGGAACTCCTGCAGTGGTGACTCCAATCAATAGAGAGTTTACCCTCTGATTCCCACTGACTCCAGTTTTGCTCGGGGTCGTTTTTGTCACACTCGGTCAAATGGTGCCTTGATGTTAAGGGCAGATATCCCAAGATGGAATAAAAGAAGTGTTTGTCACGGTGGGATAAAGTAAGGCAGGAGGAGGCAGGGGAGTTCCTTCCCTATAGCACAACCAGTGGAGACTGACTAATTTTTCCAAATGGTCTGTTTCTATATTGTATACTCAATATAATAGGTCTGCGAAATAGCCAATCCATGACCTGCTCCAGCAACAGACTTACCTTTGACATTACGTCTATATCAGCAGACCCTGTAAAATAGAAAGAGGCATTAAGAGACCCACAGGCTGAGGTTCAACTCCCTTCCCGATTCTCCAACTTTCAGATCCTGCTCTTGACCAACTCCTGAGTAAACACAAAACAGAAGGGCTGTTGCAGTGGGTGTTGCGGAACCTTGCCTAGTCCAAAGGGTAAGTCACACCCTAGGGCAGAACAGGGGGGAGGAAACTGGGGGAGCCCCAGGATGACAGAGTCTCCAACATTCACCATATCCACATTATTTCATCCCCACTCCTGCCCAGAAATTTACGCAGACCTGCATTGCTCTGCATTGTTCCAGACCCAGGGCTGCAATGCTCTGCATTACTCCGGGCCTAGGGTTGCAATGCTCTGCATTATACCAGACCTAGGGTTGCATTGCTCTGCACTGCTCCAGACCTAGGGTTGCATTGCTCTGCATTACCCCAGACCCAGGGCTTCAATGCTCTGCATTGCTCCAGACCTAAGGCTGCAATTCTCTGCAGTATTCCAGATCCAGGGCTGCATTGCTCTGCATTACTCCAGGCCCAATTATGTGCTATTCTATATTACTACAGATCCAGGGATGTAATACTCAGGGTTGTCTTAGTTTGTATTACTTCAGACCCATAGCTGTATTACTCTGTATTATTCCAGGCTCAGGGCTATTTTACTCTGTGTTACAAGAAACCCAGGTTTGTCTTACTCCGTATTACTCCAGACCCAGTGATGTATTATCCTGTATTGCTCCAGACTCAGGGTTGTATTACCTTGTGTTATTCTAGATGCAGGGATGTGTTACTCTTGTGTTACTCCAGGTCCAGTGTTGTATTACTATGTGCTAGCCTAGACCCAGAGTTTTATTACAGTTTTAAGAACATAATATGAGAAATATTAACAGGAGTTGGCAAGGAGGGTTGTTGAGGGTAATGCATTGGATGTTGTCTACATGGAGTTTAGTAAAGCTTTTGACAATGGGTGCGATTCTTTTGCCGCGTTGCTCTCATGCGAGAGCACATCCCGGCCGGAGAATCCTGGGAGAGCCTCCAGCAGACTTCCCGACAGCCTCCGCGCCTCGCGGGATTCACACAAGTCCTGCAAGACGTCGAAGTCGGAACTCCACCCAAAAGACCTACCTGCCCAGGAATGACCAGCAATCCCTCGATTCTCCGGCCTCCCCATGGAGGCTGCAGACGGGCAGCGTTCAGCACTGGTCCACACAGATGTAGACCAGGTGGAGCGGCACCCAGGGGGTCTCCCAGGTCATTGTAGAACCCTGGGTGGTCAGGGTGGCCCCCTGGCTCTCCCTCTGAAATGCTGACACCTTGGCACTGCCAAGGTGCCCAGATGGCACAGCCAAGCTGGCTGAAACACTGCCTGGGTGCCAGTGCAAGGATGCCTGGGTGGCACTGGCAAGGGTCAGGGCCCGAGGGGGGCCATACCCATGAAAGGAGGGTAGATTTGAAGGATGGCAGTGTGCAGGGCAGGTAAATAGGGCCTCTGGAAGGTTAGGGGGTTGGCGGGGGGTGTCCTTGAAGGGAGGGGTGCTGTTAGGGGGCAGGGCCGCTGTTAGGGGGCAGGGCCAAAGAGGGGAGAGGGCCTGACGGACCCCTTAGCAGGGTGTCCTCACTTGGGGGGGTATGGGGTAGTGTCCAGGTGTGTGCGGACTTGCACAGCATGGAACACCACAGGTTATTCCAATTGTATCAAACAAGTCCATCTGGCTATGTAAAGATCAAAAATCTGCCTTAAATATATTCAATGATGGGGCATCTAGAATCCTCGGGGGTGGAGAATTCTAAAGATTCACAATTCTTTGAGTGAAGAAATTTCTCCTTATCTCAGTCCCAAATGATTGGCTCCTTTGTCCCCGTGTTTCAGTTTCCCCGACCAATGGAAACATTCTCAGTGTCCACCCTATCAAACCCACCCTGAATCCTGAACCTTTCAATGAGATCATCTCTCATTCTTCTAAACTCCCGAGAATATAAACCCAATTTACTCAGCCTCTCATCATCGGACATCCCCCTCGTCCCAGGGGTCAATCTAGTGAACCTTCACTGTCCCACCTCCAAAGCAAGTATATTCTTTCTTAAATGTAGAGAGAAAAAAAGCACACAGTATTCCAGATGTGGTCTCACCAAAACCCTGTACAGCTGTAGCAAGATGGAAGGGTGGAATAGTGGTTAGCACTGCTGCCTCGCAGCGCCAGGGACACAGCCTTGGGTGACTGTCTGTGGAGTCTGCACATTCTCCTCATGTCTGTGTGAGTTTCCTCCGGGTGCTCCGGTTTCCTCCTACAGTCCAAAGATGTGGAAAATTGGGTGGATTGGCAGCACTAAGTTGCTCCTTAATGTCCAGAGAGTTACAGGGATAGGGTGGGGAGTGGGCCTGAGTAGAGTGTTCTTTTGGAACATGGGTGCAAAGACGGTGGGCCGAATGGCCTCCTTCTGTAGGGATTCTATGGACTTCTTTATTCTTATTCTCCGTTCCCCTTGCAATAACGGCCAACATGCCATTTGCCTTTCAAATTGCCTGCTGCTGCTGTTTCTTTTACCAGCGCACCCAAGTCTTTCTGAACATGAACATTAACAAATTTTATGTCTTCAAAAAAAGTATTCCGCTTTTCTATTCTTACGACCAAAGTGAATAACTTCACACTTGAAGCGACTCCAGTAAGTGCATAAGCAAATTAAGTAGATATAACACAGCGGACTTGCACAGCATGGAACACCACAGATTATTCCAATTGTATCAAACAAGTCACAACTGTTTCCAGAAAGGAGATTGGTTCCTATCCTTCTCTCATCACGAAAGGGTTATAAATTCATTCAGGCCTACGCATAGACACCCCCAATGGAAGTGGTGAGTTATCCAGGTTCAGGCTTGTATTACTCTGGGTTACTCCATGGCGTTACCTAGTGTCCCGTTCATGTGATGAGGCTCCATGCCGGCCATTCCACCCAGTGGACCATCTGCTCCAGGACCCATCGGGAACTGAATAAGAAAAGATTAGATTAATAACCGAGAATGAGAAAGTTGAGGGTGACCTTACACACAGACAAGGGAGCACACTGGACCACCCACCACAAGCTGCCCCTTACTCCCCGACATTAGATATAATGCTGCTTTTACTCATTCACCAATCAGTTCAATTGCCAGTTCTCTCACCTCTGAGAGAGTGCTGCACTGTCAGAGATACCATCATCTGGATGAGATGTGGGACAGCGGGCGTGTATGCCCTCTGGGGTGGGTGTTAAATATCCCATGGTCATTATTTCAAAGAAGAGCAGGGGGATTCTCCCTGGTGACCTGAGGCCCATGTTTACCCCTCAATCCAAATACAGATTATCTGTATTATCACATTGCTATTTGTGTGATCTTGCTGTGTGCCAATTGGCTGTGTTTCGCACAACAGTAACTATACTTGCAGGGATTTTCTGAGGACCATATCAAGCTTTATAATTGGAAGTTCAGTCTTCCGCCCAACAACAACAACAACTTGCATTGATTCCCCACCATTCCCCTCACAAAATGTCCCAAAATGCTTCACAGGAGGATTATCAAACAACATTTGTCACCTAAGGTGATGTTAGGCAGGTGGCTAAAATATTGTAAAGATTGTCTTTAAAGGAGGAAAGGTGAGGAGGGGAAAGAGGTTTAGGGAGAGAATTCTAGGCAGCTGCAGACACAGAGGGACTAAAATCAGGAAGATTTTATCCAGAGGTACTGAGGCCAACTGCAAATGGCCGAGGTCAAGACCAATGCAGACCTGACATCCAATTTAAACACACTGGCATCTAAACTAATAGTGCGCCATCTCATTGACGTAGACTTACATTGGGACGGTTCCCTCCAGGTCCAATAGGATTCATCATCGTGTACATGTTTTCACTGGAGTTTGTAGAATCTAACAAGAAAACAACAAGGTCACAACTGAGGTGAGGTGATCACAGTTTGTCAGAGTTTTAATTCAAAGAATGTTTATTGGAAACAATTTCATTCATGAGATACGTTTGGTCCTCAAGTTGACACTGTGTGCTGAAATGTGTGGAGCTGTGAGGAGACACGAGCTCTCATTTCTCAGTCTACTGCAGCTGAAAGTTAAGTTAATTGCCTCCCAGCGTTTGTGTACAAGTCTGAACAGTCTCTGGTGATCGGAGCATGAGCATAAGCACGAGCACGAGCATCCCATACCAGCCTCCCCGAACAGGTGCCGGAATGTGGCGACTAGGGGCTTTTCACAGTAACTTCATTTGAAGCCTACTTGTGACAATAAGCGATTTTCATTTCATTTCATTTCATAAGCAAAGGTAAACTCAGCAAAAACCAGAAATCTCCCGCACTGGAACAGATTGAGAGGAAGATCCGTAAGTCAGGGATGATGGAGAACTTTCCTCTGTATCTAACCCCATGCTGTACCTGTCCTGGGAATGTTTAATGGGGACAGTAGAGGGAGCTTTACTCTGTATCTAACCCCATGCTGTACCTGTCCTGGGAATGTTTAATGGGGATAGTGTAGAGGGAGCTTTACTCTGTATCTAATCCCGTGCTGTACCTGTCCTGGGAGTGTTTGATGGGGACAGTGTAGAGGGAGCTTTACTCTGTATCTAATCCCGTGCTGTACCTGTCCTGGGAGTGTTTGATGGGGACAGTGTAGAGGGAGTTTACTCTGTATCTAACCCATTGCTATACCTGTCCTGGGAATGTTTAATGGGGACAGTGTAGAGAGAACTTTCCTCTGTATCTAACCCCGTGCTGTACCTGTCCTGTGAATGTTTAATGGGGACAGTGTAGAGAGAACTTTCCTCTGTATCTAACCCCATGCTGTACCTGTCCTGGGAATGTTTAATGGGGACAGTGTAGAGAAAACTTTCCTCTGTATCTAACCCCGTGCTGTACCTGTCCTGGGAATGTTTAATGGGGACAGTGTAGAGAGAACTTTCCTCTGTATCTAACCCCGAGCTGTACCTGTCCTGGGAGTGTTTGATGGGGACAGTGTAGAGGGAGCTTTACTCTGTATCTAACCCCGTGCTGTACCTGTCCTGGGAATGTTTGATGGGCAAAGTGTAGAGGGAGCTTTACTCTGTATCTAACCCCGTGCTGTACCTGTCCTGGGAGTGTTTGATGGGGACAGTGCAGATGGAGTTTTTTTTGTATCTAACTCCGTGCTGTACCTGTCCTGGGATTGTTTGATGGGGACAGTGCAGATGGAGTTTTTTTTTGTATCTAACCCCGTGCTGTACCTGTCCTAGGAGTGTTTGATGGGGCCAGTGTAGAGGGAGATATACTCTGTATTTAATGGTACAGTGTTGAGGGAATATTATTTTATCAATGTGACTTTGTTTTGAAGAAATAACAAACATTTCAAAATGAAAAATATTTGGTAAAATCACACCCTCACTAGTTATGATTCCAATGTAGTCTCCCATTTCCGTCACTCGCTAACTTTGAGGTTACAACAATCATTGGAAAGAGGCGCCTTACCTCCTGGACTGGGAATGATCGGAGTTCCTGGCGGTCCGCTGCCTGGGGGTCCCTGAGAGAACAAATATTGCATTATTCCAAACAGACTAGAAATACACCCTAAACTCCGAGTGCAGGCTCCCTGGAGTGGGAGGAATACCGATAAGATAAGGAGTGGGAATGAAAGGGAGGGCTGGGGATACAGAGTGGAGGAGACTGGAGATGGGGAATGGTCAGGTTAGAGAGGGAGTTGGAGAGTGAAGGGCAATAGATCATCGGGGTTAGGGGGAAGAGAGTAACTGGGAAAGGGTATTCCTCTCCGTGCAGACAGGGGAATGGATGCTGGGATAGCAGGAGGGGCAATGGGGGATTGCTTTCCACCAGGGCTGGTGGAGGTGGTGGGCAGGGAGTGTGGAAGGGTGTGTCTGTTAGGTTATGTTGGGGTAAGATCGATAAACTCACCACGTAACTGCCTGGGGATGATGAAGAATAGGGAATCTAAAACAGAGACAGAGAAAACATTAATATTCAATTGCTGTTAATTGGCTAAACAGGTACAGGCAGTTCTGAACTTTACAACGTTCGAGTTACAACGAAAGCCACTTCCAACCTTCAAACATCGACCCCTAGTTTGGACTTTTCAACACAATTGTTATTTTCCTTTATGTTCCAACTTTCACAACCTTTGGAAGGGCAAATTACTTCTTAGGTTTAGTATTGGGGGGGGGGGGGGGGGGTGATCCTCTGGTCCCCCCAGTAGCGCACCCACGCCAGCAGGTTTTCCGGTGGCTTGAATGGGAATTCCCACTGACAATGGCGGGAGCAGAGAATCCCGCCACCAGCGAACGCTCACCGCCTCCCGCCGCAGAGAAACACGTGGCTGGGGTCCCGGAGAAGCCCACCCCTCATAACCTTTTCACTATTCAGTGAAGATAGGGTATCGAACCTTGGTTCAGGAACTAATCACATTTATAACATTGTTCCTGTGGGAAAACTGGTTGCGACTTAAAACAGCCTGAGGACTGCCTGTATCGTTGGTCAGGTAGAATAAGGCAGCACGGTGGCGCAGTGGGTTTACACTGCAGTCTCACGGTGCCGAGGACCTGGGTTCGATCCCGGTTCTGGGTCACTGTCCGTCTGGAGTTTGCACATTCTCCCCGTGACTGCGTGGGCTCCCCCCGCACAACCCGAAGACGTGCAGAGTAGGTGGATTGGCCACGCTAAATTGCCCCTTATTTGGAAAAAACGAATTGGGTACTCTAAATTTTTTTTAATTTTTTTTTTTTAAAGTCAGGTAGAATAGCCTGAAAGCTTAATATTAAATATAATCCACATGCTAAAGATTTATTTTTTTGTGGCAGTGTGAGGTGGGCCCTGGAGTATAGGAGGTGCAGAGAGCTGGTGAAGCCGGGCTATGTAATTGCAAATACTGGGAAGTATCGGACTGTTAACAGGTTGGTGACACTTTAACATAGATTATCATAGAATTTACAGTGCAGAAGGAGGCCATTCGGCCCATCGGGTCTGCACCGGCTCTTGGAAAGAGCACCCTACCCAAGGTCCACACCTCCACCCTATCCCCATAACCCAGTAACCCCACCCAACACTAAGGGCAATTTTGGACACTAAGGGCAATTTAGCATGGCCAATCCACCTAACCCGTACATCTTTGGACTGTGGGAGGAAACCGGAGCACCCGGAGGAAACCCACGTACACACGGGGTGGATGTGCAGACTCCGCACAGACAGTGACCCAAGCCGGAATCGAACCTGGGACCTTGGAGCTGTGAAGCAATTGTGCTAACCACAATGCTACCGTGCTGCCCGGTACTGACACTTGAAACAGGCACTGTGGTGGCTGAAGAGTGTCTCTCAAACCGAGTTGGTTTCCCTGCTCATTTCACTCCACTCTCTCCAACAGTCTGTTACTTACAGAGTTAGCGTTTGGTGGGTTTGGCCACGGTCTCCCTCCACCTGGACCCCTGCAACAGAAATATAACCCGGAGTTACAGATATCAGAAGCTATGAGGATCCCTTAGTCTGGTATACATTTCATTCAACAACAGGACTCCTGCCCATAGGAAGCCCTCATTGTGGCAGTGGACGGTACAGCAGTAGTTCCCTCGCCACTAGCCTCTCTCGATCACAGCCTCTCAATCCTCCTGATTGAGGTGATATGTTTGATGCACGATCAATTATTGCGAAAGCGAGATTAGAGAATAATCGAAGGCTTTATTAGACAAGGGGTGTTCCCCAGCAGCTCGTAACAGAAAACGGCTGCAGCTGGGGATGAACACCTCTTTATACCGTCCACTGGGCGGAGCCAGCAGACAGGGATTTACCCACGTATCTCTAATACAGTAGTACCTCCAACACAGGTACCGTAATACATATAATACGGTCTACCACAATGGTCACTGTCACATACCTGTTTGTGGAATCCTGCTGTACCTACATTTCCTGATGATTCCTACATTAAAATGGTGACTGCACTTCTAACTGTGTTTCATAGAACATAGAAAAATACAGCACAGAACAGGCCCTTCGGCCCACAATGTTGTGCCGAACCTTTGTCCTAGATTAATCATAGATCATCATAGAATTTACAGTGCAGGAGGCCATTCATGAAACACTTTGGGAAGCCCTGGCACTGTGAAAGGCCAAGGAAAATGCAAGACATGGAACCATAATCTCTAAGATCCCCAGCGTCGGGTTTTGGGGTGGGGGGGGGGGGGGGTGTACAGCCACGATGTGCTGGGGAATCCCAATCGGAACATCCCAGTTGAGGGTTTAGCTGGCAATTACCCTGTGCTGGGAACCATCTGAAAATGTGATTTAAATCTCAAACTTCTGATGGTTCCCCCAGGTTTACACAAATAGTTACCCAGGAAGAGTTAGAAGAATTGTAAATACCCAGATCAACCCCCTCACGGGACGCTCCCCACACCCCCTAGCCTCGACCAGACAGGAATCCAAACTCATTGGGCTGAAGGCCCCCGAAAAAACACAAACCCCCAACCCCTCCCCCCCGCAGTAACCGCGAGCAAACACCCCATTTTGCCCCACTTCTGCCGTAACAGCTGACAGTAACCAGCTCCTTGAAATGCAGGCACACAAACCCCATCTCTTGTGGAACCCCCCCCCCCACCTCAAAGCAACTTTCACCGTTTCCAGGCACAAAAACTTCATTAGATCCCTCAGCCTCACCGAGGCACAGAGTGAAGCAACTGACCTCCACCCCAACAGGACCCTCCTGCGAGCAATCAGCGAGGCGAAGGCTAAAACATCTGCCCCCGCTCCCGTCTGCAACGCCGGCAAGTCCGACACCCCGAGTATGGCCCCCCAGGGGACTGGCCTTCAAATCCACGTGCAAGACCAGCGACATGGTGCTGGAGAACAACCTCCAAAATTTCTCCAGTTTAGTGCAGGGCCAGAACATATGCCCATATGCACACGAGGTTGAGGTATTCACCCTCCGCAGCACCTCACACCACAACCCCTCCTCCAGCGCCATCCCCAGCTCCTCCTCCCACTTGGACTTAAACACCTCCAGTGATGCCAGATTTTCTTCCAAAATCCTCCAAAGGATCGCCGGGATGACCCTCCCCCTCCAACCCCATCAACGAACGTAGCTCCCCCAACAACGAGGAGGGCGGTGCCATCGGGAAAGTTGGAAAAACCTTATGCACGAAATCCTGCACCTGCATATACCTGAAACTTCTCCCGCCAGATCCCAAACTTCTCCCCAACTCCTCCAAAACTCGCAAGCCACCTTTCTAGAAATAGGTCCTTCATTTCCATCACCCCTTGCTCCTCCCAGCCCCGAAACCTAACATCCACCCTCGCTGGCTCAAAGCATTGGTTCCCTTGGATCAGCATCAACTTCGACCCTGCCCCTAACTTAAAATGCTGCTGAAATTGCCTCCATATTTTCAACGTGACCACCACCGGACTCTCCCTGGGGCAAACAGGAGCGGCACCGTTGCTAGCGCCCACAACTCTGACCCCTTACAAGAGCCTGCCTCCAATCTTACCCACAAAGCCTCCATGTCCCTGCTCCAGCCTTGCACCTTCTCCGCATTCGCCACCCAATAATAATACTTCAGTATTGGAAGGGCCAGGCCCCCTGACTGTCACACTCTCTGAAGTACCATCTTCCTAATCCTTGCCATCTAATCTGCCCACACAAGCAACTAAATCAACCGTTCCACCCCCATAAAAAATGTTTTTTTGCCAAAAGACCGGTAGGCACTGAAATGAAAATAAAAACCATGTCAAAATATTCATCTTTACCGCCTGCATCTGGACTGCTAACGATAGTGGAAGGCTGTCCCATCTCAATAAATCTGTCTTGATCCTACCCATCAGGCTCGTAAAATTCAATTTACGGAGCCGGCCCCAATCCTGAGCTTCCTGCACTCCCAAGTACCTCGTGTTGGGTGTTCCGATGCACAAATGATCCAACACGGCTGTAGATGGTACAACTCTGTTTTATTGTCTTAACAACGACAACTACTAACTGCTGGCTTGGGTACGTGCTTCACCAGCTAACCTGTGGACCCAGCCCTATCACTATCTTAGTGAGGCACTCAGCACATGGTCTATGTCTGAGTGGCACCAGTGGCTCCAGGTAGAATGAGCGGGAACTGTGGTGTTCCCTGTTTTATAGTGCGTGTGCTCTCACTGGTGATTGGCTGCGATGTTATGCGTGTGTTGGTTGGTCCAACTACCTGTCCATCAGTGTGTGTGTGTGATTGCACCATGATATACTGATGTGGATATCATGATATCACTCTTTTCCAAATGTAACTTATTGCCTGAAAAAGCCCCAAATCTCCTAAGCAGTCCCATTATATCCCCCACCAAAGAGCCCGGGCTGGAGATATACAGCAGCAGATCAACAGCATGCAGAGACACCCTATGCTCCAGCAACAGCCCCCCCCCCCCCCCCCCCCACTATCTCCCTCCATTTATCCGAGCACCTCAGTGCTATGGCCAAGGAGTCTATCACCAGCGCAAACAGGAGGGGAACATGGGGCACCCCTGTCTCGTTCCCCTATGTAACAGAGAGTATCCCGAGTTCACCTCATTCGTCATCACACTCGCCTCCGGTTCCTTGCACAGCAATTTAACCCACGCCACAAACTTAGGCCCAATCCCAAATCTCTCCAACACTGCAAATAAATAGCTCTACCCCACACAATCAACCGCCTTCTCCGCGTCCATCGCCTCCAGCTCCCTCCCTTCTGCTGGAGAAAGCACCACATTCTTTTTTTAAAAATATTTTGGTCAAGGCATTTTCACATATATACTCAGAATATCAGAACAACAAAACAACTCAATAAACAACCACAACCCGTCTGCCCCCCCCCCCCCCCCCGTGACAGCAACACCCTACCACATCTCGCCTTCCCATTTTAACCCCCTTACCCTTCCCCTAAACAGCCCCGTCCCCCCTTGATAACCCCTCAATCCTCCTTTTCTTTTCTTTGTTTCAAAATTTAGAGTATCCAATTATCTTTTTTCCAATTAAGGGGAAATTTAGCATGGCCAATACACCTAAGCTGCACATCTTTGGGTTGTGGGGGTGAAACCCACGCAGACATGGGGAGAATGTGCAAACTCCACACAGTGACCCAAGGCCGGAACTGAACCCGGATCCTCAGGCTGCAGTGCTAACTACTGCGCCACTGTGCTGCCCACTTAAAAAAGTCAATCCATGAATACACATTGTGTACTACCGTAAAAATCGAATACTCCACGTCCTGCGCCAAAACGTCCACGGGTCTTTCCCCCCACAATCTCCCCCATGAACGCAGCCAACAGCTTCGCACCCCCCCCCCCCCCCCAATAGGGGATCAGCGAACGCAGCCTGGACGTATCCACCTTCAGATTCAGCACTGTATTCAAGTCCCCCCACCCCCGCCAACGAAACCAGCGGCACCAACCTCCCCTACAAAACACCTGTTACTATAACACACCTACCCCCCCTTGGTCATCCATCACCGTCTCCATTGGAAACCTCACTCTCTTACCCAACAATATCGCTACCCCACCTCAACCCGCCAGACCCTACTATCAAAGCCAGACTGGAACACCCGACTCACCCAGCCTCTCCGAAGCTTCAGCTGGTCCTTCACCCTCAGTTGGGTCTCTTGCTGTAGCACCACATCGGCTTTCAAGCTCTTCAAATGCGAGAAAACTCTTGCTTGCTTTAGCGGTCCCCCCCCCACCCCGGCCCTCGTACGTTCCACATCACCAAACAGCCCCCACCGGCCCCCCACACCTCCTATCAGTCACAACCGCTACTCCTGGCCCTGCCCAGCCGGTGGGACCCAGCCCTACCCCTAGTCACCGTCAGCCACTTGCCTCACCCCTTCCCAGAAACCCCCCCCCGCCACTTCCTCTCAAAACCACTTTTCCCAGTATCGCCCCCATGACCCCCCACCATTCACACCTCCCAGGCCCATCGAAACCTGTCCATAGAGGTTCCAGCGACCATTTTCCCGCCTTCCCGTCAGTGGGACTGGTGAGCCACGCAAAATGGTGTGGACGCCTGCGGGACCTGAAGACCCCACCAGCAGCCAATGATAGGTCGTCTCGGCTGCCAGAATCTCCCACAGTGCCGCATTCTCTCACTACTGCACTGGAGTGATTTTTGGGCTCAATTCCTGATGCGGGACTTGAACCTTGTATCTTGTGACCAGGAGACAAAAGTGAAACCACAGCTGACACAAATGGGAAGAATCACTGGATCATTCCTTCAAAGGTCCAGCACAAACTCGATGGATTGAATCGTGTCCTTCAATACTGTGAGATTCTCAGCCACTGATACCTAAAGAATCATAGGCCGGGATTTTACAGTCACCTGTGGCAGGTATCAGCGCGGGCAGCTGTGGCTGGACTGGAAAATTGGGCATCAGCGTGGGCAGGACTGGAAAATTTGGAGAGCAACCAAAAGACTTTAAGGGCAAGAGTTTCCGATCTCGACCAGCTGAGGGCATTGATAACACACCACATCGAAACTCAACAACAGTCACAATGTGATAAGAAGTCTTACAGATTCACTCCCAGCATTCCAGGACCTCCTAAAGAGTTTGGCGGGGGCCGCATCGCTCCTCCGTAACTCTGAAAGAGAAAAGGGGAAACCAGACAGGAATCAGCCAGCGTCATTCAAACACCTTGGGATAATCAGGAACGGAACATGGGGGTCAGCAAACACACAGAGGCGACCCACCATTGGCTGCTGGTGGGGTCTTCAGGTCCCGCAGGCCGTCCACACCATTTTGTGTGGCTCACCAGTCCCACTGATGGGAAGGTGGGAAAATGGTTGCTGGAACCTGTATGGACAGGTTTCAATGGTTCTGGGATGCAGTTTGAGCCTTTGCACACTGTGTGTGGAGCTCAGTACTGTCGTGTTAATCACCTGGGGTAACACGGACTGCAACTGGATGCAGTTGTACTTGAAAGTAGACTCCAAACTTTGGTGCTGGTTCAATATGCTTTATTGAACTTGTTAAGCAGTGGAATCCACATTGAGGATAGATAGGCGTCTTGCTGAATTTGAAGAGGCATATTCACATGCAATGATGATGCCCACATGATAGGGGGACTCCAGGCAGTCGTCCTCTGGATCCGTAGTGCTACCAGGATCAGAATCCAGTAAACCTTGCTGTACACATCGAACGCGCTTGCGTTGGAATTGGGATCGCTGGCCCTTGACTGGCGGTGCAGACCTGCACAAGGCTGCATAATGTCCAGGCTTCCCGCAATTTAAACATCGCCTGCCTTTTGCAGGGCATTGCCGCTTTAAGTGGGCGGTGCCGCAGTTCGGGCACGTCATGATGTTGACGTCGTTACGCTCCATGCGACGTCGCACATGCGCAGTGAGGTCAGCAGACGTTCGCACCTGCACAGTTTGGTTTTCAGCCGCTTCGTTCTCCCATTCGTGTTGCGCATGCGTGGGGCTCCGGGAAAGGCGCGCGAGATGGCCGCTTTCATCGATACTGAGGCGCTGCATCCGGGCGATGGCCTGTACACTCTCTGCCGCGTGGGAGGCAAGTTTTTCGTATTCTGCCGATTTGAAACGGGAGTACAGATTTCTCGCATGCTCATGCACTTTACCGTCTCGATTGCGACCGGCAGGGTCATGTGCTTAATTTTGAGGAGTTGCTCCCGCAAGGAATCGGAGTGCACCCCAAACACGATCTGATCCCTGATGATGGAATCAGCGGTTGCACCATAATTACAGGACTGCGCTAATATACAGAGATGAGTTAGAAAGGATTGGACGGTTCATCCTTACCCTGAAGGCGTTGCTGGAAGATATAGCGCTCAAAGGTCTCGTTTGTTTTGACTTCAGTGACTGTCAAACTTCTCCAAAACGGTCTTGAATTTGGTCTTGTCCTGGCCGTCGGTAAAATTAAGTGAGTTGAAAATCTGGATGGCTTGGTCCCCCGCAGTTGATAGGAGCAGCACGATTTTTCTGGCATCGGACGCATCCTCCAGGTCAGAGGCCTCAATGTAGAGACTGAACCTCTGCTTGACGACCCGCCAGTTTGTGCCGAGATTGCCGAAGATCCGTAGGGGCCTGCATTTTCTCCATGCCGCTGGAAGGCACTTGCTGGTTGTCACGGAATCACTCAAGGTAAACCACTTAGAGATAGTAGACTACTGGTACCATGTCGTGTCAATCATCCTGGGGTAACATGGACTGCAACTGGATGCAGTTGTACTTGAAAGTAGACTCCAAACTTTGGTGTTGGTTCAATACGCTTTACTGAACTTGTTAAGCAGTGCACACAGTTCGCTGTGGGTTTGACACTCTACTAATCTAAGTGTGCTAACTATAACTAACTAGACCAGACTAGCTCTGAGCCACGTGTAGAAGGTGCTAACTGATATAAACACCCTGTCACTCCAGTTGTCACCACTGGAAAGAGGCAGAGTGTTGATGCCTCGTATGTTTTATAGTGGGAGACCACCTTCTAGTGTTCTGCCTGGTGATTGGTTGTGTTCTGTCCTGTGTGTTGATTGGCTCTACTGGGTGTCTGTCACTGCTTGTCTATATCTCATTATGTGCTTGAGTGCATATCATGACAAGTACCAGCAGGATGGACATTTATTACTGAGCCGCAGGGTTCCTGTATAACCTGGACGGTTATTAAAGAACGGCCCCAGGGTATTGCTATCTGATCATTGTGAAGTAGCCTGGGGCTTTTCACCTGTTAATTCCACCTGGAACAGTTCTTAGCAACAAGCCTGCTGTAGTGAGAGTTTGCCAGCTTCATCCTGAACTGCAACACTGAAAAAATGAAATGACCGTCATCGGGACACATCCCTCACTCTTTGGGTGATGGATGGACAGGTGCAGGGCTCAAAATCTCTCTGCTGGCCCATCCTTTCTGTAGAACGAGTGTGAGAGTCAACAGGATATTCACAACAGAATGGGAGCTCAGTATGTGGCATGGGGGGGGGGGGTTCAGATTCTGTCATATCGAAGCGTAATTCACGAGTGGGGTGGACAAGGATGCACAACAAGGATGCACAACAAGGATGCACAATCGAGCCCCCGGAGCAATGGACGACCAACACAGGCCTGATGGAGAAGCTGTGATCAAATCACTTACCTGTGGCCCCAAGCTTGCCAGTCCACGGGGAGCTGTCATTCGCTGTATCGGACCTGCTAGACCCGGATGGCCTGAATTAAAGATAGAGGCAATTCATTATCAGGAATACTGACACACTCCCAGAGATTCCGTGTAAATACTGACACATTCCCCCAGGGACCCGCCTGTAAATACTGACACACTCCCCCAGGGACCCCCTGTAAATACTGACACACTCCCCGCAGACCCCTGTAAATACTGACACACTCCCCAGGAACACTCAGTAAATACTGACACACTCCCCAGGGACCCACTGTAAATACTGACACACTCCCCAGGGACTCCCTGTAAATACTGACACACTCCCCACAGTCGCCTGTAAATACTGACACACTCCCCAGGGACCCCCAGTAACTATTGACACACTCCCCGGGGACCCCCTGTAAATACTGACACACTCCCCAGGGACCCCCTGTAAATACTAACACACTCCCCAGGGACCCCCTGTAAATACTGACACACTCCCCAGGGACCCCCAGTAACTATTGACACACTCCCCAGGGACCCGCTGTAAATACTGACACACTCCCCAGGGACCCCCTGTAAATACTGACACACTCCCCAGGGACCCCCAGTAACTATTGACACACTCCCCAGGGACCCACTGTAAATACTAACACACTCCCCAGGGACCCGCTGTAAATACTGAAACACTCCCCAGGGACCCACTGTAAATACTGACACACTCCCCAGGGACCCCCTGTAAATACTGACACACTCCCCAGGGACCCCCAGTAACTATTGACACACTCCCCAGGGACCCACTGTAAATACTAACACACTCCCCAGGGACCCGCTGTAAATACTGAAACACTCCCCAGGGACCCACTGTAAATACTGACACACTCCCCAGGGACCCCCTGTAAATACTGACACACTCCCCAGGGACCCCCAGTAACTATTGACACACTCCCCAGGGACCCGCTGTAAATACTGACACACTCCCCAGGGACCCACTGTAAATACTGACACACTCCCCGCAGACCCCTGTAAATACTGACACACTCCCCAAGGACCCACTGTAAATACTGACACACTCCCCGGGGACCCCCAGTAACTACTGTCACACTCCCCGGGGACCCCCTGTAAATACTGACACACTCCCCGCAGACCCCTGTAAATACTGACACACTCCCCAGGGACCCCCTGTAAATACTGACACACTCCCCACAGACCCCTGTAAATACTGACACACTCCCCAAGGACCCACTGTAAAGACTGCCACACTCCCCGGGGAACCCTGTAAAGACTGACACACTCCCCAGGGACCCACTGTAAATACTGACACACTCCCCAAGGACCCACTGTAAAGACTGACACACTCCCCGCAGACCCCCAGTAAATACTGACACACTCCCCAGGGACTCCCTGTAAATACTGACACACTCCCCACAGACCCCTGTAAATACTGACACACTCCCCAAGGACCCACTGTAAAGACTGCCACACTCCCCGGGGAACCCTGTAAAGACTGACACACTCCCCAGGGACCCACTGTAAATACTGACACACTCCCCAAGGACCCACTGTGAAGACTGACACACTCCCCGGGGACCCACTGTAAAGACTGACACACTCCCAAGAAAACAATCTTGGAGATCACTGAAAGACTTGATTCTGTGCAATCTGATTTTTGAACATTGGAGCGTCTGATGTTCGTTCCTCTCTCCACACTCCGAGAGCCCATGCTGTTATATTCCAGAAAGAAGCCAGATGGATTGGAGCCAATCTTTACACTTTTATAAGCATTTATTTATAGAGATACACATTACAAAGCCAACCAACACAGTTTCAATTTGTTCCAATTTATTGGAGTACAAGTGAATCTCCAGTTAATGCTTACCAACTAAATACAATTAATATAGAATTAATAGAGAATTCCCAATGTAGTATCTTTATAGGCTCAGATCAGATTCGGCAATCGAAGCCCAAATTTCTGTCTCTGTAACATCTGGGCCATAATTTCCGGTATGGCAGGAGCTGAGTCCGGGGATTTGAGCCCCGCCGAATGCAGCCCGACCAAACGCAGCACCACTGAACACAGCCCCAATGAACACAGTCCCACCAAACGCAGTCCCGCCAAGCGCAGAACTGCCAAACGCAACCCTGTTGAATGCAGCCCCGCTGAACGTAGACTCGCCGTACGCAGTCCTGCCGAATGCAGCCCCGCCGAACACAGGCCCCGCCAAACGCAGCCCTGCTAACACAGCCCTATCAAACTCAGCCCCCGCCATAATCAGCCCTGCCGAACGCAGACCCCGCCGAACTCAGCCCTGACAAACGCAGCCCTGCCAAATGCAGCCCTGCCAAATGCAGCACCACCAAACACAGCACCACCAAACGCAGCACCACCAAACGCAGCACCACCAAACGCAGCACCACCAAACGCAGCACCACCAAACGCAGCACCACCAAACGCAGCACCACCAAACGCAGCACCACCAAACGCAGCACCACCAAACGCAGCACCACCAAACGCAGCACCACCAAACGCAGCACCACCAAACGCAGCACCACCAAACGCAGCACCACCAAACGCAGCACCACCAAACGCAGCACCACCAAACGCAGCACCACCAAACGCAGCACCACCAAACGCAGCACCACCAAACGCAGCACCACCAAACGCAGCACCACCAAACGCAGCACCACCAAACGCAGCACCACCAAACGCAGCACCACCAAACGCAGCACCACCAAACGCAGCACCACCAAACGCAGCACCACCAAACGCAGCACCACCAAACGCAGCACCACCAAACGCAGCACCACCAAACGCAGCACCACCAAACGCAGCACCACCAAACGCAGCACCACCAAACGCAGCACCACCAAACGCAGCACCACCAAACGCAGCACCACCAAACGCAGCACCACCAAACGCAGCACCACCAAACGCAGCACCACCAAACGCAGCACCACCAAACGCAGCACCACCAAACGCAGCACCACCAAACGCAGCACCACCAAACGCAACCCCGTTGAATGCAGCACCACCAAACATAGCCTTGCCGAATGCAGCCCATACCGAATGCAGCCCAGCTGAACGCAGTCCCCGCCAAACGCAGCCCCCGCCAAAGGCAGCAGCGCCAAAGGCAGCCTCGCCGAACATCAGCCCCCCGCCGAACATCAGCCCCCCGCCGAACATCAGCCCCCCGCCGAACATCAGCCCCCCGCCGAACATCAGCCCCCCGCCGAACATCAGCCCCCCGCCGAACATCAGCCCCCGCCGAACATCAGCCCCCGCCGAACATCAGCCCCCGCCGAACATCAGCCCCCGCCGAACATCAGCCCCCGCCGAACGCAGCCCTGCCCAATGCAGCTCCGCCGAACGCAGCCCCGCTGATCCCAGCCCCGCCAAACGCAGCCCCGCATTCGCAGCCCCACCAAACGCAGCCCCACCAAACGCAGCCCCACCAAACGCAGCCCCGTCAAACGCAGCCCTGCCACACGCAACCCGATTGCGATGTTTGCTTCAATTGTTCTGCACAAAGCGAGACAGCTGAACATAGACGACATTATCCAGACCTTCAGGTCCGAATCCTGCAATATCATTGGGTCCTGGGCCAATGGACCCTGGCCACAAGCATCTCTGTTCCTCCCATTCCAGAAGCTGACCCGGGGGTGAAGGCTGGTTTCTGAAACAGCCCATTCTGGTGGTGAGGGGTGGTCCGAGGAGGCAATGGCTGTTGCTGGCACTGCTAAAATCTCACAAGTAAAGATCTGTTGCTGTAAACCTTTGAGAGACTGGTCGCAGACAGGGGTCTAATAGCCCTGGATGCAATTTACAGAGTGCTGAGTTCTGGTGCCTACCTTGCTGTCTTGCCTGGTCCATGGCGTTTGGTAACAAGGGCTGGGACCCCGGGGGCACTCCAACAGGGGGCTGCAGGAATGAAGCAAACATAAGAAGCATTGACAAAGAGCACCAACCTGCCCCACCTCCAACCCCACCACCAGAGGGAGTGGGACAAATGTGAATTAGCCCTTTCAAAGAGTTAGAACAGGCTTGAGGGACTGAATGGCCTCTTTCTGTGCCAGAAGATTCTGATTCTACTGACAGCTCCCAATTCAACTGTATTGTATGGAGTGGGATGGGTTCAGGAGATACAGGAAAATGCCAACATCTGTGCTTCGCTCAATTTCATCTCAAACATTTCCAACACAGCAGAATAAGCAATCAGTTTGCCAGAGATAAATGTTTTAAAGGTTTTTGGGCCCCAATCTTTCAATCTGTTTGAAGGGTAGAGGCAGTTCGATTCCATACAGTCAATACGCACCTGTGTCGACATTCGGAGAGACGACCGGGGCCCACCTGGGTACCGGGGAGACATGAAGGGCTGTCAGGGACAAAGAAAAACCCATCACAGGCTGAAACCTCAAACTCAGTCTCACTGAACACATAAAACTGACAGCTGCAGAGCAAGACAGCCTTACGGAACACTCGGTGTGTTTATTAATAACCTTCAAACATCGCCGGCAACGTTGCAAAGCTCTGCATCAAACACCAAGCTTCTCCCAGGGTAGGCAAGCACGGGGTTAGGTACAGAGTAAAGTTCCCTCTGGACTGTCCCCATCAAACACTCCCAGGACAGGTACAGCACGGGGTTAGATACAGGGTAAAGCTCCCTCTACACTGTCCCCATCAAACACTCCCAGGACAGGTACAGCACGGGGTTAGATACAGGGTAAAGCTCCCTCTACACTGTCCCCATCAAACACTCCCAGGACAGGTACAGCACGGGGGTAGATACAGAGTAAAGCTCCCTCTACACTGTCCCCATCAAACACTCCCAGGACAGGTACAGCACGGGGTTAGATACAGAGTAACGCTCCCTCTACACTGTCCCCATCAAACACTCCCAGGACGGGTACAGCACGGGGTTAGATACAGGGTAAAGCTCCCTCTACACTGTCCCCATCAAACACTCCCAGGACAGGTACAGCACGGGGGTAGATACAGAGTAAAGCTCCCTCTACACTGTCCCCATCAAACACTCCCAGGACAGGTACAGCACGGGGTTAGATACAGAGTAACGCTCCCTCTACACTGTCCCCATCAAACACTCCCAGGACAGGTACAGCACGGGGGTAGATACAGGGTAAAGCTCCCTCTACACTGTCCCCATCAAACACCCCCAGGACAGGTACAGCACGGGGTTAGATACAGAGTAACGCTCCCTCTACACTGTCCCCATCAAACACTCCCAGGACAGGTACAGCACGGGGTTAGATACAGAGTAAAGCTCCCTCTACACTGTCCCCATCAAACACTCCCAGGATAGGTACAGCACGGGGTTAGATACAAAGTAAAGCTCCCTCTACACTGTCCCCATCAAACACTCCCAGGACAGGTACAGCACGGGATTAGATACAGAGTAAAGCTCCCTCTACACTGTCCCCATCAAACACTCCCAGGACAGGTACAGCACAGGGTTAGATCCAGAGTAAAGCTTCCTCTACGCTGCATTGATTAGGCTCTGACTGCACAACTCATTTTTTATTCGGCCATTACAGATAATAGGCAGGTGGATATTTTGGCTCCCCACCTCCCCCTTCACTTAATGATTGTTAAAAGTCACCTGTTTGTTTGGAACTGCAACATCCACTGTGGTACATTGGCCAGGGAGACTGCCAGCTTCTAGCCATGGCTCCATCCCCACTTATCCGACAAAAATCTATCAACCTTTTCAATTGCCCCCACCAGCCTTAACGGCTTGTTGTGGGCGAGAGTTCCAGAATTCCACGACGTGTGCGAAAGCGATTCCTCACATCGCCGCCGATTGGTTGCCTCTCATTTTAAGGCTCAGCTCCTTTGTTCAGTCCCACAGAGCAAATAGTTCGTCTTTATTATTCCGTTCCACATACACCCGTGGAGAATCCCTGACACCTTGAGCAAACACCTGGAGCTGGATTCTCCGCAGCCCCCCCCCCGCCGAAATCACGTTCAGCGCGGGGGCGGAGAATTGCCGGTTACGAGGGAGTCAGGACCGGCACCGCTGAAGGGATTCTCCGGTCCCCAGAGAATCACTCGGGAATCGCTCGTGCGCAATCTACGCGGTGCGGGTAGGGGGCCTTTGACAGAGGCCGTCCCCGCGCAAAACTGGCCGAGTTCCCGACGGCGTGGCTCTAACCACGTGTCGGTCGTCGGGAACCTTGGGTGGCGGCTGCGGACTCAGTCCACGGCGCCCATGTGGGAGCCGGGGGATTGATCACCGGGGGGGGGGGGGGGGGGGGGGGGCCTTATGGGCAGCCAGGGGAGTGATCCGCTGGCACGCGCGATCTCAGGGGACCTACATTTTGGTTGACGGTGTCCGAGTCCGCCGTGTCCCACAGGACGGCCACCGCCATGCGCATGTGCGGACTCCCGAGCGGAAGTGCGGGGCCCCATATCCGCGGCCAGAGCTGCGAGGAATACTCCGGGGCCCTGCCAGCTCCCTGCAGGTAGGAGAATTGCTCAGGACTTTCTTAAGGAAACGCTTGTGGTTTCACGCTGGCGTGGGGACATAGCCCCATTTTTGGCGAATCCAGCCACTGAAAGTTACCTGAGACCCTGCCCCCTGACTAGCTCCACCTCCGTAACCTGCCAATGACCCATCACCTAGCCCCACCTCCATAACCTGTCAATGACCCATCACCTAGCCCCACCTCCATAACCTGTCACTGCCCCATCACCTGGCCCCACCTCCATAACCTGTCAATGACCCATCACCTAGCCCCACCTCCACAACCTGTCACTGTCCCATCATCTAGCCCCACCTCCACAACCTGTCACTGCCCCATCATCTAGCCCCGCCTCCACAACCTGTCACTGCCCCATCATTTAGCCCCGCCTCCACAACCTGTCACTGCCCCATCAGCTCACCCTGCCTCCACAACTTGTCACTGCCCCATCAGCCGACCCCGGCTCCACAACCTGTCACTGCCCCATCAGCCGACCCCGGCTCCACAACCTGTCACTGCCCCATCACCTGGCCCCGGCTCCACAACCTGTCACTGCCCCATCACCTGGCCCCGCCTCCACAACCTGTCACTGCCCCATCACCTGGCCCCGCCTCCACAACCTGTCACTGCCCCATCACCTGGCCCCGCCTCCACAACCTGTCACTGCCCCATCACCTGGCCCCGGCTCCACAACCTGTCACTGCCCCATCAGCTCACCCTGCCTCCACAACCTGTCACTGCCCCATCACCTGGCCCCACCTCCACAACCTGTCACTGCCCCATCAGCCGACCCCGGCTCCACAACCTGTCACTGCCCCATCACCTGGCTCCGCCTCCACAACCTGTCACTGCCCCATCACCTGGCCCCACCTCCACAACCTGTCACTGCCCCATCACCTGGACCCGGCTCCACAAACTGTCACTGCCCCATCACCTGGCCCCGCCTCCACAACCTTTCACTGCCCCATCACCTGGCCCCGCCTCCACAACCTGTCACTGCCCCATCACCTGGCCCCAGCTCCACAGCCTGTCACTGTCCCATCACCTGGCCCCGGCTCCACAACCTGTCACTGCCCCATCACCTGGACCCGGCTCCACAACCTGTCACTGCCCCATCACCTGGCCCCGCCTCCACAACCTTTCACTGCCCCATCACCTGGCCCCGCCTCCACAACCTGTCACTGCCCCATCACCTGGCCCCAGCTCCACAGCCTGTCACTGTCCCATCACCTGGCCCCGGCTCCACAACCTGTCACTGCCCCATCACCTGGCCCCGGCTCCACAACCTGTCACTGCCCCATCACCTGACCCCGCCTCCACAACCTGTCACTGCCCCATCACCTGGCCCCACCTCCACAACCTGTCACTGCCCAATCACCTGGCCCCACCTCCACAACCTGTCACTGTCCCATCATCTTGCCCCGCCTCCACAACCTGTCACTGCCCCATCAGCTCACCCTGCCTCCACAACCTGTCACTGCCCCAGCCTCCACAACTTGTCAATGACCCATCACCTGGCTCCACCTCCACAACCTGTCACTACCCCATCCCCTGGCCCCGCCTTCACAACCAGTCACTGCCCCATCAGCTCACCCTGCCTCCACAACCTGTCACTGACCCATCAGTCGACCCCGGCTCCACAACCTGTCACTGCCCCATCACCTGGCCCCGGCTCCACAACCTGTCACTGCCCCATCACCTGGCCCGGGCTCCTCAACCTGTCACTGCCCCATCACCTGGCCCCGCCTCCACAACCTGTCACTGCCCCATCACCTGGCCCCGGCTCCACAACCTGTCACTGCCCCATCACCTGGCCCCGCCTCCACAACCTGTCACTGCCCCATCACCTGGACCCACCTCCACAACCTGTCACTGCCCCATCACCTGGCCCCACCTCCACAACCTGTCACTGCCCCATCATCTGGACCCGGCTCCACAACCTGTCACTGCCCCATCACCTGGCCCCGCCTCCACAACCTGTCAATGCCCCATCACCTGGCCCCACCTCCACAACCTGTCACTGCCCCATCAGCTCACCCTGCCTCCACAACCTGTCACTGCCCCAGCACCTGGCCCCGCCTCCACAACCTGTCACTGCCCCATCACCTGGCCCCGCCTCCACAACCTGTCACTGCCCCATCACCTGGCCCCCACCTCCACAACCTGTCACTGCCCCATCACCTGGCCCCATCTCCACAACCTGTCACTGCCCCACACCTGGCCCCGCCTCCACAGCCTGTCACTGCCCCATCACCTGGCCCCACCTCCACAACCTGTCACTGCCCCATCACCTGGCCCCCACCTCCACAACCTGTCGCTGCCCCATCAGCCGACCCCGGCTCCACAACCTGTCACCGCCCCATCACCTGGCCCCGCCTCCACAACCTGTCACTGCCCCATCACCTGGCCCCGGCTCCACAACCTGTCACTGCCCCATCACCTGGCCCCGCCTCCACAACCTGTCACTGCCCCATCACCTGGCCCCGGCTCCACAACCTGTCACTGCCCCATCACCTGGCCCCGCCTCCACAACCTGTCACTGCCCCATCACCTGGCCCCGGCTCCACAACCTGTCACTGCCCCATCACCTGGCCCCGGCTCCACAACCTGTCACTGCCCCATCACCTGGCCCCGGCTCCACAACCTGTCACTGCCGCATCACCTGGCCCCGCCTCCACAACCTGTCACTGCCCCATCACCTGGCCCCGGCTCCACAACCTGTCACTGCCCCATCACCTGGCCCCGCCTCCACAACCTGTCACTGCCCCATCACCTGGCCCCGGCTCCACAACCTGTCACTGCCCCATCACCTGGCCCCAGCTCCACAACCTGTCACTGCCCCATCAGCTCACCCTGCCTCCACAGCCTGTCACTGCCCCATCAGCTCACCCTGCCTCCACAGCCTGTCACTGCCCCATCACCTGGCCCCACCTCCACAACCTGTCACTGCCCCATCACCTGGCCCCAGCTCCACAACCTGTCACTGCCGCATCACCTGGCCCCGCCTCCACAACCTGTCACTGCCCCATCACCTGGCCCCGGCTCCACAACCTGTCACTGCCCCATCACCTGGCCCCGCCTCCACAACCTGTCACTGCCCCATCACCTGGCCCCGGCTCCACAACCTGTCACTGCCCCATCACCTGGCCCCAGCTCCACAACCTGTCACTGCCCCATCAGCTCACCCTGCCTCCACAGCCTGTCACTGCCCCATCACCTGGCCCCGGCTCCACAACCTGTCACTGCCCCATCAGCTCACCCTGCCTCCACAACCTGTCACTGCCCCATCACCTGGCCCCGGCTCCACAACCTGTCACTGCCCCATCACCTGGCCCCAGCTCCACAACCTGTCACTGCCCCATCACCTGGCCCCGCCTCCACAACCTGTCACTGCCCCATCACCTGGCCCCGCCTCCACAACCTGTCACTGCCCCATCAGCTCACCCTGCCTCCACAATCTGTCACTGCCCCATCACCTGGCCCCACCTCCACAACCTGTCACTGCCCCATCACCTGGCCCCGCCTCCACAACCTGTCACTGCCCCATCACCTGGCCCCCACCTCCACAATCTGTCACTGCCCCATCACCTGGCCCCACCTCCACAACCTGTCACTGCCCCATCACCTGGCCCCGCCTCCACAGCCTGTCACTGCCCCATCACCTGGCCACACCTCCACAACCTGTCACTGCCCCATCACCTGGCCCCCACCTCCACAACCTGTCACTGCCCCATCAGCCGACCCCGGCTCCACAACCTGTCACTGCCCCATCACCTGGCCCCCACCTCCACAATCTGTCACTGCCCCATCACCTGGCCCCACCTCCACAACCTGTCACTGCCCCATCACCTGGCCCCACCTCCACAGCCTGTCACTGCCCCATCACCTGGCCACACCTCCACAACCTGTCACTGCCCCATCACCTGGCCCCCACCTCCACAACCTGTCACTGCCCCATCACCTGGCCCCGCCTCCACAACCTGTCACTGCCCCATCACCTGGCCCCGGCTCCACAACCTGTCACTGCCCCATCACCTGGCCCCAGCTCCACAGCCTGTCACTGCCGCATCACCTGGCCCCGGCTCCACAACCTGTCACTGCCCCATCACCTGGACCCGGCTCCACAACCTGTCACTGCCCCATCACCTGGCCCCGCCTCCACAACCTGTCACTGCCCCATCACCTGGCCCCACCTCCACAACCTGTCACTGCCCCATCACCTGGCCCCAGCTCCACAACCTGTCACTGCCCCATCAGCTCACCCTGCCTCCACAACCTGTCACTGCCCCATCACCTGGCCCCGCCTCCACAACCTGTCACTGCCCCATCACCTAGCCCCACCTCCACAACCTGTCACTGCCCCATCACCTGGCCCCGCCTCCACAACCTGTCACTGCCCCATCACCTAGCCCCACCTCCACAACCTGTCACTGCCCCATCAGCTCACCCTGCCTCCACAACCTGTCACTGCCCCAGCCTCCACAACCTGTCACTGCCCTATCACCTGTCCCGCCTCCACAACCTGTCACTGCCCCATCACCTTGCCCCACCTCCACAACCTGTCACTGCCCCATCAGCTCACCCTGCCTCCACAACCTGTCACTGCCCCATCACCTGGCCCCGCCTCCACAACCTGTCACTGCCCCATCACCTGGCCCCGCCTCCACAACCTGTCACTGCCCCATCACCTAGCCCCAACTCCACAACCTGTCACTGCCCCATCACCTGGCCCCGGCTCCACAACCTGTCACTGCCCCATCACCTGGCCCCGGCTCCACAACCTGTCACTGCCCCATCAGCTCACCCTGCCTCCACAACCTGTCACCGCCCCATCACCTGGCCCAGCCTCCACAACCTGTCACTGCCCCATCACCTAGCCCCACCTCCACAACCTGTCAATGACCCATCATCTGGTCCCACCTCCACAACCTGTTACTGCCCCATCACCTGGCCTCACCTCCACAACCTGGCAATGACCCATCACCTAGCCCTGCCTCTATAGCCTGTCACTGTCCCATCACCTGGCCCCACCTCCATAACCTGTCACTGCCCCATCACTTGACCCCGCCTCCACAGCCTGTCACTGCCCCATCACCTGACCCCGCCTCCACAGCCTGTCACTGCCGCATCACCTGGCCCCGCCTCCACAACCTGCCAATGCCCCATCACCTGGCCCCGCCTCCACAACCTGTCACTGCCCCATCACCTGGCCCCAGCTCCACAGCCTGTCACTGCCGCATCACCAGGCCCCGCCTCCACAACCTGTCACTGCCCCATCACCTGGCCCCAGCTCCACAGCCTGTCACTGCCGCATCACCAGGCCCCGCCTCCACAACCTTTCACTGCCCCATCACCTGGCCCCGCCTCCACAACCTGCCAATGCCCCATCACCTGGCCCCGCCTCCACAACCTGTCACTGCCCCATCACCTGGCCCCAGCTCCACAGCCTGTCACTGCCCCATCACCTGGCCCCGCCTCCACAACCTGCCAATGCCCCATCACCTGCCCCCCAGCTCCTTTACACAGGCCCTCCCCAATACCTTGGTCCCTCCTCTCTCTCTCTCTTTGCAGTCAGTTCTCTTTCCTACAATCGGGACATTGGACTCTTCCCTCCAATGGGAACCTGAGCCCTGTGCCTTCCCTCCCCTCTCCAATGTCAGAAAGCACTTACCTGACCATGGGGGCCCAATATGGGGTTGTTGGGGTTGTGCGGAGGTGCCTGTGTGTGAGGCGATGGCTGCGATCCTGGGGGCCCCTGTAACAGAAAATAAATTAAAGATGAGTGACAAATGGGAGAGACGCCGCATGATTAAAGTGCTCCTCACTGATGCACAAAGGGGAAAATGTGCAGGATAATGGGGAAAGAACAGGCGGCTGGAGCTAACTGGACGGTGTTTTCAAAGAGCTGGCACTGACACAATGGACTGAATGGCCTCAATCTGTGGTCAATCAGCAATGCTCTGGCCAATCCCTGGGGGGTATCAATAACGCCAGGATCAAACCCTTAGCCACAATAGGTGCACAATAACTCGAACGAGCCTCAGTTCCCAGGACCAACACTTGAACAATCAGTTCATATATAGCGCTGTGGCGGTTATGTAACTAGAGTAAATTTAAACTAGGTTGGCAGGGGGATGGGAACTTGAGAGGAAATTGAGAGAGAAGAGAAGAGAAAAACCGGCAGTGGGAAGTAGAAAACTATTAACTGATCAGGAGAATATATCAGATAATTGGCTGGTTTAGGGGCTGGTTTAGCACAGGGCTAAATCGCTGGCTTTGAAAGAAGATCAAGGCAGGCCAGCAGCACGGTTCAATTCCCGTACCAGCCTCCCTGAACAGGCGCCAGAATGTGGCGACTAGGGGCTTTTCACAGTAACTTCATTTGAAGCCTACTTGTGACAATAAGCGATTTTCAATTGTATCAAGGTAAATCGAATACATGGAGAGTTTGATAGAACTAGAGTGGGCAATAGTAACTCATTCGATTGGGTCAGCGTGGGGCGGCATGGTGGCACAGTGGTTAGCACTGCTGCCTAGGGCGCTGAGGTCCCAGGTTCGATCCCGGCTCTGGGTCACTGTCCGTGTGGAGTTTGCACATTCTCCCCGTGTCTGTGTGGGTTTCACCCCCACAACCCAAAGATGTGCAGGTTAGGTGGTTTTGCCACGCTAAATTGCCCCTTAATTGGAAAAAAATAATTGGATACTCTAAATTTATATTTAAAAAATGACTGGGTCAGAGAAAGGGGGAAGAGCTAAAATGTCTAAATCAGGGTTAATGTGCAGGTAGGTGAACGCATAGGTCAAGGATTGGATTAGATTTGTTTATTGTCACGTGTACCGAGGTACAGTGAAAAGTATTTTTCTGCGAGCAGCTCAACAGATCATTAAGTACATGAGAAGAAAAGGGAATAAAAGAAAATACATAATAGGGCAACACAAGGTAACTACAAAAGCACTGGCATCAGATGAAGCATACAGGGTGTAGTGTCAATGAGGTCAGTCCATAAGAGGGTCATTTCGGAGTCTGGTGACAGTGGGGAAGAAGCTGTTTTTGAGTCTGTTCGTGCGTGTTCTCAGACTTCTGTATCTCCTGCGGAATCTATCTGGCTGGAGATAAGGAATGAAAAAGGTGCAAGAACATTGATGGCTGTAGTACACTGACCACCAACTAGTGGAAGGGATGTAGAGAAACAAATTTGCAAAGATAGGTGCAAGAATTATAATGGTGGACTTCAATTATCCAAATAGAGACTGGGATAGGAATAGCGCAAAGGGACACAAAGAATGAGAGTTTCAGGCGAGAGCTTCAGGAGGACCAGAGGGAAGTGAATAAAACTGATCAGAATAGCATGAAAAGAGGCAGTCAGCTAACGGAAAAAGAGATTTGCAAGGTTTTCCATGAGCACCTAAACAGTAAAAAGTTGGTGAAAGAAAGAATAGGGCCGATTAGGGGTCAAAAAAGGAGGCAGAAGCAGAAGTATCAAATTAATGCTTTGCATCAGTCTTTACAAAGGGAGAGGATGCTACCCAAGCAGAGGTGAAAGGAGGCCACTGGTACACTCGAGGAATTCACATTTGAAAAGGAGGAGGTGCCAGAAAGGCAATCTTTACTTAAAATTGACAAGGTACCTGGACCTAATGAGATACATCCAAGGATACTGAGGGATGTGACAGTGGAAATTTCAGAGGCACTGAGGATCTTCCTTAGACGCGGTGGTGGTGCTGGAGGACAGGAGAATTGCAAATGTTACACCCTTGCTCAAAAGGGGATGCAAGAATAATGCAAGCAACCATAAAGTGACATGTCTATGTCCTTTCGTAGTTTCAAGACTGGGCAGCACAGTGACTGGGCAGCACAGTAACTGTGCTGTGTGCGCCCCATACCACAATCTGTTAAATGTTGTGGGTCAGGTGAACTCCATGATACACTTTGGGGTTCCCTTAAACCCTGGCCCATAACACGTGTCTGCACCGATCCGTGTCCCGCCCAATCCCTACAACCCCATAACCTAACCTTCACATTCCTGGACACTAGGGGGCAATTTAGCCAAAACCCACCCCGTGCACCTTTGGACTGTGGGCGGAAACCGGGGCATCCACGCAGACCTGGAAGATTGTAGAAACTCCACCCAGACAATGACCCACGGCCGGAATTAAACCCTGGTCCCTGGCGATGCGAGGCAGCAGTGCTAAACACCGTGCCGGCCATGATATACGTATCCAAAAGTCCTGAGGGGTATGGAAAGGGTAAATAGTGAGAAACCTTTCCCTCTCTCTCGGGAGAGAGGGCATAGATTCAAAATAATGGGCAAATGGTGTAGAAGTGGTGAGGAAACATTTTTCACTCCAGAGGGTGGTTGGAAACTGGAACAAAATTCCTGAGCTGGTGGTGGGGGCAGCTTCGATCGAGGTATTCAAAAAAAGAATTGGATTGTAATCTTAAATTAAAAGAATGTGCAAAGTTACAGGAATACAGCAAGGGAGTGGGACGAGGTAGAATGCCCTTTCACAAAGCCAGTTCAGACTCGATGGGCCGAATGGCTTCTTTCTGCCCTGTAAAGATTCTGTGATAATATACCCGTATGTCAGATAAGAAACAGAAAGGGGCGTCCTGATAGGCGTCTTTAGGATTATGAAAGGGTTTGTAGGGTAAATGTAAAGAAGGGAGAGTCCGAGGGAGATTGGACAGAAGTATAAGGCAGCCATTAAAAATCCAACAGGGGATTCTGGAGAAACCTCTTCACCCAGAGTGGTGAGAATGTGGAACTCGCTCCCACAGGGAGGGATGGAGATGAATAGCAGAGATTTATTTCAGGCAGAAAGCTGGACAATCAGATGACGGGAGAAAGGAACAGGAGGAGGTGCGGATGGTGTGAGATGATGAGGGGGTTGGAGGAGACTCGTGCAGAGTCTAAACATGAGCATGGAGCAGTTGGGCCGAATGGTCTGTAACTGGCTGTAAGCTTTCTGTAAACTGTTCAAATTCTTAGCTGCATGTAAACCTGGCCTTTATTCAACATGGCAAAGTAACTATCCCCTCCACCCCGTCAACTACACTGTAGGGCGACACGGTGGCACAGTGGTTAGCACTGCTCCCTCACTGCGCCAGAGTTCAATTCCAGCCTCGGGTGACTGTGTGGAATTTGCACTTTCTCCCCTTGTGGGTGGTGTGCTCTTTCAGAGAGGATGAGTGCAGACTCGATGGGCCAAATGGCCTCATTCTGCACTGTAGGGATTCTATGGTTCTATGGAACATTAGTTTGCACGCATTAACTTGAACAGTGAAGCAGGAATTAATTCCGCCTACGATTCAGGCAGGTTAGATTGGTCAGAGAGAGTGAAGACGGCCCCAACACACTGCCAGAGAAAATGCAAAAGAAGGGCACCGACCTTCGTGTTACTGCCTGTGCAGTAAACACAGACTACCACATGGGGGCAGGGCTGCCTGCAGAATAAAAGCAACAGCACTTCAACAATGGAGTGTCAGAGAATCAGAACGAGCACAAAACAGAGTGCAGAGGGGAAAGAGAAAATAGCGGAGAGTCGGATACCAGAGAACGACATGAGACAAAGACAAAGAAAGCAGAGGATGAGGGAAGCGGGGATTTCAGATGGTTCGAGACAGAGTTAGAATGCTGATGGGAGAGGGGGCCCGAGAGAGAGAGAGAAAATAGAGATTGATAGAGACAGGGCAGACAGTGAGCAGAAAGAGAGCATGAGACGGATAGTAAAGAGAGACGGTGGGGATTAACTAAATTTATTTTTAAAAACTAGAGAAAGTGAAACAGAGCAGAGAGATAAGGAGAGAGAATGCAGGTTAGGTGGATTGGCCATGCTAAATTGCCCCTCAGTGTCCCAAAGGTTAGGTGCGGTTACTGGGTTACGGGGATAGGGTGGAGGTGTGGGTTTAGGTAGGGTGCCGTTTCCAAGGGCCGGTGCAGACTCGATGGCCCTCCGTCTGCACTGTAAATTCTATGATTCTATGAGAGGAAAAGAGGGGAGAGAAAGATTGAGAGAGGAATAGAGGGGAGAGAGGGATTGAGAGAGGAATAGAGGGGAGAGAGGGATTGAGAGAGAGGGGGGACAACAAATTGATCATTCCACAGTGCATCACTAGAATGTCCAATCATCGCCTTTGAACCAAACTGAAACTGGACTTAGTAGATATTCAGCCACAGATGGCATCACCTGATCTCTGGATGGCAAACTGGGGCCAATAAAAGACTTATTCCGAAGCACACTTTCACCATGTTAAAGGCTCTATGTAAGTGAGAGCTGTTGGTTATAGACATGCGAGAGGGCCTGTTTTTATTTGGTGCCCTGAGGGTTCCTCCTATGCCCATCTCACACAGCCCCTGGGTCCGAAACCTGCCCCTTCACTTATCTGTACAATGGTTAAGTTGTGGGTACCTGGAAGAAGCCAGGGGGCAGAGGAAGACCTGGCGTCCCCTCACTGGGAGTCATGTTTCCCAGCACAGGGCTTGGCGCTGCTGCGGCACTCTGCAACGAAAACACAACCAACAATGGGTTAGAATCCACACTTCATACCAACCTCTCCCCCATACAGTCAGACACTCAGACAGACCAGAGGAATGTAGTGAAGGCCATTACTTAGTCACTGGTCACTGGCCACAACACAGGCTAAAAATCCATCACAGCGCTCAGCTTAAGGGAGAGAGGCCACAATCTTAAACTTCCAAAGCAAAACAGAAAGAACAGTGACACATTATAGTCACAAACTGGAATCCAATCAGCGGGGCGGGGGGGGGGGGGGGGGGGGTATCATGGAGTGAGTTCCAGACTGGAATCTAATCGAGGGGTTCAGGGGTTTATATATAAATAACAGATACCCGGGAGTGAGTTCCAGACTGGAATCTAATCGAGGGGTACAGGGGTTTATATATAAATAACAGATACCCGGGAGTGAGTTACAGACTGGAATCTAATCGAGGGGTTCAGGGGTTTATATATAGAATAACAGATACCCGGGAGTGAGTTACAGACTGGAATCTAATCGAGGGGTTCAGGGGTTTATATATAAATAACAGATACCCGGGAGTGAATTACAGACTGGAATCTAATCGAGGGGTTCAGGGGTTTATATATAAATAACAGATACCCGGGAGGGAGTTCCAGACTGGAATCTAATCGAGGGGTTCAGGGGTTTATATATAAATAACAGATACCCGGGAGTGAGTTACAGACTGGAATCTAATCGAGGGGTTCAGGGGTTTATATATAGAATAACAGATACCCGGGAGGGAGTTACAGACTGGAATCGAATCGAGGGGTTCAGGGGTTTATATATAAATAACTGATACCCGGGAGTGAGTTGCAAACTGGAATCTAATCGAGGGGTTCAGGGGTTTATATATAGAATAACAGATACCCGGGAGTGGGCCACAGACTGGAATCTAATCGAGGGGTTCAGGGGTTCATATATAAATAACAGATACCCGGGAGTGTGTTACAGACTGGAATCTAATCGAGGGGTTCAGGGAGGTTTATATGTCGACTAACAGATACCCGGGAGTGAGTTACAGACTGGCATCTAATTGAGGGGTTCAGGGTGGTTTATATATAGAATAACAGATACCCGGGAGTGAGTTACAGACTGGAATCTAATCAAGGGGTTCAGAGTGATTTATATATAGAATAACAGATACCCGGGAATGAGTTACAGACTGGAATGTATTCGAGGGATTCAGGGTGGTTTATATGTAGAATAACAGATACCCGGGAGTGTGTTACAGACTGGGGGCGTCATTCTGCGACCCCCCCGCCGGGTCGGAGAATGGCCGTTGGCCGCCGTGAATCCGGCCCCCGCCCCCGCCGAAGTCTCCGGTACCGGAGATTGGGCGGGGACGGGAATCGGGCCGCGCCGGTTGGCGGGACCTCCCGCTCAATTCTCCGGCCCGGATGGGCCGAAGTCCCGCCCAGAAATTGCCTGTCCCGCCGACGTAAATCAAAGCTGGTATTTACCGGCGGGACCAGGCGGCGTGGGCGGGCTCCGGGGTCCTGGGGGGGGCGCGGGGCGATCTGACCCCGGGGGGTGCCCCCACGGTGGCCTGGCCCGCGATCGGGGCCCACCGATCCGCGGGCGGGCCTGTGCCGTGGGGGCACACTTTCCCTTCCGCCATGGTCTCCACCATGGCGGAGGAGGAAGTGACTCTCCCCACTGCGCATGCGCGGGGAACTGTCGGCGGCCGCTGACGCTCCCGCGCATGCGCCGCATTTCCGTGCCAGCTGGCGGGGCAACAAACGCCATTTCCGCCAGCTGGCGGGGCGGAAATCCCTCCGGCGTCGGCCTGGCCCCTCAATGTTGGGGCTCGGCCCCCAAAGATGCGGAGCATTCCGCACCTTTGGGCCGGCGCGATGCCTGTCTGATTGGCGCCGTTTTTGGCGCCAGTCGGCGGACATCACGCCGTTGGGGGAGAATTTCGCCCTGGAATCTAACTGAAATGTTATGGGGTTTATATATAAATAACAGTTACCCGGGAGTGTGTTACAGACTGGAATCTAATCGAAGTGTTCAGGGGTTTATATATAGAATAACAGATACCCGGGAGCGAACAACAGACTGGAATCTAATCGAGGGGTTCAGGGTGGTTTATATATAGAATAACAGATACCCGGGAGTGAGTTACAGACTGGAATCTGATCGAAGTGTTCAGGGGTTTATATATAGAACAACAGATACCCGGGAGTGAGTTACAGACTGGAATCTAATCGAGGGGTTCAGTGGGTTTATATATAGAATAACAGATACCCGGGCGTGAGCTACAGACTGGAATCTAATCGAGGGGATCAGGGTGGTTTACATATAGAATAACAGATACCCGGGAGTGAGTTACAGACTGGAATCTGATCGAAGTGTTCAGGGGTTTATATATAGAACAACAGATACCCGGGAGTGAGTTACAGACTGGAATCTAATCGAGGGGTTCAGGGGTTTATATATCGAATAACAGATACCCGGGAGTGAGTTACAGACTGGAATCTGATCGAAGTGTTCAGGGGTTTATATACAGAACAACAGATACCCGGGAGTGAGTTACAGACTGGAATCTAATCGAGGGGTTCAGGGGTTTATATATAGAACAACAGATACCCGGGAGTGAGTTACAGACTGGAATCTAATCGAGGGGTTCAGGGATTTATATATAGAACAACAGATACCCGGGAGTGAGTTACAGACTGGAATCTGATCGAGGGGTTCAGGGATTTATGTATATGGTGCGATTTAACCGAAACATTTTGAAGTGTAATTTTGGGAGGCTTTTGCAGGGTGTTTCTTGACAATTTTTTTGGGTGAGATCCATCCTGGTATTTACCCACACCTTGTAACTTTCCTGGGTCTTGGGTCTCGCCCACAGGGGAGCAGAACCCGGTGGTCAAACCAGCTCCTCAGGGACCGTGCTGCCATTTTGAAGGGGTGTCCCGATCACTAAGTGGGCTTGAGGGACCCCCACCCAGGGGCAAGGTTACCCCCCCTCCTTCCCAAGTGAGGACACCCCGCTGTGGGTCGCTGAGAACCCTTCCCTTTCAGACCTCCCCACCCACCCTTTTCGGCACTTTTCCCTTTTCAGGGCCTGCACCATTTAGGAAGCCCCCTTCACACCGACCTTCAACCCCTCCAGGCATTCATTACCCCCCCCCCCCCCCCCAAACCCCTCTTCATGTGAATGGCCCCTCTCAGGCCCCGACACTTGGCAGTGCCACCCAGGCGCTTGGCTCGGTTTATATACAGAAAACAGATACCCGGGAGTGAGGAAGGCTGTTGAATGTGAACTAACTTTGTCCCTTTCCTGTTAGAAGCTGCTATCGGTGTCTCCTGACAGTCTGGAACCTATTTCCAGGTTTAAGTTTATCTTATCGCTTTGGATTCACACTGAATCCCAGTTCTGGTCCTGGGTGGAGGGTGGGGGAGTCGCAGAGAGGGAGAGGGAGGGGGGAGAGTGTTGGTGGATGCCGAGGAATGTGGATCGAGTTCAGAGTGAGCCCGGCATTGGTGAATGCGTTAAACACATAACAGAGGCAGCAGAAAGCAATCTGTCTCCAATACTCCTCCATAGGCACCATTCGCCTGCGTGTGAATTAGTACTGATCAGCATCTCACTCCCTCCGCCCCCTACCCTCTATTCCCCCCCCCCCTCCCCCACCCACCCCCGGCCTCCACAACAGTCCCCAGGGTATGTATAACATCATCCTCTGCTTCCTGCAGCTCCCCAGCCAATCAGGGAATGTTTTTTTGAGACCAGGTCATGCATACTAATCAGAGGAAAACTGAAGTGCTGCAGGAACCGCTTCTCGCCAACTGGAACATCAATATTGTTACAGAGGATACCCCAGAAATACACACCAACTGCAAGGGCACAGCACTGGACAGTGCCCAACTCCCCTCATCTCATCGGCTGGGCTACAAGCACCATCTGCCCCTGTCAGCTATTAGCTCCATCATCCCAGGAGCCATTTGTCACTCCGATATTTAACCATGATTGGCAACACAGCCAAGCCCAAGCCCCCCCCCCCCCCCCCCAACCCACAACCACCACCACACACATACAACACAGACAGTCTTCAAACATATACAGGGACATGGACACACACAGACACACACACAGAACACAGACAAACACACACAGGTACATGGGCATGAACACACACAGACATATATACACACACATACATAGACATACATAGGCACATGTAGACAAATATACATGTACATATGGACATACATAGACATGCACAAAAGATATATATGCACACACATATAGTCATATATACACACACACATGGGCAGCACAGTGGCACAAGTGGTTAGCACGGTTGCCTCATGGCACTGAGGTCCCAGGTTCGATCCCGGCTCTGGGTCATTGTCCGTGTGGAGTTTGCACATTCTCCCCGTGTCTGCGTGGGTTTCACCCCTACAACCCAAAGACAGGATAGGTGGATTGGCCTCGATAAATTGCCCCTTAATTGGAAAAAAATGAATTGGATACTCTAAATTTATTTTAAATATATATATATATATATACACACGCACAGACAGATACACACACATAGACATATATACACACACATAGTCACACACACATTGACACACAAACACACACACACACATATAGACACATATACGCATTGACACAACATAAATAGACACACAGGCACACAGTGATATGGACACAAACGTGCAGAAACACACACACACAGACTCACAGGGACATGGACACAAATGTGCAGAAACACATGTGCACATAGACACACAGTGACATGAACACACACACTCAGACACACACACTCAGACACACACACATAGACACACACACGCACATAGACACACAGTGACATGAACACACACACTCAGACACACACACATTGACATGAACACGCACATGCAGAAACACACGCACACAGTGAAACACACGGGGCTGGACTCTATGGTTCCCCAGCCGTGGATTTCCCGTTGGCGGGAGGCGATGCACCGTTCGTTGGCAGTGGAATTCTCTGTCCCCGCCACTGACAGCGGGAATTCCCATTGAAGCCACCCACGTTGCTGGGAAACCCACAGGTGGGGGTCGAGCTGCCGGCAGGAACAGTGAATCCCTCCACCAACAAATGGCAGGAGAATTCCGGCCACACACACATGCACACGCACTGACATGAACACACACAGTAATGAACACACACACACTGTAATGAACACACACACATACACACTGTAATGAACACACATACACACTGTAATGAACACACACATAGACTCACAAACACAGTAATGAACAGACACACACTGTAATGAACACATACACACTGTAATGAACACACACACATACACACTGTAATGAACACACGTACACACTGTAATGAACACACACATAGACTCACAAACACAGTAATGAACAGACACTCACTGTAGTAAACACACACAGTAATGAACACACACTCACACTGTAACGAACACACACACTGTAATGAACCACACATACACACACACACATTGTAATGAACCCACACACAGAATCACACATATAGACTCACACACTGTAATGAGCACACACAGAAACACACTCTTACGCACTGTAATGAACACACACAGAAACATACACACACACATACTCACACACACACTCTCACACACTGTAATGAACACACACACACACACAGAAACACACACACTCACACACACTGTAATAAACACACACACAAAGAAACACACAGACTCACACATACTGTAATGAATGCACACAGAAACACACACACAGACTCACACACTGTAATGAACACACACACAGACTCACACACTGTAATGAACATACACAGACTCACACACTGTAATGAACACACACAGACTCACACACTATAATGAACACACACACAGACACACATAGAAACATACACGCACACACACGGAAACATACAGGGACATGGAGACCATATAAACAAAGACACACGGTGGGATTCTCCGATGCACCAGCCGGCCAATGGGGTTTCCCATTGTGGTTAGCCCCACGACGTCGTGAAACCTCCGGCGCGTGTGCGCTGCTGGCGTAACGGAGAATCCCGACAGCGGAGAATCCAACCCACAGATACCCACATACACACAAAGAAAAACACAGGGTGATGGACATGAACACACACACACATAGAGAGAGACACACACACAAACGCCCAGACACTAACATACACAGAATCACACAAACAGAGACACAGACACTCACATACACATAGGCACATACATACATACATAGACACACACATAGAAACACACAGGGAGATGGACTCACACATAAACACATGCACACACACACACACAGGCACACATGAGGACACACAGAGACACACATGGAGACACAGATAGATTCTCAACACAGACACACATATACAGGCATGCAGATATACACAGACACACAGAAACAAGACACAACATAATCACAGACACACATATGTACACACTCACAGACACAGAGACCCACATATACAATAATAATATAATAATCTTTATTAGTGTCACAAGTAGGCTTACATTAAAACTGCAATGAAGTTACTGTGAAAAGCCCCTAGTCGCCACACTCCGGCGCCTGTTTGGGTACACAGAGGGAGAATTTAGAATGTCCAATTCATCTAACAGCATGTTTTTCGGGAAATTGTGGGAGGAAACTGGAGCACCCGGAGAAAACCCCACGCAGACACGAGGAGAACGTGCAGACTCCACACAGACAGTGATCGGGAATCGAACCTGGGACCCTCGAGCTGTGAAGCAATGTAGCTACCCACTGTGCTACCGTGCCACAATCCCCTATAACATTCTGTCCAATTGTGGTTTTGGTCATCCACTCGCCCACCAACAACCCCCACCCCTCCCCACCAACAGCCCACACTGACCCCCACACCCCCGACCAACAGCCCACACTGACCCCAACCCCTCCCCACCAACAACCCACACTGACCACCCCCCCACCAACAGCCCACACTGACCCCCACACCCCCGACCAACAGCCCACACTGACCCCAACCCCTCCCCACCAACAACCCACACTGACCACCCCCCCCACCAACAACCCACACTGACCCCCACCCCCCACCAAAAACCCCCACTGACCCCCACCCCCCACCAACCCCCACCCCTCCCACCAACAACCCACACTGACCCCAACTCCTCCCAACAACCCACACTGACCCCCAACACCCACCAACAACCCACTGACCCCCCTCCCCCCCAACAACCCACACTGACCCCCACCCCCCCCAAACAACCCACACTGACCCCCACCCCACCCCCCCACCAACAACCCACACTGACCCCCACCCCCCCCACCAACAACCCACACTCCCCACCAACAACCCACACTGACCCCCACCCCCCCACCAAAAACCCACACTGACCCCCCCACCAACAACCCACACTGACCCCTCCCCCAACAACCCACACGGACCCCCCCCCAACAACCCACACTGACCCCCCCACCAACAACCCACTCTGACCCCCATTCCCCCCAACAACCCACACTGACCCCCGCCCCACCAACAACCCACACTGACCCCCACCCCCCCCACCAACAACCCACACTGACCCCCCCCACCAACAACCCTCACCCCTCCCACCAACGACCCACACTGACCCCAACTCCTCCCAACAACCCACACTGACCCCCAACACCCACCAACAACCCACTGACCCCCATTCCCCCCAACAACCCACACTGACCACCCCCCCCCACCAACAACCCACACTGACCCCCACCCCCCACCAAAAACCCCCACTGACCCCCACCCCCACCAACCCCCACCCCTCCCACCAACAACCCACACTGACCCCAACTCCTCCCAACAACCCACACTGACCCCCAACACCCACCAACAACCCACTGACCCCCCTCCCCCCCAACAACCCACACTGACCCCCACCCCCCCAACAACCCACACTGACCCCCACCCCACCCCCCCACCAACAACCCACACTGACCCCCACCCCCCCCACCAACAACCCACACTCCCCACCAACAACCCACACTGACCCGCACCCCCCCACCAAAAACCCACACTGACCCCTCCACCAACAACCCACACTGACCCCTCCCCCAACAACCCACACGGATCCCCCCAACAACCCACACGGACCCCCCCCCCCAACAACCCACACTGACCCCCCCACCAACAACTCACTCTGACCCCCATTCCCCCCAACAACCCACACTGACCCCCGCCCCACCAACAACCCACACTGACCCCCACCCCCCCCACCAACAACCCACACTGACCCCCCCCACCAACAACCCCCACCCCTCCCACCAACGACCCACACTGACCCCAACTCCTCCCAACAACCCACACTGACCCCCAACACCCACCAACAACCCACTGACACCCTTCCCCCCAACAACCCACACTGACCCCCACCCCCCACCAACAACCCACACTGACCCCCACCCCCCACCCCCACCAACAACCCACACTGACCCCCACCCCTCCCCACCGACAACCCACACTGACCCCCACCCCCCCACCAACAATCCCCAACCCTCCCCACCAACAACCCACACTGACCCCCACCCCCCCACCAACAACCCACACTGACCCCCACCCCCCCACCAACAACCCACACTCCCCACCAACAACCCACACTGACCCCCACCCCCCCACGAACAACCCACACTGACCCCCCCACCAACAACCCACACTGACCCCCCCAACAACCCACACTGATCTCCCCAACAACCCACACGGACCTCCCCCCCCAACAACCCACACTGACCTCCCCCACCAACAACCCACTCTGACCCCCATCCCCCCCCAACAACCCACACTGACCCCCCCCCCAACAACCCACACTGACCCCCCCCACCAACAACCCACACTGACCCCCACCCCCCCACCAACAACCCACACTGACCCCCACCCCCCCCCACCAACAACCCACACTGACCCCCACCCCCCACCAACAACCCACACTGACCCCCACCCCCCCCCAACAACCCACACTGACCCCCACCCCCCACCAACAACCCACACTGACCCCCCCCAATGCACACTGACCCCCACCCCCCCCACAAACAACCCACACTGACCCCCACCCCCCCCCACCAACAACCCACACTGACCCCCACCCCCCACCAACAACCCACACTGACCCCCACCCCCCACCAACAACCCACACTGACCCCCACCCCCCACCAACAACCCACACTGACCCCCACCCCCCACCAACAACCCACACTGACCCCCCCCCAATGCACACTGACCCCCACCCCCCCCACAAACAACCCACACTGACCCCCACCCCCCCCCACCAACAACCCACACTGACCCCCACCCCCCCACCAACAACCCACACTGACCCCCACCACCCCACCGACAACCCACACTGACCACACTGACCCCCCCACCAACAACCCACACTGACCCCCACCCCCCCCCACCAACAACCCACACTCCCCACCAACAACCCACACTGACCCCCACCCCCCCACCAACAACCCACACTGACCCCCCCACCAACAACCCACACTGACCCCCCACCAACAACCCACACTGACCCCCCCCCACCAACTACCCACTCTGACCCCCATCCCCCCCCAACAACCCACACTGACCCCCCCCACCAACAACCCACACTGAACCCCAATACCCCCACCAACCCACACTGACCCCCCCCACCAACAACCCACACTGACCCCCACCCCCCCACCAACAACCCACACTGACCCCCCCACCAACAACCCACACTGACCCCCCACCAACAACCCACACTGACCCCCCCCACCAACAACCCACACTGACCCCCCCCACCAACAACCCACACTGACCCCCCCCCACCAACAACCCACACTGACCCCCCCCCACCAACAACCCACACTGACCCCCCCCCACCAACAACCCACACTGACCCCCCCCCACCAACAACCCACACTGACCCCCACCCCCCACCAACAACCCACACTGACCCCCCCCAATGCACACTGACCCCCACCCCCCCCCACAAACAACCCACACTGACCCCCACCCCCCCCACCAACAACCCACACTGACCCCCACCCCCCCCACCAACAACCCACACTGACCCCCACCACCCCACCGACAACCCACACTGACCACACTGACCCCCCCACCAACAACCCACACTGACCCCCACCCCCCCCCACCAACAACCCACACTCCCCACCAACAACCCACACTGACCCCCACCCCCCCACCAACAACCCACACTGACCCCCCCACCAACAACCCACACTGACCCCCCACCAACAACCCACACTGACCCCCCCCACCAACAACCCACTCTGACCCCCATCCCCCCCCAACAACCCACACTGACCCCCCCCACCAACAACCCACACTGAACCCCAATACCCCCACCAACCCACACTGACCCCCCCCCACCAACAACCCACACTGACCCCCACCCCCCCACCAACAACCCACACTGACCCCCCCACCAACAACCCACACTGACCCCCCACCAACAACCCACACTGACCCCCCCCCACCAACAACCCACACTGACCCCCCCACCAACAACCCACACTGACCCCCCACCAACAACCCACACTGACCCCCCCCACCAACAACCCACACTGAACCCCAATACCCCCACCAACCCACACTGACCCCCCCCCACCAACAACCCACACTGACCCCCACCCCCCCCACCAACAACCCACACTGACCCCCCTCCCCACCAACAACGCCCCCTGACCCCCCCCCCTCCCCACCAACAACGCCCCCTGACCCCCCCCCCCCTCCCCACCAGCAATGCCCCCTGACCCCCGCCGCCAGCAGTGTAAAGTGTGCTTGGTGCCTGCGAGCAGTATGTGTAAAGCTGATGGTTACATTAACAACAGGGAATGAGGATTTGCCTGTTCGGCACCCCCTCCGCACACGGCAACTGGACTCAACACGGCTCAAAAATGGGTGAAACAAAATATGTAAAAATGATTCGCCAAAACATGAAACCTTTAAGATCAATAAAGCAGAATGTTAAATGTGGCAGAAACAGAGTAAAACGCAGAGATCTGATTAACTCTGTGTCAGTCTCCCTCTCCGTCACCAAAAATCTCCTATTCACCAGCCAGCAGTGTATTCAGAATTATTAAAAATTAATCTGGATAGAGGCACATCAAGAGCTGCTTCTCCCATCCATCCTTCAGCCAGGTGAGCAGACTGCGCGCTAACGGTAACCATGGGAACCCCAGGTTTGGATGCCTCTTGAGTGCCCATTAAAATCCTTTACCTGTCAATCATCCCTGGCCCCCGAGAGGCAACTCGGTCTCACTAGCTTACAGGAGCCCGCAGTCTCTCACAAACCACAATTCAAATTACAGCTGACAAATGGTCTATATTTTTTTAAGAGACTTCCCTTGAACCAGGGCCGGTAACAGAGCTTTATTCTATCAGGGAACGTGGGCGTCGCAACCAAGACCAGCATTTATCGCCCGGACCCAATTCCCTTGGAAAAGTGGTGGTGAGCTGCCTTCTTGAACAGTGCAGTCTATGTGGTGTAGGTACACCCACAGTGCAGATAAGGAGGCAGCTTCAGGATTTTGAACCCATCGAAAGTGAAGAAATGACCGATACATTTCCAAGGAGGTGGTGTCCACATGTGGCTGCAGCCCTTGTCCCTCTAGATAGTAAGGGTCACTCACTATGCAACTGTACAGAGTCATTGTTTATTCAGGGTGAGGATCACTCACTGTGTAACTGCACAGAGTCACTGTTTATTCAGGGTGAGGGTCACTCACTGTGCAACTGTACAGAGTCACTGTTTATTCAGGGTAAGGGTCACTCACTGTGTAACTGTACAGAGCCACTGTTTATTCAGGGTAAGGATCACTCAATGTGTAACTGTACAGAGTCACTGTTTATTCAGGGTAAGGGTCACTCACTGTGTAACTGTACAGAGTCACTGTTTATTCAGGGTGAGGATCACTCACTGTGTAACTGTACAGAGTCACTGTTTATTCAGGGTGAGGATCACTCACTGTGTAACTGTACAGAGTCACTGTTTATTCAGGGTAAGGATCACTCACTGTGCAACTGTACAGAGTCACTGTTTATTCAGGGTGAGGGTCACTCACTGTGCAACTGTACAGAGTCACTGTTTATTCAGGGTAAGGGTCACTCACTGTGTAACTGTACAGAGCCACTGTTTATTCAGGGTAAGGATCACTCACTGTGTAACTGTACAGAGTCACTGTTTATTCAGGGTAAAGGTCACTCACTGTGTAACTGTACAGAGTCACTGTTTATTCAGGGTGGTGGTCACTCACTGTGTAACTGTACAGAGTCACTGTTTATTCAGGGTGGTGGTCACTCACTGTGTAACTGTACAGAGTCACTGTTTATTCAGGGTAAGGGTTACTCACTGTGCAACTGTACAGAGTCACTGTTTATTCAGGGTGGTGGTCACTCACTGTGTAACTGTACAGAGTCACTGTTTATTCAGGGTAAGGGGCACTCACTGTGCAACTGTACAGAGTCACTGTTTATTCAGGGTCAGGGTCACTCACTGTAACTGTACAGAGTCACTGTTTATTCAGGGTAAGGGTCACTCACTGTGCAACTGTACAGAGTCACTGTTTATTCAGGGGATGGTCACTCACTGTGCAACTGTACAGAGTCACTGTTTAATTAGGGTAAGGATCACTCGCTGTGTAACTGTACAGAGACACTGTTTATTCAGGGTAAAGATCACTCACTGTGTAACTGCACAGAGTCACTGTTTATTCAGGGTGAGGATCACTCACTGTGTAACTGCTCAGAGTCACTGTTTATTCAGGGTGAGGATCACTCACTGTGTAACTGCTCAGAGTCACTGTTTATTCAGGGTGGTGGTCACTCACTGTGCAACTGTACAGAGTCACTGTTTATTCAGGGTAAGGATCACTCACTGTGTAACTGTACAGAGACACTGTTTATTCAGGGTAAAGATCACTCACTGTGTAACTGCACAGAGTCACTGTTTATTCAGGGTGAGGATCACTCACTGTGTAACTGTGCAGTCACTGTTTATTCAGGGTGAGGATCACTCACTGTAACTGTACAGAGTCACTGTTTATTCAGGGTAAGGGTCACTCACTGTGTAACTGTACAGAGTCACTGTTTATTCACGGTCAGGATCACTCACTGTGTAACTGTACAGAGACACTGTTTATTCAGGGTAAGGATCACTCACTGTAACTGTACAGAGTCACTGTTTATTCAGGGCCAGGGTCACTCACTGTGTAACTGTACAGAGTCACTGTTTATTCAGGGTGATGGTCACTCACTGTGTAACTGTACAGAGTCACTGTTTATTCAGGGTAAGGATCACTCACTGTGTAAGTGTACAGAGTCACTGTTTATTCAGGGTGATGGTCACTCACTGTGTAACTGTACAGAGTCACTGTTTATTCAGGGTGATGGTCACTCACTGTGCAACTGTACAGAGTCACTGTTTATTCAGGGTAAGGATCACTCACTGTGTAACTGTACAGAGTCACTGTTTATTCAGGGTGAGGATCACTCACTGTGTAACTGTACAGAGTCACTGTTTATTCAGGGTGAGGATCACTCACTGTGTAACTGTACAGAGTCACTGTTTATTCAGGGTGAGGGTCACTCACTGTGTAACTGTACAGAGTCACTGTTTATTCAGGGTGAGGATCACTCATGGTGTAACTGTACAGGGTCACTGTTTATTCAGGGTGAGGATCACTCACTGTGTAACTGTACAGAGTCACTGTTTATTCAGGGTGAGGGTCACTCACTGTGTAACTGTACAGAGTCACTGTTTATTCAGGGTAAGGGTCACTCACTGTGTAACTGTACAGAGTCACTGTTTATTCAGGGGATGGTCACTCACTGTGTAACTGTACAGGGTCACTGTTTATTCAGGGTGAGGATCACTCACTGTGTAACTGTACAGAGTCACTGTTTATTCAGGGTGATGGTCACTCACTGTGCAACTGTACAGAGTCACTGTTTATTCAGGGTGAGGATCACTCACTGTGTAACTGTACAGAGTCACTGTTTATTCAGGGTAAGGATCACACACTGTAACTGTCCAGAGTCACTGTTTATTCAGGGTAAGGGTCACTCACTGTGTAACTGTACAGAGTCACTGTTTATTCAGGGTAAGGATCACTCACTGTGTAACTGCACAGAGTCACTGTTTATTCAGGGTAAGGGTCACTCAATGTGTAACTGCACAGAGTCACTGTTTATTCAGGGTGAGGATCACTCACTGTGTAACTGTACAGAGTCACTGTTTATTCAGGGCCAGGGTCACTCACTGTGTAACTGTACAGAGTCACTGTTTATTCAGCAGGATGAGGATCACTCACTGTGTAACTGTACAGAGTCACTGTTTATTCAGGGTGAGGATCACTCACTGTGTAACTGTACAGAGTTACTGTTTATTCAGGGTAAGGATCACTCACTGTGTAACTGGACAGGGCACACAGGTTTGAACCCTGTTCCCCTGCTGGCGTACCCACCACTTTATCTGTCCCATGCCGCCAGGAGAATACAAATCGGTGATTTGCTTAACAGCCGGGCCCCCCCCTCCACCCACCATTGTGCTCCATTCCCACAGTGAGAAATGCACTGGGCGGGCTTTAGTGCAAGCTTGGACCTGCAGGTGCGTCAAGGTGGTCAGTGCACAAATGAGATTCCCCCCAAAGTCCATCGGAAGGCCACACTCCCCCGCAGATGCAAATCCGGCCCCCTCCTGTTGAAAGTAGAGGCATAACCTCATGAGCACTTCCATTATCTCGCCCACATTGGAGAGTGGATCCCCCACTTTCTCTCTCATCCTCCATCTGTAAAACAACCTCAATGGAACTGGAACTTCTCTCACAACTCGTCCAGGCCGGCAAATCTAACTTCCAGAAACATGTCCCTAAACCTCTCCACGCCCTCCCTCTTCCATGCCATAAACCAGCGGTTCGATTGCTATGGCAAACAAAAACAGAGACATTTGATGTCCCTGCCTTGTACCCCCATTCAATTGGAAATGATTCAAGGATCGGACTCGATATGGGGGCGAATGGTCATAGAATCCCTACAGTACAGAAGGAGGCCATTCAGCCCATTGAATCTGCACCAACCCTTCTAAAGAACACCCTACACCTAGGGCGCACCTCCACCCTATCCCTGTAACCCAATAACCCCACCTAACCTTTTAGACTCTGAGGAGCAATTTAGCATGGCCAATCCACCTAACCTGCACATCTTTGGACTGTGGAAGGAAACCGGAGCACCCGGTGGAAACCCACGCAGACATGGGGAGAATGTGCAGATTCCACAGTCACCTGAGACTGGAATTGAACCTGAGTCCCTGTGCTGTGAGGCAGCAGTGCTAACCACTGTGCCACCGTGCCTTCTGGATGAAAGAAATTTTGTGCACAGGGGTCATGTCTGTTACTGCACCACTCTCATTTTACCCTGCTAGATTCTCTTTGAGCCCGATTTGGAATCAGTTTAGGCAGCATGTCACTGCTGGCTCCTATCTGTAGGAACCATAGATTTCTGCCATCTGTCTTAGAATCATCGTTTATGGCATGGAAGAGGGAGGGCGTGGAGAGGTTTGGGGACATGTTTCTGGAAGTTAGATTTGCCGGCCTGGACGAGTTATGAGAGAAGTTCCAGCTCCCGAGAGGGAATGCATTCTGGTACATTCAGGTGCACGGATTTTTATGCAAGGAACTTCCTTCATTTCCCTTGGTACCGTCGTCTTCACTTATGGACAGGGTCCTGTCCTTGGCCAAGTTAGGGGAGGGGAGGATTTTGCAGGTCTATGAGTAGATGTTGGCTATGGAGCAGGCATCGTTGGAGGAGGTAAACATGAAGTGGGAGGGTGATCTTTGGGGGGGGGGGGGGGGGGGGGGGGATGTGGAGTGAAGCTCTTCACAGGGTCAATTTCACATCCTCATGTGCGAGGTTAAGCCTGATCCAGTTGAAGGTGGTGCGCAGGGCTCACCTGACCAGGGCACGTACGAGTTGGTTCTTCTCAGGGGTAGAGGATAGGTGTGAGTGGTGCTCTAGAGGACCGGCGAATCACACGCACATGTTTTGGTCTTGCCCCAAGCTTGTTAGTTTCTGGGTCGCCTTTTTTGATCCAATGTCAGGGATTCTGGATGTTCAGCTGGATCCGTGTCCATTGGTGGCCATTTTTGGAGTTCCGGACTCGCCGGTGCTGCAGACTAATAACCTGGAGGCGAGGTCTGCTTGGGTGGAGGTCCCGGTGCCACCTAAGGCCTCGACTTGGTTGGGGGACCTATTGGAATTTTTGGGACGGTCAAGTACACCATGAGGGGGTCGGTGGAAGGATTCTACTCGAGGTGACATCCCTTCATCTCCTTTCTCAGGGAACCGGTTACTGTCGGCGTTAGGGTGTGAGTTTTGTCTTTTTATGAAGGTTCAGTTTTCTCTATGGGGGGGTGAGAGGGGAGTGGGGGGGGGGGGGGGCTGGGGGATTGGGTGGGTGTACTTTTGGTATCGAAAGGGGCTGGGATTTGTTCTATTGTTGTCTTTTGTTATAATTAAAATCTTTTTGAATAAAAATATTTTTCTAAAAACGAATTGCTGCGTGAAACGATCTTAGGATCGGTGACCAACTGGTGATCAGAGAATGACAAGACGGAACGGTTTAGAGAGAGAATTCAGCGACTGAAATCAATGACGTTTACAGGACAGAAATGTCCACTGGAGTGGGATTGGAAAGGTGGCCTGGATCGGAGGATTTCTGGGATAAGGAAGCAATGATCGGCTGCAATCCTGTGATGTACACATCTGCTGTGGACCATGTTCAACACTATGATGTTGGGGGTTGGAGGGGGGGGTAAGGTGGCGGGGGTTCTAATAGTTGAGATAAATCAGAGATCCCGTGTGGAAGGGGTTGGGGGGGGGGGGGGACTTTGAGGGTTCAGGTGAGACTAAGAGGACAGGGTCGGCAGCATTGGCAGCTTTTGCTCATTTGAATGACACGGCCGTGCTCCCCATTAAAACCTGTTAGGAAAGGTACAGATTCACCGCTTGGAACAACAAACGGGCAAAGCTCTGACAATGCTCCCGATCGACAGAATTTGGCAAACGGCACCACCGGTTCCTTAATGGTGGATTTGAAACACAGTTCCTCATAACACTGTCCCTCAGAGTCCCAACACCTCCACTTCCACCCTCACTCCAACAATCACAGTTTAACAAACCTCACACTTAACCCAATATACCAGCAGCACAAATTATTTCCACTGCCAGACCTGTCCCCACCAATACTGTACCCCAGTGTTAGACAGTGACAGACCTGCCCCCAGTACTGTACCCCAGTGTTATACAGCGACAGACCGGTCCCCACCAGTACTGTACCCCAGTGTTATACAGCGACAGACCGGTCCCCATCAGTACTGTACCCCAGTGTTACACAGTGACAGACCTGTCCCCACCAGTACTGTACCCCAGTGTTATACAGTGACAGACATGTCCCCACCAGTACTGTACCCCAGTGTTATACAGTGACAGACCCGGCCCCACCAGTACTGTACCCCAGTGTTATACAGTGACAGACCTGTCCCCACCAGTACTGTACCCCAGTGTTACACAGTGACAGACATGTCCCCACCAGTACTGTACCCCAGTGTTATACAGTGACAGACCCGGCCCCACCAGTACTGTACCCCAGTGTTATACAGTGACAGACCCGGCCCCACCAGTACTGTACCCCAGTGTTATACAGTGACAGACCTGTCCCCACCAGTACTGTACCCCAGTGTTATACAGTGACAGACCTGTCCCCACCAGTACTGTACCCCAGTGTTACACAGTGACAGACATGTCCCCACCAGTACTGTACCCCAGTGTTATACAGTGACAGACCCGCCCCCCAGTACTGTACCCCAGCGTTATACAGTGACAGACCCGCCCCCCCCCAGTACTGTACCCCAGTGTTGTACAGTGACAGACCCGCCCCCCCAGTACTGTACCCCAGTGCTATACAGTGACAGACCCGCCCCACCAGTACTGTACCCCAGTGTTATACAGTGACAGACCCGCCCCACCAGTACTGTACCCCAGTGTTATACAGTGACAGACCCATCCCCACCAGTACTGTACCCCAGTGTTATACAGTGACAGATCAAGTCCCCAGTGAGAGTGTCTTCAGGAGAAATAGGGAAAAAAAACGGCAGGCAAAATCTGTGGGTCGGCATTCTCCGTCCCGCCGCACCCGTTTTCTGGTGTTGCGCGCCCCCGCCGGCAGCGTGATACTCCATCCCGTCAGCCAGCCAATGGGCTTCCCCATTGTGGGCACCCCCACGCCTTTGGGAAGTCCGCGGGCGTGAGTGCGCTGCCGGCGAAATGGAGGTTCCCGCCAACGGCGAATCCAGTCCGTGATCTTTTGAGGCCATTTTATTTCTTCTCCAGTGAATCGGAATAAGTGGAGTGAGAGACATGGGACAGTGGAGAGATGATGAACAGGGAGCTTTGAAGGTGATCAAACCCTAATCGTTGAAAAACTGGGGAAAATTTGAGGTCTTTTGTCCTAACTGAATACAATTATGCCGTTTGATTTCTTTTGATACTCAATTTGGAACAGTAAACACAGGGATCAAAGAAACTATAAACCAACCAACCAGCCTCCACTAATTGTACCTGGACGGTGGGACAATTAAATTGAAATGAAATGAAATGAAAATCACTTATTGTCACAAGTAGGCTTCAAATGAAGTTACTGTGAAAAGCCCCTAGTCACCACATTCCGGCGCCTGTTCGGGGAGGCTGGTACGGGAATCGAACCGTGCTGCTGGCCTGCCTTGGTCTGCTTTAAAAGCCAGTGATTTAGCCCTGTGCTAAACAGCCCCTCTGACAATTAGTGAATGATCCTCTGCTCGATGGGTCCAACGTGGGTCACATCGCACATTAACCAGGAACACAGGCAAGGGGTAAATCAGATTGCAGAGGCTCGTCTCTCACACTAACAAGTGCGCAATTAATTGGCCTGAATTAATGATGTTAATTGCAAACAGACACGCAGAAAACATCAGTTGTTCACTTCTGAAAACTGCAGGTAAACGACCTGAAGATCAAGTGCTCATTGACAATGCTGAGGCCTCACCGTCTCCATCATCGAATGCACTACTTTCACAACCATACTGATTATTATACAGTAAATCTTCAAAGTTGTGGTTCGAGCCTCTGAAAATCATGGCTTTGAGGGAATCATCGGTTCTCATTGGAATCAATGTGAAAACCGCAATGAAGATTCCTTCAGACAATATTCGCCTGAAATAAACTGATGTACAAGTTGAAATACTGCACCGTACATGTACCACATTGTGGTTTCCGAGCTGGAATAACATGCAAAATAAAGTAAATCATTGAATATAACAGAAACATTATACACATTCAAAATAGATAGCACAGAATCACCCATACAAGCCCTGAGTGGCCCAGTTTTTTGTGTCTCAAACAGCATTCCTGAATCTCAGGCCAACTTCCCCCCTGCTTTCCTTTCTTACCCTCTCTCCTCTCCCACTCTGCCTCTCTTCTTTCTCACTCTGTCTCTGCCTCTCCTTTCTCACTCTGTCTCTGCCTCTCTCTCTCCCTCCTTTCCCACCCGGTCTCTCTCTCGCTCCTTTCCCACTTGGTCGCTCTCTCATTTCTCATCCTTCTCTCCTCTTTCTCACTCTATCTCTTTTCCTTTCTCATATACTCTCTCCTTTCCCATTCTGTCACTCTTATTTATTTCCCATTCCTACTCCTTTCCTACTCTGTCTCCCTCTCTCCTTACCCACCTTTCACCAACTCATGACATCCAAAGGAGCTTCAAAGCCAGAGAGCGAGGGTCAGTGTGTGTGGAACCCGTACCCCAGTGAGAGTCAGTACATGTAGAACCCAGCCCCAGTGAGAGTCAGTGTGTGTGGAATCCACATCCCAGTGAGAGTCAGTGTGTGTGGAACCCGTACCCCAGTGAGAGTCAGTGTGTGGGGAACCCGTACCCCAGTGAGAGTCAGTGTGTGTGGAACCCGTACCCCAGTGAGAGTCAGTGTGTGGGGAACCCGTACCCCAGTGAGAGTCAGTGTGTGTGGAACCCGTACCCCAGTGAGAGTCAGTGTGTGTGGAACCCGTACCCCAGTGAGAGTCAGTGTGTGTGAAACCCGCACCCCAGTGAGGGTCAGTGTATGTGGAACCCGTACCCCAGTGAGAGTCAGTGTGTGTGGAACCCGTACCCCAGTGAGAGTCAGTGTGTGTGGAACCCGTACCCCAGTGAGAGTCAGTGTGTGTGGAACCCGTACCCCAGTGAGAGTCAGTGTGTGTGGAACCCGTACCCCAGTGAGAGTGTGTAGGACCCGTACCCCAGTGAGAGTCAGTGTGTGTGGAACCCGTACCCCAATGAGAATCAGTGTGTGTGGAACCCGTACCCCAGTGAGAGTCAGTGTGTGTGGGACCCGTACCCCAGTGAGAGTCAGTGTGTGTGGAACCTGTACCCCAGTGAGAGTCAGTGTGTGTGGAACCTGTACCCCAGTGAGAGTCAGTGTGTGTGGAACCCGTACCCCAGTGAGTGTCAGTGTGTGGGGAACCCGTACCCCAGTGAGAGTCCTCGTGTGGGGAACCCGTACCCCAGTGAGAGTCAGTGTGTGTGGAACCCGTACCCCAGTGAGAGGCAGTGCGTGTGGAACCCGTATCCCAGTGAGAGTCAGTCTGTGTGGGACCCGTTCCCCAGTGAGAGTCAGTGTGTGTGGGACCCATACCCCAGTGAGAGTCAGTGTGTGTGGGACCCATACCCCAGTGAGAGTCAGTGTGTGTGGGACCCATACCCCAGTGAGAGTCAGTTTGTGTGGAACCCATACCCCAGTGAGAGTGAATAAAAATACATCGAAAATCTTTATTTATATTTGGCCATAAATGTTATTTAATCTCCAGGAAAATTCCCTGACGCAGAGCAACAGCTCAACTCTCAGAATGTTGGAGGATATTGTCGGCTGCTGGGGTGTGGGGGGAGGGTCGCTAAGGCAACCATTCCTCCCTCTCCATGTCTGCTGTTTTTGTTCTCTCCTCCCCCCCTCTGCTGCTGTTAAACGCAATTCATCAGCCTGCGTACATGATCGGGGGGCTGCCAGTTGAGCCCTGCCACTGGCTGTTTTAAAGCTGGGTTCTCCTCCTCTGCTCTTCCCCAGGGACCGAGAGTCAGGAACAGTGCCCGCAGGGGTGGGCACATCCACTTCACCACAGGTATCCTTCAGGTCCTAGTGCCCATCGGAATCAAATATAACCAATTTAACACACTCTTGGTAAATAAACATTCCACACCCACTGACTCTCACTGGGGTATGGGTTCCACACGCACTGACTCTCACTGGGGTACGGGTTCCACACACACTGACTCTCACTGGGGTACGGGTTCCACACACACTGACTCTCACTGGGGTACGGGTCCCACACACACTGACTCTCACTGGGGTACGGGTCCCACACACACTGACTCTCACTGTGGACGGGTTCCACACAAACTGACTCTCACTGGGGTACGGGTTCCACACACACACTCTCACTGGGGTAAGGGTGCCACATATACCGACTCTCACTGGGGTATGGGTCCTACACACACTGACTCTCACTGGGGTATGGGTTCCACACACACTGACTCTCACTGGGGTACGGGTTCCACACACACTGACTCTCACTGGGGTACGGGTTCCACACACACTGACTCTCACTGGGGTATGGGTCCTACACACACTGACTCTCACTGGGGTACGGGATCCACACACACTGACTCTCACTGGGATACGGGTCACACACACTGACTCTCACTGGGGTACGGGTCGCACACACACTGACTCTCACTGGGATACGGGTTCCACACACACGGACTCTCACTGGGGTGCGGGTTCCACACACATCGACTCTCACTGGGATACGGGTCACACACACTGACTCTCACTGGGGTACGGGTTCCACACACACTGACTCTCACTGGGGTACGGTTTCCACTCAAATGGACTCTTGCTGAGTTAAGTGTTGCAAACTGCCTGGTCCAGTTCAGTTTAGCAATGGTAATGCCAACAAATGACAAGGGAAGATGCTTTGCTTTTCTCTTGTTGGATATTGTCATTGCCTGGCACTTAAGATGGCAAGAAACATTTGCAGGACACATCAGCTCAAGCCTGAATGTTATCCAGGTCTTCCAGCAGCAGTCCCAGATTGCATCAGTTGAGTTATCTCAAGAGTTGTGAATGGTACTGAAACACTGTACAACCATCATTGAACATCCCCCTCTCTAACCTTGTGATGGAGGGAAGCAGTTGAAGATAGTTTGGCCTAAGACGCCATCTTGTGCAGCAATGTCCTTAAGCCAACCTGATTGGATTCCGACCAGGACCAGCATCCTCTGTGCTCGATAAGACTCCAGCCAATGGAGTGTTTTCCACCTGATTCACGTTGACTTCAATTTTGCTCGGACTCCTTAATAGATTCGGTCAAATGCTGTCTTGATATCGAGGGCAGTCACTTTCACCTCATACATAGGAATTTATAATAATATAAAAATAATATTTATAATAATATAAAAATAATATTAATATTCTGCCTCATTTGAAGTCTCCAGCTGGTTTTTGCTCCCTGCTTGAAAAGCCAGGTTATTTCAGACTTGCTAATGTAATGAGACAGGCCTAATTAATGACCTCATGGTAAAGGATCCATCGTAAAGGTAAGAGTGACCACGATATGGAAGAAATTCACATTCAGTTTGAGGGTGAGAAATGGGAGTCTGAAACTTGGGGCACGATTCTCCAAACGGGAACAAAGTCCCCCAGCGAGCGTGTGTAGCCGTGTGTTTCCAGCACTCACAGTGAATAAGGGGCCCGAACGGGAAACCCACAACCGAGGCCGCACATTTTGTACAGTAGGGAGCTCCACTCGCCAGAACTCCCCATTGTAGCGAGAGATTGGGACTCCATTTAAAAACGGTGTCCCGATCTCTGAGGCCCCACAAAACGATCCCCGACCTCCCCCCAGCCCGAACACACAATGGGAGATTCGCCTGCCCCCTCCTGCATCACCCCCAAACACCCACACCAGGCAACCCCAGCCTGATCGCGTGAGTGCAAAGATTGCCACCTTGGCAGTGCCAACCTGGCAGATGACAGTGCCACCTGGGCACTTTGGCAGTGCCAGATGGCACCAGCAGTGCCCAAAGGCCATGCAGCTGGCAGCCTCCGGTTCCCTGGGATGCACCCATGAGTGCCATTCCACCTGGTCCCAGTTTATGGGGACTGACACAATCCCTTGACTTTCTTCCATTCAATTTTGATAACCTTACACACATAGCGCTCTTTACGTTACAATTCCTTCTTAAACATTTACATTGTCATGTTTCTTTTATACATTCGAGTGTATTAATGACCCAGACCGAGGGGGGTTTACACTGCTACCCGCCCCTCGGTGTACATTTGCTGAGTACGACCTTACACAGTGGTCTTTCCCCATTGCGCCTTGGCGGCAGCTGCCCCAAGCTCGAGTGCGTCCCTCAGCACGTAGTCCTGGACCTTGGAATGTGCCAGTCTGCAACACTCGGTCGAGGTCTCTGAGGCAGAGGGGTTGAATCCCAAAGCCTCAGGTATCTTTGAAATGTGCACATTAGAGTGGGGCTTACTGCCTCGCTCTCGTATGCAGATTTGCCAAAATATGATGCTGCCCAATGTGGGCGGGATTCACATCGCAACGTCTCACGAGATCGCGTTGAATTCCCGTTGCGAGCCGGGTAGAATTCTGCGCAACGTGGCTATTGGTTTGTACCTTAAGTCTTAAAATTAAATAAAGGCAATCACTATTATATGAAGACAATTGACAAAGTGGAATGGGAAAATGGGATAAAAGGTAGGACAGTAAAGAAGTAGCGGCAGATATTTGAGCAGGTATTTCATAACACCCAACAAAGTTAACAGATATTCCATTGAGAAAGAAAGAGTATAGGCAGGGTGCACCGCCCGTGACTACCTAAGAAACGTAAGGATGGTATCAAATTGACAAGAGGTTTTGTGGTACAGCGAGTGGCATCCCTCCCTCCGGAGCCAGAAGCTCCGGGTTTGAGTTCCACCCCAGGCTCAGGAAGGTGGGTTCATAACGCAGCCAAACAGGTTGACTGGCAATCTGCAAAACCCTTCCAACACACCAATGGCTGGCGGTAAGAGCGGGAGAGGCTCCTGGTCAGTCACGCTCGATGCAGAATTATGCCCTCTCAAGCTATAAGCCTCCGGCGACAGGCGAGCATCCTGTCCAAGGGAAAACCTTGCCATGAGAACAGACACAAGTCTCTGCCTAGCTCACCGCTAGTTGCTGGAAGAGATACAACAATCAAATTGACATCAAAAGGCATACAAAGCTGCAGAAATTAGCGGTAAACCAAGAGATGGGAAAATCTTAGAAACCAGCAAAGGATGATTAAAAAATAACAAAGATGGAGAAGTTGAAGCTTGAGATAAAACTCCCGAGAAATATAAAAACAGACAGCAATGGCTTCAACAAGTATGTTAAAAGGAAAAGAGTAGGGCAGCACGTGGCGCAGTGGTTAGCACTGCAGCCTACAGCGCTGAGAGCCCGGGTTAGATCCCGGCTCCGATCCCGACTCTGGGTCACTGTCCGTGTGGAGTTTGCATATTCTCCCCGTGTTTGCGTGGGTTTCATCCCCACAACCCAAAGATGTGCAGGTTAGGTGGATTGGCCACGCTAAATTGCCCTTAGTGTCCAAAAAGGTTAGGGGGTTTATTGGGGTAGGGAGATAGGGTGGAAGTGAGGGCTTAAGTGGGTCAGTGCAGACTTGATGGGCCGAATGGCCTCCTTCTGCACTGTATATTCTATGATCATTGATCTCTATGATGTGCAGGTTAGGTGGATTGGCCACGATAAATTGCCCCTTAATTGGGAAAAAAATAATAATTGGGTACTCTAAATTTATAAAGTAAAAGGAAAAGAGTAGCTAAAATGAGCATTGGTCGCTTTGAGGATGAGACTGGTATTTTCGGCGGGATTTTCCGTTTCTTTTTTTTTAAATATAAATTTAGAGTCCCCAATACATTTTTTCCAATTAAGGGGCAATTTAGCGTGGCCAATCCACCTAGCCTGCACATTTTTGGGTTCTGGGGGCGAAACCCACGCAAACACGGGGAGAATGTGCAAACTCCACACGGACAGTGACCCAGAGCCGGGATCGAACCTGGGACCTCGGCGCCGTGAGGCAGCAGGGTTAACCCACTGCGCCACCGTGCTGCCCTGGATTTTCCGTTTCTGAGACGAACGGTTAGATTCTCCATTTCTGAGACTAAGTGCAGAGGATCTGACGTTTTACGCCAAAAAAAAAAATTGGCGTCACCCCCTCACCGATCCTTTGAACAGCTGGAGACTGGCCGGGTCTGTGGCCGCGCATGCGCACGGCGATGACCTGCAGTGGGCGCGGTGTAAAACATGGCGCCATGTGCGGACCCGACCGGTTAGATAGTGCCCCCTGGCCACTCCCCACCAGCCCTCACGGAAGCGCCCCCCCCCCACACTCCTGGCCAGCAGCACGGCTCCCGCCCCACTGTGGTGGCGCCGGACGCAGTCTGCAGCTGCCATGCCAAGTTCCTGACCACGGAGACCACGGGTTGAATTCTCCGCCATTGGGATTCTCCATTTCGCCGGCTGGTCAATGGAGGGTGCGTGGGGCAGCCCCATGCCATCGGGAAACCCCCGTGCTACTGGCAAAACAGAGATTCCCTGCAGCTGCCACGCAGCTTCCCGATTTTTAAAAGCACAAGTGAACCGCGCCGTCGGGAACTCGGCCCATGGGAGGCAGAGAATCGCAGAGGTCCCGGAGAATACTGGGTCGGGCCTGCTAACAATATGCAAAAGGTGTCTCCTGTACGTGCGGAGTGAAATGCATTGATGCCATTTTCGAGGTGATGGAGAATCACGATTTGGCGTCAAATTGGCGCATGCCGCGACTTTAGCGGCAGAAACCATTCTCCGCCCAATCGCAACTCCCAATTTCGGCTTCGGCTATCAGAGAATCCTGCCCTTTGTATCAGTCTTCACAGTGGAGGACACAAAAACATCCCAAGAATCAAGAAAATCAAGAAACAGAAGGGAGGGAGGAAGTTAAAAGAATCACGATCACTAAGGGAAAATGATGAGGAAGACTATTTGGGCTGAAGACTGACAAGTCCCCTACAACTGACACCTGCATCCTGGGATAATAAAAGAAGTGGCTGTAGAGAGGGTGGATTGGATGCAAGCTTCCCAAAATCCCAGAACGTTTCCAGTGGATTGTAAAACCACACATCGAACATTTCAATTCAAGAAAGGGGCGAGATGGAAAGCAGGAAACTAGAGGCCAATTAGCATAACATCCGTCTTTGGCAAGTTGCTGGAATCCATTATTAAGGAGGTCATGGCAGGATATTTAGAAAATCATAATCAGGCAGTCAACAAGGTTTTGTGGAAGTGAAATGATGTTTGACATATTTATTGTAGAGTTCTTTGAGGACATATCAAGGGGGGTGGATAAAGGTGACCCAGTAGATGTAGTGTATTTTGATTTCCAATAGGTATTTGATAAGGTGGCATGCGAAAGGCACAAGATAACGGGCGCGATTTAACCAAAACCATTCTAAAAATGTCATATTGAGCAAGTTTGGCAGGGTGCTTCCTGACGGTTTTAGGGGTGAAATCCACATCGGTATTCACCCACACTTGGTCGTTTTCTTGGGCCTTGGGGAGTTTCTGAACCCGCCGGTGAGACCTGCTTCTCAGAGATCGGGCTGCCATTTTGAAAGAATGCCCTGATCTAGGTGAGCTTGAGGGCCCCCCACCCATGTGCAATGTCACCCCCCCCCCCCATGCGCACATGAGCATTACCCCCCCCAAAGTGAGAACACCCGGCTATGGAGTCGCTGAGGGCCCTCCCTTTTCAGACCTCCCCAGTCCCCATTTTGGGTCCGCCCCCTTTTAGGACCCCCACCATTCACGCCCCCAACATTTATGAGGCCCCTTCATACCTTCCCTTCACCCCCACCCTTTATACCCCCCTCATCTACCCTTTTATGGGCGTGGTCCCCTCAGTCAGTACCCAATCCTTGGCAATGCCATCCTGGCTCCAAGGAACCCTGGCACTGCCACCTTGGCAGTCTCCCTGCCATCCTGGCAGTCCCCCTGCCATCCTGGCAGTGCCATTCAGGGCCAAGATGCTGGCTGGCAATGCCAAGGTGCCCAGGTGCCAGAGGGAGAGCCTGGGTGCCACCTTGCCCTGTCCCTGACCACCATGGGGTTTCCAATGGTCTGGGAAACCTCCCCAGGTGCCGTTAAACCTGGTCCACGTTGTTTGGAGCAGAGCTAAACGACACCTGGTCGAGGCCTCACTGGGGAGCCCAGGGAATCCGGTGCATGCATATTTAAATATACTGATCTGGACCTCGCCCAGTGAGCGCGAGATCCAGATCCTGACATCTCACGAGGGTCGGTTGAATCTTCCGAGACGCCTCAAGCAACGCGAATCTCGCAAGATTCAACAATCTCATTGCAACACCAAGTTCCTCGCAATGAGGCTGTTAAATCGCGCCCATCAGCTCGTGGTGCTGGGGTGATATATTAGCATTGATTGAGAATAGGCTAACTAGCAGGAAACAGAGAGTCAGGATAAATGGGTCATTTTCAGGTTGGCAAACTGTAACTAGTGGAATGCTGCAGGGATCAGTGCTGGGGCCTCAACTATTTACAATCTATGCCAACGACCTGGATGAAGGGACTGACTGTTGTATCAAATTTGCTGACGATACTAAGTTAGGTAGGACAGCAATAGGATACAAAGAGCTTGCCAAGGAATTTTGATCGATTAAGTGACTGGGCAAATTATTTATATGGAGAGAGGTTGACAAATTCTGAGGTAGAGAGGGACCTGGGTGATCCCTGGGATGAAAGGGTTGGCTTGTGAGGAAAGGTTGAGCAGGTTGAACTGATACTCATTGCAGTTTAGAAGAATAAGAATTGTTCTTCTTGAAACATGTACTGAGGGACTTGATGGGGTAGATGCTGCGAAGATATTTCCTCTTATGGGGGAGTCCAGTTGCTATTTCTTATGATCTTAGGTTTTAAAACTCTTGATTAATAGAGAACATTTGCCTGGTCAAATAACCCAAGGATGGCTGGTGATGAATCAGCTATCAGTGCATCTTTGCAGCTTCAGCCACTTTTTGCAACACACTTCACTTCCAGGAGAAGCTGTTAATATTCTCTATAAATATATCTCACACTTCAGAGGCTGGTGACTTGTTCTGAGGGATGAACCACAGGTTCTGAATAGAGAGGGAGACATAGAGATTAAAATGGAGTAAATGAGAGAGGGAGAGAAGTGGGAGGGAAATGGATTCAGACAGCAACAGAGATGGTGAAAGGGAGATGCCTGGACAGACACGCACACACAGACACGCACACACACACACACTGTTACACACACACACATACACACTCACATATATACACATGTATGCAGACAAATACACGCACATACTTTTACACACACACACACACACATATACACAGAAATACACATACATGTATATAAATATACACATGTGGACAGACACATATAATTATACACACATACACAAATCTATGAACACGCATATACACAAATCTATGAACACACATATGCACAAATCTATGAACACATATGCACATTCGTAAACACACATGTATACACCTACACATATACACACATACATATATATATAACACACTGCGCACACATATATACATGCACACACATATACACACACATACATACACTTACACACAAACACGCACACATACAAACACACATATATACATATACAACACATATATGTATAGACAACACACATACAAACACACGCACATACACACACACACACATATACTGACACAGACACAAACACACGGAAGGAGAGAGGCCATGAAAGAGATGGAGTTTAGGAAAAAGAGAGAGTAAGTATGTGAAAATGGGAGATTGCATGTGAAAAGTGGAAGTGTGAGCAGATGGGTTGAGGGGCAATGTGTGCGACATCTTTAAATGCACATTGAGGACAAAGATCAACATCTGCACAGAACCTAAAGAAAAACAGATGGGCAGTCCTCTCCCCAGCTCCCCTCCCCCACCACTGAGCAAGGCCTTGGCAGAGAAATTGCTGATCCAGCTTTCAAATAGAATCATTCCCCCTTTCAAAATAAAAGATGGAAGGAGAGAGGGAGATGAGAGAGAGGGGGAAGAGTAAAGGGTGAGAGGTAGAGAAAGCAAAAAAGAAAAGAGAGATCAAATGGAAAGGGAGGAAAAATAGGGAAAGAGGACAAGTGGGCGGAGCGAAAGAGATAGAAAGCAAAAGATGGAGAGAAAAATGGAGAAGGAGCGAGATGGGGCTGGGGGAATGAAGGGAGGGGAAAGGCAAAGAGAGGAAAGAGAAGAATAGGAGTGACTGGGAGAGGAATGGGCTGGAAGGGAGCGAGGGATTGAGGGAAGGAACAGGTTTCATAGAAATGAAAGAGAAATGGAAGCGAGGGAGGAGTAGGAGCAGTAAGGAAGGAAGATCTAAAATTCTGGGCAGGAAAACCAGGCTTTTGTGCACAGAATCGCGAACGAGGGGGTCAACAAATTAGATTAGGAATGGTAACATTGAACTGGATTGGGATAACTAATTGCCAATATATGGTCAACATCGACCATGCCCTTCTGGGATCTCAGTTCCACACCATCCAGAGACAGATGATGTTCCTGAGCGTTTGGATCAGTCTCCATTTGTTCAGTTAGGGCAGATGTCGGTCTCGTGGCTTTTTAGGTCAAAGGATCAGACTGATGGCAATGGGGAGATGGGAGAGGGTGAAAGAGCTGGAGGAGTTTGAAGCAGACGTTGGGTGAAAAGGAGAGATGGGCAATGAGAGAACGTCTCAGCCCTGCAAGCTCCTCCCCATTCCTCCCAACACACACATTGAGGGCTGAATGAACAATGAACCGCTCACCCGAGCTGTATGGAGACAGATTTAATCCCAAGCATTGTAATTGGCCTCAGCCAACCCTACTGTTCCTGATCATGATCCAGTGATGCAGAGTGAAACTGCCATGTGTGCAGGGATCAGGTGAATGAGAGCATTAGTTGTGATGCACTCCTTGGGTGAATAGCCTGCGGAAGGATTCACCATTGAGGCTCATACGTTAAGAAATATTTTGTAGAAAGGCCCTAGAACTAATCCCTGCCTTGGCGAGGGAAGGGTTGGAGAGTGGGGGTGCACGGCATGGCTGTAAGAAATAGATGTTAAGGATTTCATTCTGAGGCCCCGGGTTGAGTGAGCACTAAGACCCTGCAGACGTCAATATGGCCTGCTGAAGGTTTTGACGCCAGTTCTGGCAGGGAGCAGGGATCGATGCAAAAGCATCATCAACCTGAAAAAGTTAGCAGAGAGCAAGCAAAGAGGATGGTGTGTCAGAAGCTGGCAGCTGTGGCTCAGTGGACAGCTGAGATTGTGGGTTCAAGTCCCACTCCAGCCGAATACTGAGGGGGTGCTGCACTGTCAGAGATGCTGCTTGATGGATGAGACATTATACTGAAAATCTGTCTCCATCTCAGGTGGATGTAAAAGATCCCATAGCCACTATTCTGAAGAAGAGTAAGGAGTCTCCCCCCCAACACCCACACGCTTTTACTAGATTATAACAGTGACTACAATTCAAAAATACATCATTGGTTATAAATCTCTTTGGGGCATCGTGAGATTCTGAAAGTTGCTATGAAAAGCTAGATTTGTTCTTTCTATAACTGAACTTGGTGGGTGTTTGGACCCAGAAGAACATTGCAGAGGTTGTGGAGGCAGCCGGAGACAGCCCTGTGCTCCCCCTGCTCGTATATCACAGGTCTGGATCAGTGCAGGGGGGCAGTGCAGTCTGCAGCACCGTACAAATCATTTGCAAGACAATGGGAAGTCTGTAAGGCAGCCCAGGGCTTTGCAATGAGCTGAGCAAACTCCCCCACTCTCCTCCTGTTACATATCCAACCCCCCCCCCCACCCCCCGCCCCAAGCTCACATTCCATCCGTCTGCATCCCTTCCCCAGCCAGAGTCTCCAATCACCACCCGACTCTCAGAGAGAGACTCCAAACCAACCAGATTTCCCCCTTCACGCCATGCAACAGATGAACAGGAAGAGGCTATTCGGCATGATAAGTCCACTGTTCTATTAGGTCGTGGCTGATCCCCTCCTAGCGTTGGATGAGATGTTAAATCGACAATCGTGGGCAGCACGGTAGCATGGTGGTTAGCACAATTGCTTCACAGCTCCAGGGTCCCAGGTTCGATTCTGGCTTGGGTCACTGTCTGTGCGGAGTCTGCACATCCTCCCCGTGTGTGCGTGGGTTTCCTCCGGGTGCTCCGGTTTCCTCCCACAGTCCAAAGATGTGCAGGTTAGGTGGATTGGCCATGATAAATTGCCCTTAGTGTCCAAAATCTCCCTTAGTGTTGGGTGGGGTTACTGGGTTATGGGGATAGGGTGGAGGTGTGGACCTTGGGTAGGGTGCTCTTTCCAAGAGCCGGTGCAGACTCGATGGGCCGAATGGCCTCCTTCTGCTCTGTAAATTCTATGAAATCTATGACATGTGGGTGGCACGGTGGCACAGTGGTTAGCACTGCTGCCTCACAGAGCCCGGGTCCCGGGTTTGATTCCCGGCTTGGGTAACCGTCTGCGTGGAGTCTGCATGTTCTCCCCGTGTCTGCGTGGGTTTCCTCCGGGTGCTCCGGTTTCGCTCCGCAGTTCAAAGATGTGCACGTTAGGTGGTTTGGTCATGCTAAATTGACCCTTAGGTGTCCAAAAATGTGCAGGTTAGGTTAGGTTACAGCGATGGGCCTGGGGAGGGTGCTCTTTCGGAGGTCCGGGGCAGACTCGATGGGTCTAATGGCCTCCTTCTGCACTGTAAGAATGCTGTGATTCTATGGACATCCCAAAGCTTTTCACAGTTGTTGAAGAACTTTTACTGAAGTGTGATCGCTGTTGTAGGAAATGCAACAGCCACTTGGCGCATAGCAAGATCCCGCAATGACCAACATTGATATAGTTCCTTTCACACAGTAAAACATCCCAAGGTGCTTCATAGAAGTTTGACAGAGTAGAATTTGTCACTGAGCCACGTAAGGAGATATTAGAACAGCTGACCAAAGACCTGGTCGAAGAGATGGATTTTAAGGAACGTCTCAAAGGAGGAGGAGAGAGGTGTAGGGAGGGAATTCCAGAGCTTAGTGCCCAGGCAGCCGAAGGCACGGCCGCCACTGGTGCAGCCTTTAAATCAAGGATGCACAAGGGGCCTGAATTGGCCATGCAGTCCCTGGAGAGATTCTGCCAGATCATGGTAGAATCTTCCTGATGAGGCCTTAAACCAAAGCCCCTTGGGTGTCAAGTGGATGTAAAAGGTCCCGCGGTCACCATTGCAAAGAAGAGCCGGGGAGTTCTCGCTAACATTTATCGTCACAAGAACTGAAAAACCACACCGTCTCACATTGAATTCTGTGGGATCTTACTGTGCACAAATTGGCTGCAGCATTTCCTACATCACAACAGGGACTACACTTCCCCGGCTGTAAAGTGTTGGAGTTGCGAAAGGCACTGGGAGGGGAATTATAAATCTTTCATTTCTCCGCTCTGATTTTTCAGCTCTCATACTCGCTGCAGATCAGTGACTCCCAGTTAAGAGCATAAATCCCAATCTCTGCTCTGCTGCTCCCTTCCCCCCCTCACAGCTTGCGCTCCTTTATATAACAGGCATTATTAAGCTGGCACACAAACCTCATTTTTACAGGTTTTACATTCAGCAATTGGCCGTGTTCACCATTAGGCTGGTCTGTGCTGAGCTTGGTCAGCGCAGTGAGGCCTGGTCTGGAACCCTGGACCCCACAGTGAGCTAGCCCAGGAGCAACATGCTGAACACCTTCAAGACAGCGACTGTGGGATCTTTCCACGCCCTTGAAAGAGCAGACAGGCCCGAATACAGTGTCAGCTGTGGATCAGTGGGCAGCCTTCTTGTGGATTTCAAGTCGCACTCCCAATACATGGGCCCAGCAATCTAGGCTGACACTCCCAGTACGGTTCTGAGGGGATGCTGCACTGTCAGAGGTGTTGTCATTCAACTGTGATGTTAAACTGAGAGTCCAGCTGCCTCTTGAACGGATGTATAAAATCCCAGGGCACTATTATGAAGAGAGGGGGAGTTAACCCCCATGTCCTGGCCAATATTTATCCCTCTTAAACATCACAAGAAAACATTATTAGTTCAATCTAGGGGCAGCACGGTAGCATTGTGGATAGCACAATTGCTTCACAGCTCCAGGGTCCCAGGTTCGAGTCCGGCTTGGGTCACTGTCTGTGCGGAGTCTGCACATCCACCCCGTGTGTGCGTGGGTTTCCTCCGGGTGCTCCGGTTTCCTCCCACAGTCCAAAGATGTGCAGGTTAGGTGGATTGGCCATGATAAATTTCCCTTAGTGTCCAAAATTGCCCTTAGTGTTTGGTGGGGTTGCTGGGTTATGGGGATAGGGTGGAGGTGTTGACCTTGGGTAGGGTGCTCTTTCCAAGAGCCGGTGCAGACTCGATGGGCCGAATGGTCTCCTTCTGCACTGTAAATTCTATGAGAATCTCACATTGCTGTCTGCGGGATCTTGCTGAGCGCAAAGCGGTTGCTGCATATCCTACATTACAGCAGCGACTCTATTACAAAATTACTTCACGCGAAGCACATTTCAATGTCCTGGAGCTATAAAGGGTGTTGCAGAAATGCAATCCTTTTTTTCAGGACTGCACTGGGAGAGTCAGCCTGGATTTTATGTTCAACTCTCTGGAGTGGGATCTAAACCCACAGTTTCCTGACTCGGAGGCAGGAGAACTACGCACTGATCGATAGAAATGTTCTTTCTAAGTAACCATGTAATTCACAAGGTGACAGGGTCGGAGACGGGAGCCAAGGCTGGCACTGAGGGAGTGCTGCCCTGTGAGAGGCGCTGCCTTTCCAATGAGATGTCAATCTGAGGCCTGGTCTGACTGTTCAGGTGAACTATGGTTAGCTCCAGTAGTCACTATTCAAGAAGTGAGGGGGATGTTAGGTATTTGGGGATTCAGGTAGCGAGGGGATGGACAGGGCTTCATAAGTGGAACTTAGCGAAGCTGGTGGAGGAGGCCAGGGAGGATCTGAGAAGGTGGGACGGAGGATCCAAGTGGTGAAAATGAATATTCTGCCAAGGTTCTTGTATATCTTTCAGGCTCTGCCGATCTTTATACCAAAGGCCTTTCTTCAGAAAGTGGACACGATCATCTAGGACTTTATGGGCGGGGAAGGTGCCAAGGGTGGGGAGGACCCTGCTACAGAGGCAGAGGCAGCAGGGAGAGTTGCTGAACTTGCTCCATTATTTTTTTTTTAAATTTAGAGTACCCAATTCATTTTTTCCAACTAAGGGGCAATTTAACGTGGCCAATCCACCTACACTGCACATCTTTGGGTTGTGGGGGCGAAACCCACGCAAACACGGGGAGAATGTGCAAACTCCACACGGACAGTGACCCAGAGCGGGGATCGAACCTGGGGCCTTGGCGCCATGAGGCAGCAATGCTAACCACTGCCCCACCGTGCTACCCCTTCATTATTTTCTGCAGCAAATGTGGACAAGGTGCGGCGGTGGTGGGAAGAAGGGGTAGAGTGGGTTAGGATGGAGGAGGAATCTTGTGAGGGGTCTAGTTGGAGGGCTATGGTGACGGCTGCATTGCCAATGGCTCTGAGTAGGTATTCAGGGAGCCCAGTGGTGCAGTCCATGGTGAAGATATGGAATCAGCTGAGGAGGCATTTTAGGGAGGAAGGGATGTCGATGCTAACATCGAGAATCATGGGTTTGAGCCGCGGGGGGGGGGGTTGAGGAGATGGATCGTGTATACAGAAGGTGTAGGGAAGTGGGGCTGGTCAAGGTGAGGGGTTTGTATTTGGAGGGAGAGTTCACCAGTCTGTAGGAGCTAAGGGATAGGGTAGAGCTGCCGAGGGGGAGTGAGTTCAGGTATCTGCAGGTCAGGAACTTTGCGCGAAAGGTCTGGAGGGGGTTCCCTAGGTTGCTGGGATACACCCTGCTGGAGTGACTGCTGCTCCCAGATGTGGAAGGGGAGGGAGGAATTGGGGATATATATAAGTGGCTGGGGGAGCAGGCAGGCGAGCGGGTGGTGAAGATCAAGGAGAAATGGGAAGCGGAGTTGGGAATGGAGATCAATTGGGGAGTATAGAGTGAGGCACTGCGAAGGGTAAACAGGACCTCCTCTTGTTCAAGGATGGGCCTGATACAGTTTAAGGTGCTGCACAGGCTGCATATGACTCGGGCGAGAATGAGCGGGTTCTTTCAGGGGGTAGCAGATGAGTGTGAGAGGTGTGGGCGGGAGCCAGCGAATCACACGCACATGTTTTGGAGTTGCGAAAAATTGGGAAGATTCTGGGCGGGAGTGTTCGCGGACTTAGCCAGGATGGTGGAGGAGGAGGTGGACCCGGATCCTTTGGTGGCGATATTTTGGGTTTCAGGGAAGCTGGAGCTCACGGAGAGGAGGAAGGCCGATGTCGTGGCCTTCGCCTCTCTAATTGCACGGCGACGAACTTTGCTGGAGTGGCGGTCGGCATTGCCACCGGGGGTAGTGGCACAGTTGGGTGACCTGCACGACTTCCTGCGGTTGGAGAAGATAAAGTAGGAGTTAAGAGGCTCTGCAGAGGGGTTTGATAAAAAAGTGGGGGATATTTGTGACCGTGTTTGAGGAGCTGTTCGTCGCAGGGAGGAGGGGGGGCGGAATCTGTACAGACTATAAAGCTGATTGTTGGGAAGTATGTTTCCCGGGGTGTTTATTTGCTCTAACCTGTTTTGATACATGTTTGTAATAAAATACATTTTTTTTTTTTTTAAAGTGAGGAGGATGGATGGTCTGGACGAATACTCTTCGTCAAACAGTAACACTGCACTCATTTTATGTCATTGCTGGTTTCGTGGGATGGTGCTGTGCTCAAATTGGCCGTAACGCACTTTGGGCTGTCCGGAGGTTGTGGGCGGCGCTATACGAATGAAAGTTTGTCAAGCGGCAAGGTGGGATGGAGGTTAAATGTTGGATTTGCCAGTGACGTTCACCTCCCAGGAATGAATAAAAATAATAGACCCTGCTGAGGGCTCTGATAAAACCATGAAAAACCTTCGATATCAAACTGTAAAAACACGGTCTGTTAATGAGATTAATTAAACATAAGAACATAAGAACTAGGAGCAGGAGTAGGCCATCTGGTCCCTCGAGCCTGCTCCACCATTAATGAGATCATGGATGATCTTTTGTGGACTCAGCTCCACTTTCCGGCCCGAACACCATAACCCTTAACCCCTTTATTCTTCAAAAAACTATCTCTCTTTATCTTAAAAACATTTAATGAAGGAGCTTCTACTGCTTCACTGGGCAAGGAATTCCATAGATTCACAACCCTTTGGGTGAAGAGGTTCCTCCTAAACTCAGTCCTAAATCTACTTCCCCTTATTTTGAGGCTATGCCCCCTAGTTCTGCTTTCACCCGCCAGTGGAAACAACCTGCCCGCATCTATCCTATTTATTCCCTTCATAATTTTATATGTTTCTATAAGATCCCCCCTCATCCTTCTAAATTCCAACGAGTACAGTCCCAGTCTACTCAGCCTCTCCTCGTAATCCAACCCCTTCAGCTCTGGGATTAACCTAGTGGATAATTAGAACCTGGATTCAGCTTTTCTCATGAACTTGGCTTGACATGTGGGGAATCTCTGTGACGTACCTGTCATTAAAATAACACTCCAGGGCAGCAACTTTGAGCCATTAAAAAGTAGGAGCCGCAATAGTTTTTAATTATGTGACATAAACTGTAATTCAGCACATTAACAGGCCATTCAGCCCAGCTGGATCATGCTGGTGTTTTGTGTCACACAAGCCTCCTCCCATCCTCTTTGTCTCACCCTGACGATATCTGCTTCTATTACTCTCTCCCTCGTGTGTTTATCCAGCTTCTTCAGTAGCTCTCTTATTCACCTCAACCACCTCCTCACTCCTCTCTGGATTAAGGTGTTTCTCCTGAGCTCTCTGTTAGGTTTATTAGTGACGATCTTATATTTCTAGCCTCTGGTTCTGGATTGTCCCCTGCAAGTGGAAACATCTCTACATGGACACCCATCAAACTCCTTCATAATTTTAAAGACCTCTATCAGACCACACCTCAACCATCTCTTTTCTACAGATCGCCAGCCTGTACAGCCTTTCCAAATGTTCTAGCCTCAGATCTGATACCAACCTTGTCCCACGGTCTCCTAACAACATGGGTTGCAAGAACTGGTCACAGAAAAAATGACATTTCTGAAAGTGCCTCCCTGATCTCAGAGCTTTAGTTACAGACAATGGAGTTTATTTTTAGCATAGTCACTGTTGTAATCCATAGAATCCCTGCAGCACAGAAGGAGGCCTTTTGAGTCTGCACCGACCCTCTGAAAGAGCACTCTCTACCTAGGCCCACTCTCCTGCCCTATCTCCGTATTGACCATGACCAATCCACCTAACTTGCACATCATTGTGGGAGGAAACCGGAGCACCCGGAGGAAACCCACGCAGACACAGGGAGAACGTGCAGACTCCGCACAGGCGGTGACCCAAGGCCGGAAACGAACCCGGATCCCAGGTGCTGAGAGGCAGCCGTGCTAAACACTGTACCGCCGTAATGTGGCCGTCAATAGGCCCATAGCAAGTTCCCACATAAAACAGCATTGTGCTAATGGCTAGATAATCTGAGGGATGGGTTGGGGGGGGGCGGGGGCCTCGGTTAGTGTCACATACTCACAAGTGTGACCTCACACTCCCCTCGACATAAACCCAGTGTCTGTGCAAAACAGGAACACATTACTGTGGACAATCTGTGCTGCAGAAGCTGCTCTGGGTCCCCCAACGTTAATCAGTCAGATGGCCATTGGCACAGAGTGCCTCCCACTCCCCTGCTCCGTGTCTCTTCGCTCACACGTCCTTGTTCTTGACTTCTCGTTCTGATTCTCTGTTTTCCAGTGACTCTGCCTGAGCCCACTATAAAGCTGCTGCCCCCTCCCCCCCCCCCCCTCCCCCAGCCCTGCCCTTCAGTCTCCCCCCCCTCCCCCAGCCCTGCCCTTCAGGCTCCCCCCCCCCACCCCCACATTAACTCCCAGCCACTTCTGTGCCCTTTGTAATTTTGCAGAACACCCTCTGGCAGCTGACAACTGCTTCGCTTCTCTTTATTCCAGTGATCCTTTACAACGCAATCACTTGGGGATGCTTTAACCCTTTCAATGCATGCAGCTGAGCTGAAACAACAATCCGTAAACACCCCTCCTCAAGAAACAGACATGGTTTAGCACAAAGGAAATATCAACATTTGATTTCCAGCTATTGGTTTGTAATTCTGACCTGTTTCTCTTCCTCTAGTGAGGGCAACGTCTTTCATTGGATATGTGTTGCATAGACCATGATACAGACCCACTGACAGTGCAGCACTCCCTCAGTACTGACCCTCTGACAGTGCAGCACTCCCTCAGTACTGACCCTCTGACAGTGCAGCACTCCCTCAGTACTGACCCTCTGACAGTGCAGCACTCCCTCAGTACTGACCCTCTGACAGTGCAGCACTCCCTCAGTACTGACCCTCTGACAGTGCAGCACTCCCTCAGCACTGACACTCTGACAGTGCAGCACTCCCTCAGTACTGACCCTCTGACAGTGCAGCACTCCCTCACTACTGACCCACTGACATTGCAGCACTCCCTCAGTACTGACCCTCTGACAGTGCAGCACTCCCTCACTACTGACCCACTGACAGTGCAGCACTCCCTCAGTACGGACCCTCTGACAGTGCAGCACTCCCTCAGTACTGACCCTCTGACCGTGCAGCGCCCCCTCAGTACTGACCCTCTGACAGTGCAGCACTCCCTCACTACTGACCCACTGACATTGCAGCACTCCCTCAGTACGGACCCTCTGACAGTGCAGCACTCCCTCAGTACTGACCCTCTGACCGTGCAGCGCCCCCTCAGTACTGACCCTCTGACAGTGCAGCACTCCCTCACTACTGACCCACTGACATTGCAGCACTCCCTCAGTACTGACCCTCTGACAGTGCAGCACTCCCTCACTACTGACCCACTGACAGTGCAGCACTCCCTCAGTACGGACCCTCTGACAGTGCAGCACTCCCTCAGTACTGACCCTCTGACCGTGCAGCGCCCCCTCAGTACTGACCCTCTGACAGTGCAGCACTCCCTCAGTACGGTCCCTCTGACAATGCAGCACTCCCTCAGTACTGACCCTCTGACAGTGCAGCACTCCCTCAGTACGGTCCCTCTGACAATGCAGCGCTCCCTCAGTACTGACCCTCTGACAGTGCAGCGCTCCCTCAGTACTGACCCTCTGATAGTGCAGTGCTCCCTCAGTACGGACCCTCTGACAGTGCAGCGCTCCCTCAGTACTGAAAACTAGTACTAGCTTTGAAAACTAAGGGCCAATTTAGCATGGCCAATCCACCTAATTTGAACATCTTTGGACTGTGGAGGGAACCGGAGCACCTGGAGGAAACCCACACAGACACTGGGGCGAAAGCGCAAACTCCACAGTGTCACCCAAAGCCGGAATTGAACGCAGGTCCCTGGCGCTGTGAGTCAGCAGTGCTAACCGCTGTTTCACCGAATCCCTCAATAAAGTCACCATAGTCCCGCATGACCATAGGCTGCTTTCCCCCTTTGAGGGGGAGAGCTGACTGGTGATGGTTTAACCTGAGAATCACCACACCTCAGGCAAGGGGCAAGGTTGAGAAGGCAGGGCCTTAATGGATAACTTCAGCCGGTACAGGAATTGAACCCACGTTGCTGGCCTCGCTCTGATCACAAACCAGCTGTGCAGCCAACTGAGCTAAACAGGGTCACTCAGCTCCTGACCTCTTTACAGCCTTGGTTCAAACATGGACAAAAGAGCTGAATGGTGTTAGACGTTTTAGTTGCTGTGATATGAAGAGTCTAAAGTTCTGTTCCTTTTTCACAAACACACATTCGTTCCAACAGCCTTTGCACAAAACTCTCACTATACATCACCTGACAGAGGCCACCTGAAGCCCCTTTACTTATCAGTGTCAATTAATGGATACTTAACATAAATGGGACAACTAATTGCATGTCTCTTAACCCATTACTTAACAGTCTACTCTTCCTTGGAGAAAAAAAATAATTACGTGAAAACAAAATTTCAAGAAACTCAAAAACACACACATGATTTCCCCGCCATTTTTTTTGTTTGGACAAGAAAGAAAAAAAAAACAGTTACAGAAAGAAGTGCCCTTCATTAACAATATCCAAAAGTTTCTGTGAACTCGCCCCTCTTTTCGTAAAACAGTCTGACAGTTGATAGCTCCTGTCGACCCATTTAATTTTTGTTATTTCCCCTCTGTCCAACATCTGCTTCAAACTTGCGATGTCTATCCGTAACCTCTTTTCATTGACACTTTTTGTAGAGTGCACATTTTCCCACGGGGATTTATTGTCAATGTGACAGTCAATAGGTATATGACCCAAATCCCCTAATCCCAACATTTCTGTCAATATCTGACTTATATAAAAGGCCATATCCACTGCCTCTACAAGGCTTAACATCTCAGCAGCCAAAGTGCTTTTTACCACTCTCCTTATTTTCTTTGTTTCCCACACAAGCGGGCAACATTTACCATTGTTCCCCAAAAGGAAAATTATAAAACCTCCTGTGCTTGAAACCCCATCACATAAATTTGCGTAGGACGCATCACTATAAACCATGAGTTTCAAGTGCCTAAGGTCACCTAAAACCTGGAACTTCAAAACACACTCTTGCATTTTTAGTTTGGCCAACGCTTTATTTGCTCTTATTATGTCTTCCACTTTGGGATCATTCAATTTTTGGACTCAACTCTAAGTCATCAAAACTCACGTCCGGTCTAGTCTGTCTACCTAACCAGTTCAGTTGCCCAATTAAACTTCGCAGTTGCTCTTTTTCTATCTTTGAAACCATTGCGTCTTTTTGTGAAACTCGGCCACGACTAATTGCTATTGGGCTGATGCTTTCCAAATAAGATTGCTGACATAAAGTTGCCCCTAACTTAGTCTATCCAATTTCCAGTCCAATATATTTAAATGCACCGGAAGCCTGATTTCCAACCCTGAATTCTTTCCTCAAACCAGAGATTACAATAGCTTCAAAATTACTAGTCCCACCTCACAAAAAATCATCGACATGCATCATAAAAATGCCAGAAAGATTTCCTTTATAGTGCCAGTAAAACATTGCAGGATCTGCTTTCAATGGCAACAGCCTAACTTTAATAAAACTGACCATACCGAAAAATACCAGACTCTAGATGCATTATTTAATCCATATACACATTTGTTCAACTTCCAGAGTACCCCTTCTGTGTTAGCTGCTTCTTTAGGAGGACGGAGAAAAATGTCTCTCTGGAGCTGATGCCCCTGCAAAAAGGCAGCTTTTAGATCTATAGATTTGCATTCCCATGCCTTTGTGGCTAATAGAGCCAAGAAGATCTTTAAAATAACCTTTCCTGCTGTAGGTGAATCTACCCTTAAATCCTGATCTTCTAAGTTTTCTTCAAATCCCCTTGCCACAAGCCTGGCCTTTGCCTTATAAGTTCCATCCGGAAGAACCTTTTCCGTGCAAATCCATCTGTGGGATAGAGCTCTTTGTCCCCTATCCAGTACTTCCGTGTATACCCCAAATTCACTCCAACTATGCAATTCTTGCTGTTTAGCTTCTTTGATAACTTTTTCATCTAATTTATTTGAAGCCACCAAAATCTCACGTGCATGTGGGCTTCTACTCCGATTAGTATTCGTAGTTACTCATGTTCCGAGATCTTGATAAACTACGTCCCCTCTCCCGCCTGGTATCTCGTTCTGTACTGCTACTGCTTGATCTTTCCCTTCTGCTGTGGGATGTCCTTTCAATAGTTCTCGACCTTTTCCTGCGGACCTGTTCACTATCCGATGTACTATCTGAACTGGCACTGCGTTTCTGTGCCCTCCATTTTTGAACTTCGTTTTCCCAATCCATTGTCTTGACTCCTTCCCCTGAATGCTGTACATTCAACCAATGTTTATACTTTCCAGTGGCGTTCTCTGCTCTACTAATAACAGTTGCAAATAAGGCAGCATGGTAGCATTGTGGATAGCACAATTGCTTCACAGCTCCAGGGTCCCAGGTTCGATTCCGGCTTGGGTCACTGTCTGTGTGGAGTCTGCACATCCTCCCAGTGTGTGTGTGGGTTTCCTCCGGGTGCTCCGGTTTCCTCCCACAGTCCAAAGATGTGCAGGTTAGGTGGATTGGCCATGATAAACTGCCCTTAGTGTCCAAAATTGCCCTTAGTGTTGGGTGGGGTTACTGGGTTATGGGGATAGGGTGGCGGTGTTGACCTTGGGTAGGGTGCTCTTTCCAAGAGCCGGTGCAGAGTCGATGGGCTGAATGGCCTCCTTCTGCACTGTAAATTCTATGATAAATCCTTCCATTGACTAGACCCTTCAGGCAAGTATGTCACTTTTGTACCAACTTTTGGCAGTTGCCCTTTCGGAAAAATGGCCTGTTCTAATTCATCAGAAGTGTTGTGTTCCTCCACAGAAACCCTGTCTATATCAGTTAATTAGTCCTCACAGTTCTGTAACACATGCGTATCAGATGACTCTGGTTCCTCGTCATGTCTGTCTGCTCTGTCTAAATTTGAAAATTTGTAATCTGTACCCATTACCCTTGATGAATGTACCCTAACAGTTTGATTACCATGTTGCAAATTAATCGTTTTGCCATCTATGCCTATGATCTTCACTGGGCCTTTCCATTCATTAGAATTGTCTCTCTTATAGTATACCATGCCTCCTTGCTGAAAAACGTCATCTGATGGCCATACGTTATGTCTTAAAGCTCTGCGAATTCTTTCAGAGACTTCTGCTTCCAAAAAAGTTTTTCTACTGCTATGTAATGCATTTAAATGTTCAGCAAAACCAGAGCTAATTGTAGTCCCCTCCCAAGCTGGAGGCTGGTTATCCAAAATGGACGGAATTTTAGGATTTCTACCAAACACTAATTGATAAGGACTATAGCCCCCAACCATCTGCAATGAATTCTTTGCATGTACTGCCCATGCTGAAGCTGAATTTAGCCTGCAATTTGGTTGATCTGCCAAAAATTTTCCAAAGCAGGTCATCGATGACAGCATGATTTCTTTCACAGACACCATTACTAAATGGGCTTTCTGCAGCCGTATTCATAACTCTGATATTCATGTTTTCACACATATCCCTAAACTCATCATTAGCAAATTCTCCCCCATTGTCCGTAAGGAATTTTTCCGGTGGACCCATTCCTGTCCCTATCCATTTTTCCACGATTTGATCCAGAATTACTCTCTTTTCTTTACTTCGTACAATCGTTGATTGACTAAATCTGGTTGCTAAATCTACAAAATGCAAAATAAATATATTATTGACTTTATCCCAGATCTTAATGTCCATGGCCACAATGTCGTTAAAATCCCTGGCCAAAGGTAGGGTTACTATCGGTCGTGCTGGTGTCCTTCTGTACTTCCTACAAACTTCACAGCGGTCACTAACCTGTTTTATCAGTTTAGTATAGTCGTCATCCCTTACCCCTGCATCCTTTAATAAATTTTTCGGCCTCCAAGGAGACGGATGTGCAAATTGTCTATGAAGTTTTAATACCACAAGCTTTTTATCAGCCAAAGTCCCATTTTCTACTGCCATTAACACATCCTTAACCACTCTACTTGAAATATTATTTGTCAGTAATGGAATACAATAGTGTCCTGACTGTGTAAATTGTAAGTCCACCGTCTTTCCAAAAACTGTTGCCTTATCCTGTTCCATATCCAGTTTCCTGTGTGTTTTCTTCATCGACGGTCTGCTCAGAAGTAAGGGTATCTCACTTGATACAACATCCGTGCTAATGAAATGATTCACTCCGGAAATATTGCACGGGATCACCACTCTTTTCAGCGACTTCAGAGTATTATCATCCCCAAACCTGAAACTTGTGAAACTTTCAAATTCCTTAACCTTGTTACCTGGACTCTTTGAATGCTGAAAATCGTAACATTTTAACCAGTCACTTCCACACACAGATGTGCAGCCACTGTCCAATACAGCACAATTGAAGGATTCTGCAACCAACACCCTCATTACCGGCGTAAAACTGCTTGTCAATAGGACAATGCCTTCTTTCTGGTCACTATCTTTTCCTCTTCTGACTCTTCAGTGTCATGTGTCGCTTCAAACACGCTATCATAACGAGTTGGACAGTTGAAAGCATAATGGTATTGAGAGTCACATCGAAAACATCGATTTATCATGCCCCGTGCATTTCTGGGGTTCATCATCCTATTGAAGGTTCTAACTGGGTTTCTGTCTTCACAATTTCCTTGTCTCGGTCTCCTTCTATAGTCTTGAGACCTGTTCGTAGCCATACGATTTCGCCATCCTGTTAGTAGTGTATCTTCCATATTCTGCCTTATTGCAGGCTGACCTATTTGGTCATCAGAGCCATCGGAATCGAATGTTTCCCCAGAAACTTTTGTAAAGCTTTTGTCATCTGTTCGAATAAGGTATCCTTATCAGTAAACTGAACTCCTGTCAAAACCAGGAGCCTATCCATATTGCTCACTCTAGCACAGTCAAGTCATTTAAAGGCCAACACAGACTGTGGAAATTCTAGGTTGTGTTTCTGCAGCCTTTTATATAGTCTGCCAAATTCCATTATATAGTCTTCCATGGAGATATCCTCCATTTTCTGGAACTTATCAAAATCCGACCATGCTTCATACGCACTTAACAAGTCATCTTTCTTATAAATCGTATCCATATAATGTAATAAAGTCTCCAGACCTTCTTCTGAGTCGAACTCTTCCAATTCCAGCTCAGAAAGCACTTTGTTTCGGATTTTACTGCCATATGGTAGAGAAAGAGCCAATGCCATACCTTGTTTTCTCTTTCCCAAAGCAGTTATTTTAGTCCACATAACTACTGCACTTCTCCATTGGTCGTACGATTCCCTTTCAGATATTAAGGGAGGATAGTCATATCCAGCCATCTTTATCCTCGTTTCAGCCATATATCCCTTTTTTTTTCTCACTCACTCCTTGGTTTGATCTGGAAAAGTTGTATCTTCCAACCCTTCACATTTACACAGCAACCATCCTCTGCTACCAATTGTTAGACGTTTTAGTTGCTGTGATATGAAGAGTCTAAAGTTCTGTTCCTTTTTCACAAACACGTTTATTTCATTTCAACACAACAGCCTTTGCACAAAACTCTTAACTATACATCACCTGACAGAGGCCACCTGAAGCCCCTTTACATATCAGTGTCAATTAATGGATACTTAACATAAAAGAGACAACTAATTGCATGTCTCTTAACCCATTACTTAACAAACGGTAGAGGGAAGGTGAGAGTGATTGCCCTTGACATCAAGGCAGCATTTGACCGCATCAAGGAGTCCCAGAAGAACTGGAGTTAGTGAGAATCAGGGGAAAACCCTTCACTGGTTGGAGTCACACCTGGCACCAAGGAAGATAGCTGTGGTGGTTAGAAGTCAGCTCCAGGACATCACTGCAGGAGTTCCTCAGGGGAGTGCCCTGGACCCAGTCATCTTCAGCTGCTTCATCAATGACCTTCCTTCCATCATAAGGTCAGAAGTGGGGATGTTCGCTGATGACTGCACCATGTTCAGCACCATTCACAACTCCTCGGATATTGAAGCAGACCATGCCAAATGCAGCAAGAGCTGGACAATATACTCTCTCTTAGGCAGTCCCTCGGAGTCAAGGATGACTCGCTTCCGCACTGAGTTCCCAGGTGACTGAGGAGTCCAATACAGGACCTCCAGTCTCTGTCACAGGTGGGGCAGCCGGTGGTTGAAGGAGCGGGTGGGTAGGGTGCCTGGGTTGCCAGATGCCCCGTTTGGCATTGACGCTTGGCTTCAGCTTGTTCCCGGCGAAGAAGCCAGGTGTTCAGCTTCTTCTTGGATGCCTCTCCTCGACTTCGGGTGGTCTTGTGCCAGGGATTCCCAGGTGTTGGTGGGAAAGTTGCACTTTTTCCAAGGGTGTCCTTGAAGCATTACCTCTGCCCTCCTGGGGCTCGCTTGCCATGTCGAGGCTCCGAGTTGAGCACTTGTCTAAGGAGACTCATGTCAGGCATGCGGACGATGTGGCCCGTGCAGAGGAGCTGATAGGGCGTGGTCAATGTTTTGATGCTGGGGATGTTGGCCTGAACACTGAGCACCGCTGCCTCACGGCGCCGAGGACCTGGGTTCGATCCCGGCTCTGGGTCGCTGTCCGTGTGGAGTTTGCACATTCACCCCCACAACCCAAAGATGTGCAGGCTAGGTGGATTGGCCACGCTAAATTGCCCCTTAATTGGAAAAAAATTGGGGACTCTAAATTTATTTTCAAAAAGTTCACATTCTTTAGGGCGGCACGGCGGTGCAGTGCTCAGCGCTTCTGCCTCAGCGCCGAGGACCCAGACCCGGGTCACTGTCCGTGTGGAGTTTACACATTCTCCGTGTCTGCGTGGGTCTCACCCCCACAACCCAAAGATGTGCAGGGTAGGTGGATTGACCACGCTAATTGCCCCTTAATCGGAAAAAAAAGAATTGGGTACTCTAAATTTATAAAGAAATTTACAACAACAACAACAAAAAAATAGGTTCTTGATTTTTCATTTTAAGCCCATTCCCTTTTTAAAGGAAGCGATGGTCCTCATTAAGTTTGAGGCATCGCATGCTTTTCCTCGGTTTCTTTATCTTCAGCTCTTCAGTCTGTTTTCTGTACCTCTTGGATTCCTCCTGGAATACTGCGCATTGCTGTGCTTTCTCTGACAACTGGCTGTTCAGTTCTTTCGGAGAGAGACTTTTTTCTTCCTATTTCAGGGAGCCCCAACCTCCCAGGCAGAATAAACAGCGCACAATGCAGAGGTGAGAGGGGCATTAAATTAATTTTGCTTCCTTGAGAACAAACATTGACCCAAGGGATCCGCGTAGCGTGTGAAGGTCCTACTTTGTGAAGCTCAAATTGCTTGGTCTTTAATTTTCTTGTAATCGAGCAGAGTCTCCTCAACTCTATTCTGCTGTTCAAGGCAGTCTTCATTTCTTCGTGCTGTTGGAGGTTTACGTCCCCCGTTTGCATTTTATCTTGAAGGACAATCAACGAATCTTTCAACTGCTTATTTTCTGGATCAGCTCCTGCCTTCTCATTCTGCACTTCAATGTATTGCTTTGCCACTACAGATAGCTTCAAGCAGCTTTTTCTGAAATAGTATTTAACATCTTTTATAACTCATGTTTTTCCAACAGCGTGTATTGATTCTTCAAAAAGAGTGTTTCAAGACAGCAACTTCTTTTAGTATATTTTCTGCCTGTTGTGGTGCCTGGCAGTGATTTAGGTTGACGTTTTCCCAACTTTCTGCTTCAATTTATCAACAATGGAATTCAGTAGGGTGGCATGTGACGCAGTGGTTTGCAGTGGGACTGCGGCACCGGGTCTCCGGGTTCGAATCCCGGCTCTGGGTCGCTCTCTGTGTGGAGTTTGCACATTCTCCCCATGTTTGCGTGGGTTTCACCCCCACAACCCAAAGATGTGCAGATTAGATGGATTGGCCACGCTAAAATGCCCCTTAATTGGAAAAATAAAAATAATTGGCTACTCAAAATTTATTTTAAAAAACAATTAAATTCAGACTTGTTATTTCCTCTTGATGCTTTTTTGGAGATACTTATGGAGTTGGCACACCATAAGACCATAAGACGTAGGAGCAGAATTAGGCCACTTGGCCCATCGAGTCTGCTCCGCCATTCAATCATGGCTGATACTTTTCTCATCTCCATTTTCCTGCCTTCTTCCCATAACCCCTGATCCCCTTATTAATCAAGAACCTATCTATCTCTGCCTTAACGGCACTCAAGTGAATTGGCCTCTACAGCCTTCTGCGGCAAAGACCTCCACAGATTCACCACCCTCTGGCTGAAAAAATGCCTCGTCTCGGTTTTAAAGGATCGTCCCTTTAATCTGAGATGGTGTCCTCTGGTTCTAGTTTTTCCTACAAGTGGAAACATCCTCTCCACGTCCACTCTATCCAGGCCTCGCAGTATCTTGTACGTTTCAATAAGATCCCTCTCATCTTTCTAAACTCCAACGAGTACAGACCCAGAGTCCTCAAACGTTCCTCATACGACAAGCTCTTCATTCCAGGGATCATTCTTGTGAACCTCCTCTGGACCCTTTCCAAGGCCAGCACATCCTTCCTTAGATATGGTGCCCAAAACTGCTCACAATACTCCAAATGGGATCTGACCAGAGCCTTATGCAGCCTCAGAAGTACATCCCTGGTCTTGTATTCTAGCCCTCTTGACATGAATGCTAACATTGCATTTGCCTTCTTAACTGCCGACTGAACCTGAACATTAACCTTAAGAGAATTGTGACCAAGGGGCGCAATTCTCCCATCGGGAGACTAAGTCCCGACGCCAGAGTGAAAACCGGAGTGTTGCACTACGGCGTCGGAGGTCGTTCCCAGCCCCCTCTTCTCCCGCCCCTGGGGGGCTAGGAGTGGCGCCGCGTCATTTACGCGCGCCGGCCCTTGGCACCACGTAAAAGCGGCACCGCGTAAATGACGCGACTGGCGCCGTGTAAATGACATCACCCGCGCATGCGCAGATTGGTCGGTGCCAACCCGCGCATGCGCGGTTGCGGTCCTCCCCGCGGCCGCCCCGCAAGAAGATGACGGATCGATCTTGCGGGGCAGCGGAGGAAAGGAGGTCCTCCTTCAGAGAGGCCGGCCCGCCGATCGGTGGGCACCAATCGCGGGCCAGACCCCTTTTGAGCCCCCCCCCCCTCCCGGTGCAGGAACCACCCACAGGCTGCCCCCCCCCCCCAGCATTCCCACGCTGTTCCCGCCGGCAGCGACCAGGTGTGGATGGCGCCGGCGGGAACCTGTTGTGTTGGGCAGGCCGCTCAGCCCACCTGGGCCGGAGAATCGCCACTCGCCCATTACCAACGGCAAGCGGCGATTCTCCCAGCGGCCAGCCGTGATTCGCGCCGCGCCGGTTTGGGGGTGGGTGGGAGAATCGTATGCGGGCGTTGGGACGGCGTGGCGGGACTCACGCGGCGCCCGGGCGATTCTCCTACCCGGCGTGTGTGGGGGGGGGGGGGGGGGGGGGGGAATTCCGCCCAAGGACTCCCAAGTCCTTTTGTGCTTCTGCTTTCCGAAGCATTTCCCCATTTAGAAAATAGTCTATGCCTAGATTCCTCCTTCCAAAGTGCACAACCTCACACTTTTCCACATTGTATTTCATTTGCCACTTCATTGCCCACTCTCCTAGCTTGTCCAAGTCCTTCTGCAGTCCCCTTGCTTCCTCAATACTACCTGTCCCTCCAAAGATCTTTGTATCATCTGCAAACTTAGCAATAGTGCCTTCAGCACCTTCTTCCAGATCAGTAATGTATATTGTAAAATGTTGTGGTCCCAGCACAGACCCCTGAGGCACACCACTAGTCACCGGCTACCATCCTGGAAAAGACCCCTTTATCCCCACTCTTTGCCTTCTGCCAGTCAGCCAATCCTCTATCCATGCCAGGATCTTACCCTTAACACCATGTGCTTTTAACTTATTTAACAGTCTCCTAGGCGGCACACAATTAAGATGTTCGTTAATTGCAATCTTGTCAACATTCAATCTTTTGGTCTCTTTCAAAGTCTCTTTGTACCACCTCAGAAATGTGTTTTTTTTTATCAAGGGGCAATTTAGCGTGGCCAATCCACCTATCCTGCACATCTCTTGGGTCACGGGGTCAAATATGTGTTTGTTCTGATGTTAAACAGTTTGGTTCATTAAAGATTTTAGTTTGTCATGTTCTTTCAAAGGTATTTCCTCAGCTTGACTCTATGTTTCAAATCTTCCAATTCGGCTTTGATGTAACATTATGTCTTATTTCATTTTGGGTTACATCAGATAGCTTCCCTTCATTCCCAGCCAACTATACACTCTGCAGCTGCTGTTGCTGTTCTATCCCTCTTTTGAAGGTCTGTACTCTCTACCACTTGGAGACTAAAGTACTTGTCAATACTTTCAATAACTCATCAAAGCTGGCTGAGGATTCATCAATGCCTTGCATTACGATTACTTTATTTGTAGATACACCAAACAACCACATAAACATGTTAACTTATGCTTCTTCCGATTTCTGACTTAATCCTTTTGTTTATAATTTAGAGTACCCAATTATTATTTTTTCCCAAAAAAGGGGCAATCTAACATGGTCAATCCACCCTCCCTGTACATCTTTGGGTTGTGGGGGTGAGACCCACGCAGACACGGGGAGAATGTGCAAACTCCACACGGACAGTGACCTGGGCCGGGATCGAACCTGGGTCCTCAGTGCTACAGTCCAAGTGCTAACCACGGCGCCACCGTGCTGCCCTCAACTCTGGAAAGATTTCTAAGTGTGGTAGCGAGCGGGGACTGCCATGAGCTTCCCAGCGCTCAGCCTGGTGAGGCCAGCAACACTTTTCAATGTAAATTGGTCCAATTAACGAGGCCCCAAGGGCTTCTCGCCACAAGTGAAGGCTCGCCGACCGATTCACCGGGACTGCGTTTGGCAGAGCCCCGCTAACAAGGTCGAGCAGCGCTTAACGAGCAGTTGCGCAGCCAGCCCCACTCAGCCAGCAGCCATGGCACCGAGTGGACTGGCCCCATGATTCGGGAGGCTCCTCGATGTAGTGGAGGCCAGGATAGATATCCTGTTCCCCCCCCCCCAGGGTCACGGAGAGTGAGCCACAGGGCAGCCTGGAACAGGGTTGTGGCGGCCGTCAGCTTGGGGAGTGTAACCAGGAGGACTGACCCCCAGTGTCCAGGAACAATGCTCTCTCTCTGTCTCCGCAGAAGAAGCTCTCCCGCAATCGCCGGGAGAGGGCCCAGACTGGCGGAGGGGTGCCAGACATACAAATCCTCACCACCTTAGAGAAATGGGCCCTGGGGGTAACTGAGGACAGAGCGGTCATCAACGCAGAGGTTGGCGGAACCGCAGAGGTGATGATCCACTGGGCCACACCCGGAGGACCTGTCGCACGCAAGTTGTTATTGCCATACTCACTGACCCATCCCCCCTACTGACCACATGTCTATTCTTTTAATCTTTATTGGTGTCACAAATATTCTTACATTAACACTGCAATGAAGTAGAGACAGCACGATGGCGCGCAGTGGTTGGCACTGCTGCTTCACGGCACCGAGGACCCGGGTTTGATCCTGGCCCCGGGTCACTGTCCGTGTGGAGTTTGCACATCCTCCCGGTGTCTGCATGGGTCTCACCCCCATAACCCAAAGATGTGCAGGGTAGGTGGATTGGCCACGCTGTATTGGCCTTAATTGGGAAAAAAAAGAATTGGGTACTCGAAATTTATTTTTAAAAAATTAAATTAGTGGCGGTGTCTAAGGCGAGGTGCACTCGATGATGGCCAGGGCCGAGGGCCTCGGCAGAATCACCGAGATAGGAATAATATGATCAGGGATAGTCAGCATGGCTTTGTGAAGGGTAGGTCATGCCTCACAAACTTTATTGAGTTCTTTGAGAAGGTGACTGAACAGGTAGATGAGGGTAGAGCAGTTGATGTGGTGTATATGGATTTCAGCAAAGCGTTTGATAAGGTTCCCCACGGTAGGCTATTGCAGAAAATACGGAGGCTGGGGATTGAGGGTGATTTAGAGATGTGGATCAGAAATTGGCTAGCTGAAAGAAGACAGAGGGTGGTGGTTGATGGGAAATGTTCAGAATGGAGTACAGTCACAAGTGGAGTACCACAAGGATCTGTTCTGGGGCCATTGCTGTTTGTCATTTTTATCAATGACCTAGAGGAAGGCGCAGAAGGGTGGGTGAGTAAATTTGCAGACGATACTAAAGTTGGTGGTGTTGTCGATAGTGTGGAAGGATGTAGCAGGTTACAGAGGGATATAGATAAGCTCAGAGCTGGGCTGAGAGGTGGCAAATGGAGTTTAATGTAGAGAAGTGTGAGGTGATTCACTTTGGAAGGAATAACAGGAATGCGGAATATTTGGCTAATGGTAAAGTTCTTGAAAGTGTGGATGAGCAGAGGGATCTAGGTGTCCATGTACATAGATCCCTGAAAGTTGCCACCCAGGTTGATAGGGTTGTGAAGAAGGCCTATGGAGTGTTGGCCTTTATTGGTAGAGGGATTGAGTTCTGGAGTCGGGAGGTCATGTTGCAGCTGTACAGAACTCTGGTATAGCCGCATTTGGAGTATTGCGTACAGTTCTGGTCACCGCATTATAGGAAGGACGTGGAGGCTTTGGAGCGGGTGCAGAGGAGATTTACCAGGATGTTGCCTGGTATGGAGGGAAAATCTTATGAGGAAAGGCTGATGGACTTGAGGTTGTTTTCGTTGGAGAGAAGAAGGTTAAGAGGAGATTTAATAGAGGCATACAAAATGATCAGGGGGTTGGATAGGGTGGACAGTGAGAGCCTTCTCCCACGGATGGAAATGGCTGGCACGAGGGGACATAACTTTAAACTGAGGGGTAATAGATATAGGACAGAGGTCAGAGGTAGGTTCTTTACGCAAAGAGTAGTGAGGCCGCGGAATGCCCTACCTGCTACAGTAGTGAACTCGCCAACAGTGAGGGCATTTAAAAGTTTATTGGATAAACATATGGATGATAATGGCATAGTGTAGGTTAGATGGCTTTTGTTTCGATGCAACATCGTGGGCCGAAGGGCCTGTACTGCGCTGTATTGTTCTATGTTCTATGTTCTAATGTCCCACTCACTGGGAGACTTGACCCAGTACCAGCCTGACCTTGATGAGGCACTGCGTAGCTTGGCCCAGTCGCAGGTGAGCAGTGCCGAGGCGCTGCAGGGCATGGCCCAGTCGCAGGTGGGCATTGCCAAGGCACTGCGGAACTTGTCCCAGTCGCAGGCGAGCAGTGCCAAGGCGCTGCAGGGCATGGCCCAGTCGCAGGTGGGCATTGCCAAGGCACTGCATGGCATGGCCCAGTCACTGAGGAGCATCACTGATGGCGTCGACACAATGGTGCAGACATTGGGGCGCCACCAGGGCTGGCAGATCCAGATGATGTAGGGACAGCCGTGCCTCGAACCAGCTGCCCCTCCATCCAGAGATGAACCCCGGGGCCCCATGGGCACCATGCAGGAGGAGAGGGCGCTGGGTGTCAGCCTGGATCCATCCCATGGAGTGGGAATGGTGGCCACCAGCTCCCCTGAGTTCCACCCCTCTGATGGGCTCACGTCTCGTAGTCCACACGCGGGACAGGGCAGAACGGCTGTGCATGGTGCCGTCGACGAGTGCACCAGGGCCCTCAGGCTCCAGAGCCCTCAGTGGACATCAGGCAGGTGCATCGAAGGCCACGAGACGTGGTAAGCAGCTGGCTGCCTCCGATGTACATCCTGAGGACACACCTAGACATAGGGGTAGAGCAAGCCAGGTTAAGCACGTTGAGGATCACTGAGGGCACCGGGGGCAAGGGTGTGGTGGGGAGAGTGGGGCAGCACTGTTGGGAGAGTGAGGCATTGTTGGACACCTGTGACACATTGAAAACCCTTGACCACAAGCAGTATGACACCTCTGTCACTTTCTTCCGCATTGCGGCCCAACCTCCGAACCCTTGGCCCATCTCTCCAGGCATTCCCCACTCTCCCTGTTGCATTCACCCACCCTCAGGCCGTGGGCATGTGCCCGGAGCGGTGACCCATCCCCTGCGTGTTCGCACGTTGGCTGCTGCGTGAGTGGTGTTGCTTCCCGCAGTGTTCAGGCATAGTGTCCAGGCTTCAGGGCGTGATTGCGATGCTAGTCAATGAGCCCGAAATGCTACATGGCGCGCCCACCCACGGGAATTCACTTGGGATGTGTGAAATGCTCACTTAACCACGACTGCCAATTCTCTATTAGCAGTAGCCTTCAGCCGCACAGCCAGAGGCCTCGGCAGTCGATGGGTTTACAGGTGGTCAATGAGTCAGACAGGCAGGGAGAAGGGTTGCCCCAAAATGGGTACACATGATCCAGGGGTTGGCATCGCAGAGCCACGTGCAGTTGCCCCACCAGCCTTGTTTGAGCGAGAGTGCAACGAGGCCGGAGAATCGCGGCCATGAAGTCGGATAAACTGAATGGTTCAGCATTAACAGCCTGGATTTATGTGGTGTCTTTAACATGGCAAAATGTCCCATGATTGTTCAAGGGGGAGATTTTCAAACATGTGGCTTCGTCATACAAGGAGATATTGGGCAGTTTGCCAAAAGCTAAGCCAAAGAGTTAGGTTTTAAGAGAGGGATGTGATTGGGGAGGGAATTCCAGAGCTTAGGACCCAGGAAACTGAAGGGGAAATCGATCAAAATTCGGATATTTAAGAGGTTAGAATGGGAGGACTGCTGTGTGAGTCAGCACTTTCAGCAAAGGAGTAAGATATTGAAGGATTTAAGTCTGTCAGATCATGGTGTTAGAAGATCAGAAACTTCTGGGCATAAAGCTGATGGGCAATAGGACCCAGGGAGCGCCTGAGTGTTTCCATTATGCGAATGGATGTCAGTGAACATTTGCAAGTCATCAGGCACTCCAAAGAGGGCAGGCACATGGCCAAAACCCAGTACCCTTTACCAGGCTCGTCCTGTCAATCACCAGTACCCTCATTTTTCTGCGGCGGACAGAGGCTGTTGCCATGGCAGTAGCGTTACCCTGCCAAGCGCCACTCATTGTTGGCTGCCCCACAAACTGCCCATAAGTATACGCAAAACAGGCACTCACAGTGGGGTCAGCGAGCTCAGTGCCTGTTGCCAGGGATTCAATTTGTTTTTTAAACAATAAAATTCCTCTCCATCAGTCACCAAAGACACAAAAAGCACAATTTCATATCTCCTCTCCGCCCCTCACTCTCCTTTACCTGCTCTTCGCTCTCCCTCTCTGCCCCTTGTTCCTCTTATCTGCCCTTAGCTCCCCAGTTTTTGACCCCACTCTGCCTCGTTCTCCGCTTCTCACTCCCCCTCTCTGCCTCTCGCTCTCCCTCTCCCCTCACTCGCCCTCTCCACCTCCAGCTCCTCCTCTTGCTCTCCTTCCCCACCTCTCACTCCCCCTTGGTTACCCCTCTCGCTGTTCCTCTCCGCCTGTCACTCTCCCACCTCACTGCCCCCCTTCCTGCCCTTATCAATTTACACAAAAGTGCTGGACATCCATTTTGAAGCACATCATGGCAGCCTGACGTCGGTAGTGGGGAAAATGCGAGAGTCAATTATCAAAGATTTAATACCAGAGGAATTGAGAAACAGTGGCAGGATTGGATTTGTTTATTGTCACGTGCACTGAGGTACAGTGAAAAGTATTTTTCTGCGAGCAGCTCAACAGATCATTAAGTACATGAGAAGAAAAGGGAATAAAAGAAAATACATAATAGGGCAACACAACATATACAATGTAATTACATAAGCACTGGCATCGGATGAAGCATACAGGGTGTAGTGTTAATGAGGTCAGTCCATAAGAGGGTCATTTAGGAGTCTGGTGACAGTGGGGAAAAAGCTGTTTTTGAGTCTGTTCGCGCGTGTTCTCAGACTTCTGTATCTCCTGCCCGATGGAAGAAGTTGGAAGAGTGAGTAAGCCGGGTGGGAGGGATCTTTGATTATGCTGCCCGCTTTCCCCAGGCAGCGGGAGGTGTAGATGGAGTCAATGGATGGGAGGCAGGTTCGTGTGATGGACTGGGCGGTGTTCACGACTCTCTGAAGTTTCTTGCGGTCCTGGGCCGAGCAGTTGCCATACCAGGCTGTGATGCAGCCCGATAGGATGCTTTCTATGGTGCATCTGTAAAAGTGGGTACGGGTTAATGTGGACATGCCGAATTTCCTTAGTTTCCTGAGGAAGTATAGGCGCTGTTGTGCTTTCTTGGTGGTAGCGTTGACGTGGGTGGACCAGGACAGATTTTTGGAGATGTGCACCCCCAGGAATTTGAAACTGCTAACCATCTCCACCTCGGCCCCGTGGATCGGACAGAGTCAGCATGGATTTCCGAAGGGGAAATCATGCTTGACTAATCTTCTGGAATTCTTCGAGGATGTAACTAGTAGAGTTGACGAGGTAGGAGCCAGTGGATGTGGTTTATTTGGACTTTCAGAAGGCTTTCGACAAAGTCCTACAGAAGAATTAGCGCATAGGCGGCACAGTGGTTAGCACTGGGGTCTATGACGCTGAGGATCCGGGTTCGGATTCCGGCTCTGGGTCACTGTCCGTGTGGAGTTTGTACATTCTCCCAGTGTCTGCGTGGGTTTCGCCCCCACAACCCAAAGATGTGCAGATAGGTGGATTGGCCATGCTAAATTGCCCCTTCATTGGAAGAAATGAATTGGGTACTCTTAAAAAAATGTTTTTGTAAAGTAAACTTAAAGCGCATGGGGCTGGGGCTAATGTGTTGAGATGGATAAAAAAAAAAAAAACTGGTTGGCAGACAGGAAACAAAGTAGAAATAAACGGGTCTTTTTCCAAATGGCAGACAGTGACTAGTGGGGTACCACAGGGATCAATGTTCGGACCCCAGATATTCACAATATATATTAATGATTTAGATGAGGGAACTAAATGTAATATCTCCAAATTTGCAGATGACACAAAGTTGGGTGGGAGGGTGAGCTGTGGGGAGGATGCAGAGATCCTTCAGTGTGATCTGAACAAGCGGAGTGAGTGGACGCAGATGCAATGTGGATAAATGTGAAGTTTTTTGGTAGCAAAAACAGGAAGGCATATTTTTATCTGAATGGCTAAAGATTGAGAGAGGAGAATGCAACGAGACCTGGGTGTCCTCGTGCAACTGTCGCTGAAAATGAGCATTCAGGTGCAGCAGGGGATAAGGAAGGCAAATGGGACGTTGGCCTTTACACCGAGAGGATTTGAGTACAGGAGCAGGGACGTCTTGCTGCAATTATACAGGGCCTTGGTGAGGCCACACCTGGAACAGCGTGTGCAGATTTGGTCTCCTTATCTGAGGAAGGATGTTCTTGCTTTCGAGGGAATGCAGCGAAGTTTACCAGACTGATTTCTGGAATGGTGGGATTGATGTACGAGGAGAGATTGAGTCAGTTAAGATTATATTCAGTGGAGTTTAGAAGAATGATGGGGGAATCTCATCAAAATCTATTCAATTCTAACAGGACTGGACAGGGTAGATGCAGGAAGGATGTTCCCGATGCTGGGGAACCAGGTGGCACAGTCTGAGGATACAGATTAAACTATTTAGGACAGAGATAAGGGAACATTTGGGAACCCAGAGGGTGGTGAATCTGTGGAATTCTCCTCTCTCAATCTATAGCCATTCAGATAAAGCATTTGAGGCCAAAACATTTTGGGCGGGATTCTGCGGACCGCCAGCTGTATTTGCTGGTGCGGCGCCCCACGCCGGCAGCAGGATTCTCCGTCCCGCAGCTGGCCAATGGGGTTTCCCATTGTGGCCACCTCAGGCTGTCAGGAAAACTGTGGGCGTGAGTGTGCTGCCAGGGAAAAGGAGGATCCCGACGAAGAATTTGGGTGTTTTGTTTCCAAGAAGGAGTTAAATATAGTTCTTGGGAAGAAAGGGATCAAAGGATACGGGGGAAATGCAGGAACAGGTTACTGAATTGGATGATCAGCCATGATCATAATGAACGGCAGAGCAGGTTCAATGGGCCGAATGGCCTAATCCTGCTCCTATTTTCTCTGTATCCCACAGATAGCAAGCAGCGTGATAATGACCGGATCATCTGTATTTTACTGGTGCTGTTTAAAGGTTCAATCTTGGTCAGGGCAAGGAAGAAGCCACTAAGGGCGGCTCGGTGGCCATAAAACCATAAGACATTGGAGCAGAATTAGGCCACCCGGCCATTGAGTCTGTTTAGCCATTCAATCATGGCTGATATTTTTTCATCCCCATTCTCCTGCCTTCTCCCCATAACCCCTGATCCCCTTATTAATCAAGAACCTGTCTATCTCTTGTCTTTTTTTTTAGAAAATATTTTATTGAAGCATTTGTAATTTTCAGTTTAACACATTAACATTTCTTAAAGAACCGTGCGGGCCGACACACACAAAACACCTAAAAGAACAAAAAACAGAAAACAACGTCCCCCTACCACCCCCGCCCTATTCCCTAATTACCCCTATACTAAGTTCCCTGTCCTTATCTAACATTGCATTGCCTCCCGTTTCCTCTCCCCCCTTACTGCTGACGTTTAATTTTCCTTGAAGAAATCGATGAACGGTTGCCATCTCTGGGCGAACCCCTGGGTTGATCCTCTCAAGGCGAACTTGATTTTTTTTCCAGGCTTAGAAACTCTGCCATATCGCTGACCCACACTCCCGACTTCGGGATCTGAGTCCCTCCGTCCCAGCAAAATCCCCCCTTATTCTTCTAAACTCCAACGAGTACAGACCCAGATTCCTCAACCGTTCCTCATACGACAAGTTCTTAATTCCAGGGATCATTCTTGTGAACCTCCTCTGGACCCTTTCCAAGGCCAGCACATCCTTCCTTCGATACGGGGCCCTAAATTCCTCCTTCCAAAGTGCATAACCTCACACTTTTCCACATTGTATTTCATTTGCCACTTCATTGCCCACACTCCTAGCTTGTCCAAATCCCTCTGCAGCCCCCTTGCTTCCTCAATACTAACTGTCCCTCTAAAGATCTTTGTATCATCTGCAAACTTAGCAAAAGTGCCTTCAGTACCTTCTTCCAGATCATTAATGTATATTGTAAAATGCTGTGGTCCCAGCACAGACCCCTGAGGAACACCACTAGTCACCGGCTGCCATCCTGGAAAAGACCTCTTTATCCCCACTCTCTGCCTTCTGCCAGTCAGCCAATCCTCTATCCATGCCAGGATCTTACCCTTCACACCATAGGCTCTTAATTTATTTAACAGTCTCCTATGCAACACCTTGTCAAAGCCCTTCTGAAAATCTAAGTAAATCACGTCCACTGGTTCTCCTTTGTCTAACTTCCTTGTTACCTACTCAAAGAACTCTAACAGATTTGTCAGACACGGCCTCCCTTTGACAAAGCCATGCTGACTCAGTCCTATTTTACCATGCACTTCCAAGTACTTTGCGATCTCATCTTTAATAACAGACTCTAAAATCTTACCAATATCTTACAAATCCCTCAGTACTGACCCTCTGACAGTGCAGCACTCACTCAGTACTGGCCCTCCGACTGTGCAGCACTCCCTCAGCACTGACCGTCCGGCAGTGCAACACTCCCTCAGCACTGAGCCTCTGACTGTGAAGCACTCCCTTAGTACTGTAGTGGGAACATCAGCCAATACTGTGAGTTCAAGTTACAGGAGTGGTGCGACAATTTATCTCTGTGTCGACAGAGAGATGGAGGACGTGTCCACTGTGGCAGAGCTGATGACGTAATCTAGGTGATTCTTTCACTGAGATAGAATCATAGAATTTACAGAGTAGAAGATGAGTAATAGCATCCATGGATCCTGCCCTGAACTGCAAGGTGTGCGTGAATGTTAGGACTTAATCTCCCAGGCTCAGTGAGCCCAATGGAAAGTGGGTGCTCATAGTATTGGTGGGAACTATCAGAAGAGTGTCTGGGAGAATATATTCCAGTCAGCTGTGTTCTGATCCCAGTTGATGTTATAATTGGACGGGAAGATCCCAGAATGGCACACTGGCTCAAAAGACTAGAACCTTTATTTGTTTTTATAAAATGCGGAGGAACTGAGTCACAGGACAAGTAATTAGCTTTAACAACAAGAAAATATTGGATTGTGATACAAGGCGCCTTTCCTCCTTCCTTATCGTAACAATTACACACATGTTTTAGGATTTTAAAACTTTTTAAAAAACGTTTTCCAATTCAGGGACAATTTAGCGTGGTCAATCCACCCACCCTGCAAATCTTTGGCTTGTTGGGGTCAGACCCACGCAGACACGGGGAGAATGTGCAAACTCCACACGCAGTGACCTGGAGCCGGGATCGAACCTGGTCTTCGGCGCCGCGAGGCAGCAGTGCTAACCACTGTGCCACCGTGTCGCTCTATGTTTTAGGATTAACACAGATTACAAAGTACACCTTAAATAATAATCTTTATTACTGTTGCAAGTAGGCTTGCATTAACACTACAATGAAGTTACTGTGACAATCCCCTCGTCGCCACACTACGGCGCCTGTTCGGGTACACGGAGGGAGAATTCAGAATGTCCAATTCACCTAACAAGCACGTCTTTCCGGACTTCTGGAAGGAAACCGGAGCACCCGGGGAAAACCACGCAGACACGGGGAGAATTTGCAGACCCGGAACAGACAGTGACCCAAGCCGGGAATCAAACCCAGGTCCCTGGCGTTGTGAAGCAACAGAGCTAACCACTGTGCTACCATGCCGCCCTAATTGACAATGATCTCATTAACACAAGGGCCCTTTTAAGCACACAAGATGACTGTGGGAAAATACACTCTCCACTCTGAATCCAAGTGAATGTTTGTGGATATCCTCAGAAAACCCCAGATGATTATCACAAGGTTTTCAAAACTCCACTCCCAAAACCACGCTTTAAAATCATCTCTCATAATTGTCCTTTCTCTTAGCAGTTTGCAATGGCCGGGGCATTGAGTATAAAATTTGGCAAGTCATGTTGCAGCTGTATAGAACCATAGTTAGGCCACACGTGGAGTATAGAGTTCAATTCTGGTCGCCACACTACCAGAAGGATGTTTAGGCTTTAGAGAGGGTGCAGAAGAGATTTACCAGAACGTTGCCTGGGATGGAGGGCATTAGCTATGAGGAGTGATTGAATAAACTTGGTTTGTCCTCACTGGAACAAAGGATGTTGAGGGGCGACCTGATACGAGGTCTACAAAATTATGAGGGGCATAGACAGAGTGGATAGTCAGAGACTTTTTCCCAGGATAGAGGGGTTAACTAGTAGGTGGCATAGGTTTAAGGTGCGAGGGGCAAGGTTTAGAGTAGATGTACGAGGTAAGTTTTTTTTACACAGAGGGTAGTAATGGGTGCCTGGAACTCGCTGCCAGAGGTGGTGGTGGAAGCAGGGACAATAGTGACGTTAAGGGACATCTTGACAAATACATGAATAGGATGGGAATAGAGGGTTCTGGACCCCGGAAGTTAGAAGATTTTATTTTAGATAGGCAGCATGGTCGGCGCGGGCTTGGAGGGCCGAAGGGCCTGTTCCTGTGCTGTACTTTTCTTTGTTCTTTGTCTTTATTCCGAAATCCAGACCAGGTTGTCCAAATAACTCTTAGGCTTCTGCTGCATTTTTAGCAGTGAATCCAATCCAGGATTTTACACCAACCCCTTTAGGATTTATTTGTCTTTTTTTTCATAAATTTAGAGTACCCAATTATTTTTTTCCAATTGAGGGGCTATTTAGTGTGGCCAATCCACCTAACCTGCGCATCTTCGGATTGTGGGGGTGAAACCCACGAAGACATGGGGAGAATGTGCAAACTCCACACAATGATTTATTTGTCTTGACTGCTATGCAAACCGCTGACAATTGCTTTAATTTTTTTTTAAATGGGCCAGGATTCTCCGATATCGCGGCCAAGTGTTGACATCGGCATCAAAACCATCGCGACCGACGCCAACAGGCCTCCCAGGCCCAGTAATTCTCCTGTTCTTCGGGGGCTAGAACGGGCGCCAGAGTGCCGTGCGCTGCTCTGGCGCCGAAAGCCGGCCCTGCACGGCCGGCGTGGATCCGCATATGCGCGCGATGGCCGGCTCCACGCCGGCGCGGAGCATCATGTCGGCGACAGAACAGCTGGCCCGCGCGGAAGGCCCGCCCCCTCCAGAGTGCGGCCGGCCGCCGATTGGAAGCCTTCAATCGCGGGCCTGGACCCCGTGGAGGTCCCCCCTGGAGTCAGATACACACGCCCCCACCAGGACGTCCACATCGGTCGCGGGTCCCCGCCGGGTGGTACCGGGTTTGAACCACGTTGGCGGGACTCGGCGGGAGTTCGGCCCGTCGCCCGCGGGGAATCGCCACGGGCCTATATCAGCAGCCCCCGAACGGTGACGTGGCGGGCCCGATTGGCGGTGATTCTCCGCCAACCGGAGAATCGGTGGCCCGGCGACAGAGCGGCGTGGCGGGATTCTCACGCCCCCCCCCCCCCCCAGCGATTCTCCGACTCGGCGCGGGCTCGGTGAATGCTGGCCATGATCTTTATTGTCACAAGTAGGCTTACACGAACACTGCAATGAAGTTACTGTGAATAGCCACAAGTCGACACACTCCGGCGCCTGTTCGGGTACACGAGGGAGAATTCAGAATGTCCAAATTACCTAACAGCACGTCTTTCGGGACTTGTGGGAGGAAACCAGAGCACCCGGAAGAAACCCACAAAGACATGGGGAGAACGTGCAGACTCCGCACAGACAGTGAGCTGCAATTGTCTCATTAACTCAGAACACTCTGTTTACTCTTCCTTGAATTCTTTTGAACAATACCTTGGATCATGTTCACTTAGCTCCAGGCTTCTTAGACACCCTTTCTGTCCCAATTCTCTGGTTTTCTGGACTGTAGCTTGTAATTTAGGAAGCCTGCCTCTTTGTAGCTCCCATCCTGTCCCGTCTTTCTTCTGGTAGAGTTGAAAGATGTTCACTCCCCGACGTCTAATCTCCCAACTGCCAACAAATTCAGCTAAAACTAAAACTTCAAAGCTTTTTTAAAAAATCCTTACAAGGGCCTCCAGTTGCTAAGCAACCACTGCTAGTTCTATTTATTCTTCACACCTTAACACCCTCTAAGCACAATAGAATCACAGTTGGAATTGAAACCAACTCCTACATATACAAACACTTTCTTTGCCCAACATGAATCTAACTTTGGGTTTTATTCTTTCAGGCACAGAAACATTAAATTAAACCGACACATTATTTCTAATGCTTGCAAATACAATTTAAATCCATCAATATTATTTTTGTTTAGGGCAGCACGGTGGCGCAGCGGTACCGAGGTCTCACGGCGCCGAGGTCTCAGGTTCGATCCCGGCTCTGGGTCACTGTCCGTGTGGAATTTGCACATTCTCCCCATGTTTGCGTGGGTTTTGCCCCCACAACCCAAAAGATGTGCAAGGTAGGTGGATTGAACACGCTAAATTGCCCCGAATTGGAAAAAATGAATTGGGTACTCTAAATTTTTTTTACAACATATATATATTTTTGTTTTGTTAAAAGCTGTGATGCCCTTTATAGTGGAACAGCTTTCTGGCAGCCTGGGCCATAAAGACAGTAGAAGGAGACTGCTCACACTGTGAGATTCAGGGCCCTTCAAAAGAGAAGGAAGAAAACCCTCCTAACACAATCTGTTCCTTAATCTGACCCCATGCAGCCAAAGGTTTGATCTTTATAACCAGAGACATAGATTTAACCTTTAATCCTCACAGCTCCACTGCGTGGTTTTCACCCCCAGCAGGCCTCGCTGTAGTGTCAGTCTTTGCGGGATTAGTTTGCATTCTCAGAGCAAAGGTCATCAATCGCCCCCCGACCCCTCCCACAATTCCCAACCCTTCCGATATTATCTGCACGATGTAGGTTGGTTTCCTCACTGACGGCGTTCCTATCTCACACTGCACAAAGGAAGAAATCAATTTTAAGATGATTCATGAAAGAACTAAAGGGTTTTTGGGTTCCATTTTACCCTGGCTAGATCCCTTCTCATCTCCTTGAAATGAGTTCAATTTACAGTGTTCCTTGCAGACAGATTTTAAAAATAAATTAGCGGTGCATTTATTGTAACAGTTTTTCTTTTTTTTTAATACAATTCATTCATGGGATGTGGTCATCATTGGCTCGGGCAGCATTTATTGCCCATCCCTAATTGCCCGTGAGAAGGTGGTGGTGAGCTGCCTTCTTGAACTGCTGCAGTCCGTGTGGTGTAGGCTCTCCCACGGTGCAGTTAGGGAGTCCAGGATTTTGACCCAGCGACAAGTGAAGGAAAGGCGATACATTTCCAGGGCAAGATGGTGAGTCCCTTAGAGGAAAATTCCATGCGGTGCTGCCCTTGTCCTTCTAGATGGTAGATGTCATTGGTTTGGAAGGTGCTGCCTCAGGAACCTTGGTGAGTTCCTGCAGTGCATCTTGTAGATGGTACACACTGCAGCCAATGTTCATTGGTGGTGGACGTAATGAATGAATGAATGAATGAAGGGTGCCAATCGAACGGACTGCTTTGGCCTGGATGGTGTCATGCCTTTTAAATGTTGTTGGAGCTGCACCGTCCAGGTGGATGGAGAGTATACCATTACACTCCTGACTTGTGCCTTGTAGATGGTGTACAGGCTTTAGGGAGTCAGGAGGTGAATTACTTGCTGGAGGATACCCAGCCTCTGACCCGCCCTGGTAGCCACAGTATTTATATGGCAAGTTCAGTTCAGTTTCTGATCAATGGTAACTCCCAGGATGTTGAATGTTTGTAACATTCAATAAACAGATGTAATAATGGCCCTCGGTAACCATCAGCTCATCTTAACACTGTCCTGCTTCCAACCTGTGTTCAGCCAGCAGTGGATGACGTAACATCTCATTGGTTTCATCGAGCAACAAACTTGACATCCAACCAATCAAATTGATTCGCACAGATTCTAGCCCTGCTTTCCAAATTGTCTGATTGGCCAACGATACACATATTCCATTTAAACTATCCCCAGCGCTAACAAGATTATTACTCACTATGAATTTTTTATGGTGATTTAATGACTCCCAAACTGACGGATTCAATGACTTACTGGCATTTTGATTATTGCCATTAATATTTTATTGATGTTTGAAATGTAACACATGCATGTGTTTTAACAAAATTCATAACGTAAGAACGCGGAGCTTTGCTTGTGTTTCTGTTACACTTCAAATGTCACACTGCCATTTCCGTGTTGCTCTTCAAAGAATAGGCGGTGCAGTGGGTTAGTGCAGGATGCAGAATATCTGTCGTCTCTCGGTGACTTCCCCATCACACTTCACAACTGCAGCCTGAAGGCTGGGTGGTAATCTGCAAACCACACTCTTGACATCATCCAGTGTTTATAGCAATTTAAATGTGAGCCCTCAAAGGGTCACCTTAAGTAGCAGAATGATGCATCGTCATTACCTGGTGCAACGGGGCCCTTATCAAACGGCACTTTGTCCAACACATTCCAGCAATGCTAGAGGAGTTTCGCTAGCAAGGTAATTTAAAACATATAAACTCACCAGTCATCACCTTTAACCATCGAACACAAATGTCCCAAGCTGCTTCACAATTTGTTACAGTTGGAAACAAATCTTAAAATTGCTAACTGCAGGCGAAAACCAACAGTGCCACACCCTTCATACTCTTCCACAAGGCTAACAGGGATACAACAGAGAGAATGGCCTCCCTTTGTGCTCTGGTCATTCTATGATTCACCACACCGTTTTCGATTCAGCAGTTTGTAGGATAAAGTGCCCAATCTTTTTTTTTCCCCCAATTAAGGGGCAATTTAGCGTGACCAACCCACCTATCCTGCACATCTTTGGGTTGTGGGGGTGAGACCCATGCAGAGACGGAGAATGTGCAAACCCCACACGGACAGTGACCCGGCTCGAACCCAGGTCCTCGGTGCCGTGAGGCAGCAGTGCTAACCACTGCACCTCCGTGTTGCCCTTGGGATATTTAGAATATTGACTGTTGGTCTATCATGGTGGGTCCCTTTCCCACTTTTCCAGTTGATTGCTTTCCAGTTCTGACAAAGGGACCGCAGGCAAAATTGATTCCTCTTTCCAGATGCTGACAGGCTTTGCATTTCCAACACTTTCTGTTTTTATCACAAGTTGTACAATTCCTTAATGAAATCTAACACTGCCTTAGCAGCAGAATACTACGCCGTGCATAACCCTCCTGTCCAGAGTGCTCTGACTTATCCAGAACCATTTCAGGGGCTATCCGCCAGCTGCAGGCCCAGGTCATAGAATCATAGAATCCCTACAGTGCAGAAGGAGGCCATGGGATGTCTCACTAAAGACGTCACGCTTTGTCACACATGAAAACAAATGTTGGCGAGTTCACTGATCATTGACCAAGAGCTTAAAAGTTAAATGTGCATCAACAGTTAATATGTAGCTACCGTTACCTGAATACATCAGCAGCTGAGGGATAAATATTGACCAGAACAGAGGAGACAAATTGCTTGCTGTGCTTTTCGAAAAGCGGATGGGAGCTCTTTTCCATGCGCCTGAGAGGGCAGGTGAGGCCATAGTCCCAGGTGACCATAGGCTGCTTTCCCTTTTGAGGGGGAGAGCTGACTGGTGGTGGTTTAACCCGAGGGTCACCACACCTCAGGGTGAGGGACAAAGTCGAGAAGGTGGGGTCTTCACCAATAACCTAAGCCGGTACAGGAATTGAACCCGCGCGGTTATCCTTGCTTTGCATCGCGAACCAGCTGTGCAGCCAACTGAGCTAAAAGACAACACCTCCAATAGTGTAGCACTCTAGTCAGTACTGCACGGGGAGTTGAGCCTCAATTACGTGTTTGAGTGTCTGGTGTGAGACTTGAACCAATTAATCTTCTGACTCACAGGTGAGGGAGAGCTGCTAACTGACCCACAGCTGAGACGTGTTCAAAGAAATCTTAAAATTTTTCGTAAAAAATGCCCTTCTGATTTTACTCCATAGATGGCACTCCCAATAGCATTCTGGAGATTAATCTTTAATTCCTGATGACACCAGGACAATCCTGAAAGATTAACAACCCTGAAGATGCTCCTGATGTTTTTCATCCCCAACTCCCGGTCCAAATGTTCATTAAACGGAGCAGTCTAGCATTGGTTGGACAATCCCAATGACTGTGGGGGGGGGGAGGGGGGGGGCTTAGAGCAGGTACTAGAAGCCCCACTGTCCACACTACTGGCTGGGCCTTGACTTCAGTCAGCAATGGCTGACCAGATGTAGGCAGAGGCATCTGGAATCCAGCACCGAAGTGGTTAATGGGCCATTTGCCAAGGCTGTGTGTTAACCCCTCTGTTCTATTGTTTGTGCACTTGATAACTAACCCAAGGTGGGTGAGGGGCAGCTCAGTGTCTACAGCAGTCCCAAAGTGCTCAGACTTTACATATGCAAGCCAGGGTTGCCATGGAGACGAGGCCTAAATCTGCAAGTTGACCTGTGCGGCAGGCTGGCTTCCGAAACAGTCAGCTCATACTTCACAGAATCTCATTAACTCAGCAGAGACTGCGATCGGAGTTATGTATGCAAATATATTCTATAGATGCAGACATAAATATATATGTATATACTGTATACACACACATATGTCCTAAAGAAAAGGCAACACTCAATACTACAAAACATAAATAAAATATAAAAAAGAAACAAATACTGCATTTTCTGCTAGAGTTGGAAATAATATTGAGCCGATTCCAAACTGAATTCTTGAATTTGTACTCCTGTCTGTAAATTATTTGCAATGCCCGGCTGTCATATATATTTGGATCGGATGAAAAAGAGACTACTCAGACAGCAGCTCTCCTTGTTATTACCCCCGAGCCTGTGCTAACTACCGACATGGAGAACAAGTTACTAACGTCACTCTAAACCCTCACTCCCCCAAACTCTCATCATCGGACAGTGAAATCTATGACTCATTCAGAAAATAGACGCAAGTGGAGGTGACCTCATTGAAACCTCTGGGCCCTGGCAGCAGGAGTACACCAGAGGCTGCCAACTCTCCAGGAATGTCCTGGAGTATCCACAAATTGAAGAATAACCTCCAGGTCAATAAATTTTCATTCAGCGCTTTTGTTACTTAAATTGTAAAAACCTTGGCGGTGTTGATGGTGGGGCTGGGGGGGGGGGGGGGGGGGGGGGGGGGCGGCAGAAGAGAGAAAACAGTTTGACTCAGAGTCATCCAATCATCCTCTTAGCTTCTAATTGGCCAGAGGAAGGCGAGAGGGTGCGAGGTTGGACAATGTGCTGAGTGGCCAATGGGTAGCAGGATAGTTAACCGGAGGTCATGATGTGATGAAATCTCCTGGAATAGTTCCAGTCAGGATTGGCAAACTCTAGAGGACACATTGATCTCCCAGACTGCTCCTCAATCATGTCTCCCCAGTGCCTCAGCTCAGTGGACAGCTCTCTTGCCAGAAGGTTGTGAGTTCAAGCCCCATGCAAGAGACTTCAGCCCATAATTCATGTTCACACCTCGGGTACAGTGCTGAGGAAGTGCTGCATTGTTGGCAGTGTTGTCTGTCGTGGCCCCCCCCTCCTGCCCTCTTGGGTAGCCATTAAAATATCCCGTGGTCAATATTTCAAAGACGAGCAGGGGAGTTCTCCCTGGTGCCCTGAACAATATTTATCCCCTGTATCAACCAAAGAGAAGATGTGTCCATTATCATGTTGCTGTTTACGTGACCTTGCTGTGTGCAAATTAGCTGCTACGTTCCCTCAGCGCTGCACTGGGAGCATCAGCTGAGATTAAATGCTCAGGTCTCCAGAGGGCAACAAATTTCTCCTCCCATGTAAATGGAGAGGAAAGATGAAAGAAGGAGGGAGAAAGAGAGAAAAGAAACCAGAGTCTGTGAGATGGGAAAGAGAGAGAGAGGGAATGGGAGGCATACAGGCAGAAACAAAGAGGAAGCTACACAATGTGACAATCAGGGAGACACTGCATGCACAGAGAGGAACAGACTCACAGACAAAGTGGACACAGACACACACACAGTTGCACACACGTACACAAAGAGACAACACAGACAGCCACAGAAGTACACACACTCACATTCAAAGGGTCTCGCATGCACACAGGAACACATGCACAGATACCCACGGGGATAGGGATGCACACCACAGACAGACAGATCCGGGAATACAAAGAGAGAGAGGGAGAGGCCCACAGACAGAGAAAAAGAGACAGATAAAAACAGAAAGGATGAAACAAGAGAGAGAGGAATACAGAGAACTCAAAGTAACAGGTGGACACCTAACAGAGACACAGGTAAATGAAATGACAGGTATTAAAAAAAAGACCAAAACAACGAGGAAGAGCCAAAGGGAAAACAAACAGAAAAAATGGCAGTAACAATGTGTGTCACTCTGAGAAAACGGTCACGTCGAATCATAGAATTTACAGTGCAGAAGGAGGCCACTCGGCCCATCGAGTCTGCACCAGCCCTTGGAAAGAGCATCCTGCTTAAACCCAAGTCTCCACCCTATCCCCATAACCCAGTAACCCCACCTAACCTTTTTTGGAAACTAAAGGGCAATTTAGCATGGCCAGTCCACCTAACCTGCACATCTTTGGACTGTGGGAGGAAACCGGAGGAAACCCACGTAGACATGGGGAGAACATGCAAACTCCACACAGACAGTCACCTGAGGCCAGAATTGAACCCGGGACCCTGGAACTGAGAGGCAGCAGTGCTAACCACTGTGTCACCGTGAGGTACTGAGGTGCAGTGAAAAGTATTGGTCTGTGTACAGTCCAGACAGGTCGTTCCATACATGAAAAACGTAAGACGTATGATAAATACACAATGTGAATACATAGGCACAGACACTGGGCGAGGACACGGAGTGTAGTGCTGCTCAGTAGAGAATGCATGGAGAGATCAGTTCAGTCCATAAAAGGGTCATTCAGGAGTCTAGTAACAGCGGGTAAGAAGCTGTTTTTGAATCTATTAGTGCCTGCACTCAGATTTTTGTGTCTTCTTTTTCTTTATAAATTTAGAGTATCCAATTATTTGTTGTCAACTAAGGGGCAATTTAGCATGGCCAATCCACCTAACCTGCACATCTTTGGGTTGTGGGGATGAGACCCATGCAGACACGGAGCACATTGACAAATGTTACATTGGCAAACAGTGATTGGTTACAATGCGGAACAAGGGGCCAAACAAAGCAAATACATGATCAAGAGCAGCATAGGACGTCATGAAAAGTGTTCTTTTTAAAAAAAATTTAGAATTCTTTTTTTTCCAATTAAGGGGCAATTTAGCGTGGCCAATCCACCTAGCCTGCACATCTTTGGGTTGTGGGGGCTGATGTGTAAGGCAGGTAGGTTCGATGTGGACTGCACTCGATGCAGGGAAGCTAGAAACAGGCGTCCAACACTGGAGAAGATCCAACATGGTTTTATTCAACGATAGAACTGATATACATATTCAGCTATGGGTCGACACTATACTGAACTGACTGGAGACCTTGTACGAGCCTGACCAGACTGACTAGCTACCGCATGGTGTTTGCACTGTGCTAGCTCGTGGACTCTTGACTGTCTCAGTGGCTGGGTCCCGAGAGAGTGGGAAACCTAGTGTCCTCTGGCTTTATAGTGGTAGTGTCCTGTCTGGTGATTGGCTGCACTGTTTTGTGCTCTTACTGGTCATCCTGTGTGTCAATCACTGCCTGTCTGCATCTCATTATATACATGAGTGGATATTATGACATCTGCCTCCTTTTTTTTTTAGATAAATAAATACTAAGGTGTGCGTGCGTATATATATATACATACCTGACGAGATTCAAAAGGTGTCTAAATGAACGTTAATACATAGGAAGGTGTCGATAGTGCAGATACATGGCAAACAAAATAATATTTAAAGAGGTTAAATCGATGAAGTCACAAAATGTACAAAAGTTCAGTCTACAGATTCAGTCTTTGTGGTGGGTGACGAATTCTTGTCGATCGCCGCAGAGGTGGATCAGGAGCCGCCTGCATGTGGATAGGCGGGATCGCTGCCATTGCGGTGGTCGCATGGACCGGCAGGATTGCTGGTAGATCGGTGGCCTCGTGGCAGGGTACGTCCGGAGGAAGCATCGTAGACGGCGGGGCACTTCGGTCAGGTAGTGGGCCTGGAACTCTTCGCCCGTCTGTTGCGCCGTAGCAGGGAGCCATCAGCCATGCGGATAAGGAACGATCTTGGGGCCACTTGTTTGATCACAACAGCTGTGGCTGACCAGCCGCCCTCAGGCAACTGGACACAAAGATGATCAGTTGGGGCCAGCTGGGGTAGATCCGTGGCATGAGCATCATATGTGGCCTTCTGTTGGGCCCGTGACTGCTGCATTTTCTGTAAGACCGTGAAGTGGTCAAGGCCTGGAACATGGATGGCTAGAACTGTGGTCCTCCGAGTGCAATTCATGAGCATCTGCGCTGGAGACAACCCAGTGGACAGTGGGGTTGCCCTGTATGCTAGCATCGCCAGGTTGAAGACGGAGCCGGAATCTGCAGCTTTGCACAGCAACCGCTTTACAATATGGACCTCTTTCTCGGCCTTCCCATTTGACTGGGGGTAGTGGGGACTGGAGGCTACGTGACGGAAGTTGTAGGACTGTGCAAAATCAGACCATTCCTGGCTGTAAAAGCAAGGACTGTTGTCGCTCATTACCCTGAGCGGAATCCCATGCCTGGCGAACGTTTCTTTGCAGGCTTTGATTACCGCCTTCGACGTGAGGTCGGACGGTTTCACCACTACTGGGTAACTGGAGAAGTAGTCGACCAGGAGTACGTAGTCACGCCCCTTGGTGTGGAAAAGGTCTACACCTACATTGGAACACGGAGAGGTCATGACCTCGAGCTGTTGCAGCGTTTCCTTGGGTTGAGCTGGTTGAAACTTCTGACAGGTAGGGCAGTTGAGGACTGTGTCGGCAATGTCCTGGCTGATGCCCGGCCAATAGACCGCCTCCTGAGCTCTGCGTCGGTATTTTCCGACCCCAAGGTGACCCTCGTGGAGTTGGCCCAGCACCATAGCCCGCATGCTCTGAGGAATTACGACCCTGTTGAGTTTCAGAAGGATTCCCTCCAGCACCGTCAGGTTGTCTTTTACGTTATAGAACTGGGGATATTGTCCCTTCTGCCAGCCATTGGTAAGGTGCTGCATCACGTGCTGCAGCAGAGGATCCTTGGCCGTCTCCTCACGAATTTGGACCACCCGTTCGTCAGAGGCCGGAAGGTTGGTGGCACACAACTACACTTGCGCTTCTATGTGGCAGATGAAGTCACTTTGTTCACACAGTGTGGTAGTGGACCTGGATCGGGCATCTGCAACGATCAGCTCTTTACCTGGCGTGTAGACAAGTTCGAAGGAGTAGCGGCGTAACTTAAGAAGAATTTGCTGTAACCGAGGTGTCATGTCATTTAAATCCCTCTGGATTATATGGACTGGAGGCCTGTGGTCCGTTTCTACCGTGAATTTTGGCAGGCCGCAAACGTAGTCGTGAAACTTGACTATCCCTGTCAGGAAGCCCAGACACTCCTCCTTAATCTGAGCGTACCGTTGCTCAGTGGGCGTCATGACCCTGGAGGCATACGCCACTGGAGCCCAGGATGAGGAGTCATCTCGATGAAGGAGCACCGCCCCAATGTCGTCCTGGCTTGCATTAGTCGATATCTTGGTTTCCTTGGTTGGGTCGAAGAACGCTAGAACCGGGGATGCGGTGAACTTTGCTTTCAGCTCACGCCATTCCTCTTCATGCGTGGGCAGCCACTGGAATTCCGTCGACGTCTTGACGAGATGGCGGAGGGCCGGGTGTGGGATGCCATATTGGGAATGAATTTCCTGAGGAAGTTGACCATCCCGAGGAAGCGGAGGACCGCCTTCTTGTCCTTCATGGCGCTGATCGCCGAGACGGTGTCGGAATCTGGCCGCACACCCTGCTGCGAGATGTGGTCACCCAGGAACATAATGTCCAATTGACCAAATGAGCACTTGGCCCTGTTGAGCTGGAGTCCATGTTCATGAATTCTCTGGAATACCTTCTTGAGGCGAGCGATGTGTTCCCGGGGCGTCGTGGACCAGATAATTACGTCGTCAACGTATACTCGCACCCCCTCGATGCCCTCCACCATCTGCTCCATGATACGGTGAAATACTTCGGAGGCAGATATGATCTCAAAAGGCATCCGGTTGTAGCAGTAGCGACCAAACGGGGTGTTGAACGTGCACAGCTTGCGACTGGACACGTCCAGCTGAATTTGCCAAAAACCCTTGGAGGCGTCCAGCTCAGTAAAGAATTTGGCATGAGCCATCTCACTGGTCAACCCTTCACGTTTTGGTATCGGTAATGCTCCCGCATGATGTTGCAGTTTAGATCCTTAGGGTCAATGCAAATGCGAAGCTCCCCTGACGGCTTCTTTACGCAGACCATGGAGCTGACCCAGTCTGTTGGCTCTGTGACCTTCGATATGATGCCCTGGTCTTGGAGGTCCTGTAATTGCTTCTTCAGACGATCCTTGAGGGGTGCCGGCACCTGGTGAGGTGCATGAATTACAGGGGTGGCGTTCGGCTTGAGCAGGATTTTATATCGGTATGGGAGCGTGCCCATTCCATCGAATACGCATGGTACTGCGTGATAATGTTATCTATGTCGGCTTGCAAGTTTCCATCAGGCGAGGCCGTCGCCGGTGATGGTGACATGGTGTGGACTCGCTGAACCAGGTTCAGGAGCTTGCAGGCTCGAGCACCGAGCAGGGACGCTCTGTCAGGCCCGACGATTTCAAACCGCAGTGTTGCCTTGATCGCCTTGTTGGATACCCCTAGTTGACAGGAGCCACTGGCAGCTATGGCATTGCTATTGTAGTCAATGAGCTGGCAGGCGGAAGAATGCTTGGTTTGGCGCGGATGGTGTCGAGGTCGGATTTTGAAATAAGGTTCGCTGATGCGCCGGTGTCCAGTTTAAATCGGATGCGAGCCTTGTTAACTGTGGGGACAACACACCACTCGTCGTCGGGATCCACACTGAGGATCGAGAGGCGTTGCATAGGTGTGGTGGAAGGCAGCGCATGTGTAGTTATGATGCCCACCCGGTATGGGGACTTAAGGCACTCAGCATCAGGGTCTGTTGGGCTGTCGGGATCGGAATCTGGCATGGCCTTGTTGTATGGAGCGGACACTTCTGCGCCGCAGCTGGGATCGCTGGCTGCTGAGCGGTGGAGCAGATCTGCAAAGGGCTGCGTAGTGGCCAAGCTTGTCACACTGTAGACACCGGCGTCCTTTTGCCGGACATTGCCGCTTTAAATGGGCAGAGCCACAATTCGGACACGTCAGGACGCTGACGTCAGCGCGTTCAGTGCGCCATCGCGCATGCGCAGTGCGGTTGGTCGATGTACGCACGTGCGCAGTCGGATTGTCGGGCTCGTCGTCCACTCGGTCGTGGCGCGCATGCGCAGGGACCCGGGAAAAGCGCGCAAAACGGCCTGCATTTGTGCAATGGCCTGCACCCGTTCCGCCTCGTGGGAGGCCAGTTTTGCAGTTTCTGTCGCCTTGATGTGGAGTAACGATTCTTAGCATGCTCATGGACAACGCACGCCTTGATAGCGACAGAGAGGGTCAACTGTTTGACTTTCAGGAGCTGCTGCCGAAGGGAGTCGGAGTGGACCCCGAAAACGATCTGATCCCGGTTCATGGAATCAGCCGTCAATAGCACAGGGCTAAATCGCTGGCTTTGAAAGCAGACCAAGGCAGGCCAGCAGCATGGTTCAATTCCCGTAAAAGCCTCCCCGAACAGGCGCCGGTATGTGGCGACTAGGGGCTTTTCACAGTAACTTCATTTGAAGTCTACTTGTGACAATAAGCGATTTTAATTTCATTTCATAGTTACATGACTGCGCTAGGCTGCGGAGATGGGTCACGAAGGACTGAAAAGGTTCATCCTTACCCTGAAACCTCTGCTGGAAAACGTACTGTTCAAAGCTCTCATTCACCTCAATGTCGCAGTGGCTGTCAAACTTCATCAGGACTGTTTTGAATTTCGTTTTGTCTTCGCCTTCAGCGAACGCAAGGGAGTTGTAGATGTGGATGGCGTGGTCCCCCGCGGTGGAGAGAAATAGTGCGATCTTCCTGGCATCCGATGCTGCTTCGAGGTCGGAGGCCTCGATGTACAAGAGGAACTTTTGCTTGAAGATTTTCGAATTGGCGCCGAGGTTGCTGGAGATGCAGAGCTTGGGAGGAGGCTGTATGTTTTCCATTTCCCTGGATGGCTGCTTGCTGGTCAATGCTGATTCACTCGAGGTAGGTCCGTCAAGATCAGTATCACTCTGGTACCATGATGTGTTAGGCAGGTAGGTTCGATGTGGACTGCACTCGATGCAGGGAAGCTAGAAACAGACGTCTAACACTGGAGAAGATCCAACACTGGTTTATTCAATGATAGAACTGATATACATATTCAGCTGTGGGTTGACACTATACTGGAGACCTTGTAGTAGCCGGACCAGACTTACTAGCTACCGCATGGTGTTTGCACTTGCTAGCTCGTGGACTTGGACTGTCTCAGTGGCTGGGTCACGAGAGAGCGGGAAACCTAGTGCCCTCTGGCTTTATAGTGGTAGTGTCCTGTCTGGTGATTGGCTGCACTGTGTTGTGTGCTTACTGGTCATCCTGTGTGTCAATCACTGCCTGTCTGTATCTCATTAGACACGAGTGGATATTCCGACAGGGGCGAAACCCACACAAACACGGGGAGAATGCGCAAATTCCACACGGACAGTGACACAGAGCTGGGATCAAACCTGGGACCTCGGTGCCGTGAGGCAGCAGGGCTAACCAATGAATAGTGTTCTTACAGGGAACAGATCAGTCCGAGGGAGGGTCGTTGAGGAGTCTAGTAGCTGTGGGGAAGAAGCTGATCCTATGTCTGGATCTTCAGACTTCTGTATCTTCTGCCTGATGAAAGGGTCTGGAAAAAGGCAAAGCCTGGGTGGGAGGGGTCTCTGATGTGGACATCGATCGTCTCCACTTCGGAGCCATTGATGCAGGTAGCGGAGAGTGTTGTGCCGAGTTTCCTGAGGAAGTATAGGCGTTGTTGTGCTTTCTTGGCCGTAGTGTCGACTAGGACAGATCATTGGTGATGCGTACATCCAGGAATTTGATGCTGTAAACCACCACCATCCCAGCGACGAGCAACTCCTCACACACAGTCATGAACATCCCCCACCTTTTCTCAAACCCCTCTGCTGATTCCCTAAGCTAATACTTTGAAGTCGTACAGGTGACCCAACCAGGCCGCTACCCCCGTGGTGATGTCGCCGTGCAATCAGAGAGGAGGAAGACCGATGTCCATGAGCCCAGTCTTTTTTGAAACCCCAAATATCGGCACCAAAGGGTCTGGGTCCGGGTCCACCTCTCCCACTACCCTGGCTAAGACCACGAACACTCCTGCCCAGAATTGCTCCAATTTTCCACAAACCCAAAACATATGCACGTGATTCGCTACCCCCCGCCCACACCTCTCACACTCATCTGCTACCCCCTGAAAGAACCCACTCATTCTCACCCGAGTCATATGCACTCTGTGCAGCACCTTAAACTGTATCAGGCTCATCCTTGCACAAGAGGATGTCCCGTTTACCCTACGCAGTGCCTTACTCCACTCTCCCCAGTTGATCTCCCCTCCCAACTCCCCTTCCCATTTTTCCTTAACCTTCACCACCCGCTCGCCTCCCTGCTCTCCCAGCCAATTGTATATATGCCCAATTCTTCCCTCCCCTTCCACATCTGGGAGCAGCAGTCGCTCCAGCAGGGTGTATCCTGGCAACCTAGGGAATCCCCTCCAGATTTCGCACAAAGTTCCTGACCTGCAGATACCTGAACTCACTCCCTCTCGGGAGCTCTATCCTCTCCCTTAGCTCCTCCAGACTGGCAAACACTTCCTCCAAATATCATTCTCTCACCTTGACCAGCCCCACTACCCTCCACCTCCTGTATACACTATCTATCCCCCCACCCCCCAGCTCAAACCCATGATTCTCGCACAGCGGCATTAACACCGACATCCCCTCCACCCTAGAGAGAGATTGTTGTTGTTGCACCAGGCATCTAGGTTCTTATCTCTCCTGTACTCTGACTCATCGTTGTTTGAGATCCGACCCACTATGGTCGGGTCATGAGCAAACTTGTAGATGGAGTTGGAGCCGAATTTTGCTACACAGTCGTCTGTGTATCGGGGTTATAGTAGGGGGCTAAGGAGGTGTCATTGTTTATCCTTACTGATTGTGGTCTTTGGGTCAGGAAGTCGAGGAGCCAGGTGCAGAGGAAGGAGCCAAGTCCTCGGTTTTGGAGTTTGGATACAAGCTTGGCTGGGATTATGGTGTTGAAGGCAGAGCTGTAGTCAATGAATAGGTGTCTGACGTAGGAGTCCTTGTTGTCGAGATGCTCCAGGGATGAGTGTAGGTCCAGGGAGATGGCGTCTGCTGTGGACCAATCGTGGTGATATTCAAATTGCAGTGGATCAAGGCATTCTGGAGTATGGAATTGATGTGTCTCATGACCAACCTCTCGAAGCACTTCATAATGATAGATGTCAAGGCCACTGGACGGTGATCGTTGAGGCACGTTGCCTGGTTCTTTGGCACCGATATGACGGTGGTCTCCTTGAAGCAGGTGGGAACCTCGGAACGGAGTAGGGAAAGGTTGAAGAACACACCCACCATTTGGTCTGCGGAGGATCCGAATGCACGATCGGGGGCTCTGTCAAGACCCGTTGCTTTCCATGGGTTCACTTTCTTTTTTTTTTTAAATATATTTTATTGAAATTTTTTTCCCTGAGCAACATTTTTCCCGCTCACAAAACAAGCGAAACGATAACAGTAACAAAACAGAAATTTTTAAACTTTTTAACAATAGTAATAATAGTAGTAATAATATACAAGTAACAAAACCTCGTACTCTATTGCCCTATACTCAACTGCCTCCACCCCCACCCCCCCCCCCCCCCCCCCCCCCGCCCCCCCTCCCCCCTGGGTTGCGGCTGCTGGTCATCCGCCTTCCCTCTAACGTTCCCCTAGGTAGTCGAGAAATGGCTGCCACCGCCTGGTGAACCCTTGAGCCGATCCTCTCAGGGCAAACTTTATCTGCTCCAGTTTAATAAACCCCGCCATATCGTTTACCCAGGCCTCCAGTCCGGGGGGTTTCGCCTCCTTCCACATGAGTAGGATCCTGCGCCGGGCTACGAGGGACGCAAAGGCCACGACATCGGCCTCTTTCGCCTCCTGCACTCCCGGCTCTTCCGCAACTCCAAATAGAGCTAACCCCCAGCCTGGTTTGACCCGGGCCTTCACCACCTGCGAAATCACTCCCATCACTCCCTTCCAATACCCTTCCAGTGCTGGGCACGCCCAAAACATATGTGCATGGTTTGCCGGGCTCCCGCCACACCTCCCACATTTGTCCTCCACTCCAAAGAACCTGCTCAATCTTGCCCCCGTTATGTGTGCTCTATGTAGCACCTTAAATTGAATCAGGCTAAGCCTGGCGCATGAGGAAGAGGAATTTACCCTGCTTAGGGCATCAGCCCACATACCCTCCTCTATCTCCTCCCCTAATTCTTCTTCCCACTTTCTTTTTAGTTCGCCCACCGACTCCTCCCCCTCTTCCCTCATCTCTCTATAAATCTCTGACACCTTGCCCTCTCCGACCCACACCCCTGAAAGCACCCTGTCCTGTATCCCCTGTGTCGGGAGCCGCGGAAATTCCCTCACCTGTTGTCTAGTAAACGCCCTCACCTGCATATATCTCAAGAAATTCCCCTGGGGTAACTTATACTTTTCCTCCAGTGCTCCCAAGCTCGCAAAAGTCCCATCTATGAATAAATCTCCCACCTTCCTAATTCCCAACTGGTACCAGCTCTGAAATCCTCCATCCATTCTTCCTGGGGCGAACCTATGGTTGTTCCTGATAGGGGACCCCACCAGGGCTCCCCGCACCCCTCTCTGTCGCCTCCACTGTCCCCATATGTTCAGTGTTGCCGCCACTACCGGGTTCGTGGTGTACTTTTTCGGTGAGAACGGTAGCGGCGCCGTCACCAGCGCCTCTAGACTCGTCCCTTTACAGGACCTTCTCTCCAGCCTTTTCCACGCCGCTCCCTCACCCTCCATCATCCATCTACGTATCATTGCCACATTGGCGGCCCAATAATAATCTCCCAAGTTCGGTAGTGCCAGTCCTCCTCTGACCCTACTGCGCTGCAGGAACCCCCTCCTTACTCTCGGAACTTTCCCTGCCCACACAAAGCTCGTAATGCTCCTATCTATTTTATTAAAAAAGGTCCTGGTGATTAAAATAGGGAGACATTGAATTACAAATAAGAACCTCGGGAGGACCATCATCTTAATTGCCTGCACCCTGCCCGCCAGCGATAAAGGCTGCATGTCCCACCTCCTAAAGTCCTCCTCCATTTGTTCTACCAGCCGTGTCAGATTAAGTCTGTGCAAGGTTCCCCAGCTCCTAGCGATCTGAATCCCCAAGTATCGGAAGTTTCTTTCCACTTTCCTTAGCGGTAAGCCTTCTATCTCTCTACTCTGGTCCCTTGGATGTATCACATATAATTCACTCTTCCCCATGTTTAACCTATACCCCGAAAATTCCCCGAACCTCCTCAAAATTCGCATAACCTCTATCATCCCCCCCGCTGGGTCCGACACGTATAGCAATAGGTCATCTGCGTATAACGAGACTCGGTGTTCTTCTCCCCCTCTAGTCACCCCTCTCCATTTCCTGGAGTCTCTCAGCGCCATGGCCAGAGGTTCAATTGCCAGCGCAAACAACAATAGAGACAGCGGGCATCCCTGTCTTGTTCCCCTATATAATCGGAAATACTCCGATCTATGTCGACCTGTAACTACGCTTGCCGTTGGTGCCCCATAAAGTAGTCTAACCCAGCGAATAAATCCGTTCCCAAACCCAAACCTCCTTGACACTTCCCATAAATACTCCCACTCCACCCTATCAAATGCCTTCTCTGCGTCCATTGCCGCCACTACTATCTCTGCCTCCCCCTCCACTGAGGGCATCATTATCACCCCTAATAGCCGTCGCACGTTAACATTCAATTGTCTCCCTTTTACGAACCCTGTCTGGTCTTCGTGCACCACCCCTGGGACACAGTCCTCTATCCTCGATGCCAGCACCTTTGCTAGCAGTTTGGCGTCCACGTTCAATAGTGAAATAGGTCTATAGGACCCACACTGCATCGGATCTTTGTCCCTCTTCAAAATTAGCGATATCGTCGTCTCTGACATTGTCGGGGGTAGTGTCCCCCCTTCCCTGGCCTCATTGAACGTCCTCGCCAACAACGGGGCCAACAAGTCCACATATTTTCTGTAGAATTCCACCGGGAACCCGTCTGGCCCCGGGGCCTTCCCTGCTTGCATGCTTCCCAGTCCCTTAATAACCTCGTCCACCTCAATCGGCGCCCCCAGGCCTGCCACCGCCTGCTCCTCCACTTTCGGGAACCTCAACTGATCCAGGAACTGCCGCATCCCCTCCTCTCCCTCTGGGGGCTGAGACCTATACAGTTCTTCATAAAAGGTCTTAAACACCTCATTTATCTTTCCTGCCCTTCGCACGGTGTCGCCCCTTTCATCCCTAATTCCTCCTATCTCCCTCGCTGCTGCCCTCTTTCGCAGTTGGTGCGCCAACAGGCGACTAGCCTTTTCCCCATATTCATACCTCCTCCCCTGTGCCTTCCTCCACAGTACCTCCTCCTTTCTGGTGGTCAGAAGGTCAAACTCGGTCTGGAGTCGTCTCCTCTCCCTGTACAGCTCCTCCTCAGGGGTCTCTGCAAATTCCCTGTCCACCCTTAAAATCTCCCCCAGTAATCTATCCCTTTCCTTGGCCTCTGTTTTCCTTTTGTGGGCCCCAATAGAAATCAGCTCTCCTCTGACCACCGCTTTTAGTGCTTCCCAGACCACTCCCACAGGGACCTCGCCGTCGTCATTGACCTCAGGTATCTCTCGATACACCCCCTCACTCTTGCACACACTCCCTCATCCGCCATCAGTCCCACATCTAATCGCCAGAGTGTTCTCTGCTCCCTGTCCTCTCCTACTTCCAGGTCCACCCAATGTGGGGCATGATCCGAAACCGCTATGGCTGAGTACTCAGCTTCTTCCACCCTAGAGATCAACGACCTTCCCAACACAAAATCTATCCGGGAGTACACTTTATGGACATGGGAGAAGAAGGAATACTCCCTAGCCCTGGGTCTAAGAAATCGCCATGGATCCACTCCCCCCATTTGGTCCATAAACCCCTTAAGTACCTTGGACGCTGCCGGCCTTCTTCCAGTCCTTGAGCTGGATCTATCTAGCCCCGGGTCCAGCACCGTATTGAAGTCCCCTCCTAAAATCAAATTTCCTGCCTCCAGGTCCGGAATACGCCCCAGCATCCGTCTCATGAACCCCGCATCGTCCCAATTTGGGGCATACACATTAACCAACACGACCTCCATTCCCTCCAGCCTACCACTCACCATTACATATCTACCTCCACTATCTGCTACGATGTTCTTTGCTTCAAATGCTACCCGTTTCCCCACCAAAATGGCCACCCCTCTGTTCTTTGCGTCCAGTCCTGAGTGGAACACCTGTCCCATCCATCCTTTCCTTAGCCTAACTTGGTCCGCCACCTTTAGGTGCGTCTCTTGGAGCATAACCACGTCTGCCCTGAGTCCTTTCAAATGCGCGAGCGCTCGGGCCCTTTTTAATCGGCCCATTCAGGCCTCTCACGTTCCACTTGATCAGCCTCACTGGGGGGCTACCTGCCCCCCTCCCGTGTCGACTAGCCATTACCTTCTCGAGGCCAGTCCCATATCCCGCCTCCGCGCTCCCGCTCGCTCCCCCAGCGTCGCATTCCGCCCCTGACCACCTTCTCTTTAGCCATTTCCTTTTGGATTTCCGCAGCAGCAACCCAGTTGTCCCCCCCCCCCCCACCCGCTAGATCCCTATCTAGCTTGATTGCTCCCCCCATATCACTTCCGTAAGTCAGCTGACTTCAACTGACCCCGGCTACTCCTGCTCGCTCCTCGGCCCCCCCGGTGTGAGGGAACTCCCATCCGCCTTGCGCCTGTTTTCCCGCCTTATTCTTTCCGGCGCGGGAACATCCCTTTACCTGTCCCGCCTCTTATGGCGCAGCTCCCTTTCCCCTCCCCCTCTCCTTCCCCATAGAACATAGAACAATACAGCGCAGTACAGGCCCTTCGGCCCACGATGTTGCACCGAAACAAAAGCCATCTAACCTACACTATGCCATTATCATCCATATGTTTATCCAATAAACTTTTAAATGCCCTCAATGTTGGCGAGTTCACTATTGTAGCAGGTAGGGCATTCCACGGCCTCACTACTCTTTGCGTAAAGAACCTACCTCTGACCTCTGTCCTTTATCTATTACCCCTCAGTTTAAAGCTATGTCCCCTCGTGCCAGCCATTTCCATCCGCGGGAGAAGGCTCTCACTGTCCACCCTATCCAACCCCCTGGTCATTTTGTATGCCTCTATTAAATCTCCTCTTAACCTTCTTCTCTCCAACGAAAACAACCTCAAGTCCATCAGCCTTTCCTCATAAGATTTTCCCTCCATACCAGGCAACATTCTCTGACTATGTCCCGCCTCTCCCCCCTCACCGGCGCCCACATTTCCCCAGTGTCCCCCCCCCCCCCCCTCTTCCCTGTTTACTTCTCGCTTAATTTTCACCATCCCATTAACAAAAACAATAATAACAACAATAACAGTTCCCTGCAGCATCAGTCCCTCAGTTCCGGTCCAGTTTCTCTTCATTGATGAAGGACCATGCTTCCTCCGCCGTCTCGAAATAATAATGTCTCTCCTGATGCGTGACCCATAGTCTTGCCGGCTGCAGTATCCCAAACTTCACCTTCCTTTTGTGCAAAACCTCTTTGGCTCGGTTGAAGCTCGCCCTCCTTCTCGCCACCTCCGCACTCCAATCCTGGTAGATCCTTACCACCGCATTCTCCCATCTGCTGCTCCGCACCTTTTTGGCCCATCTCAGGACCTCTTCTCTGTCCTTAAGGCGGTACAATCGCACGATTATCGCCCTCGGTGGTTCTCCCGCTTTTGGTCTTCTCGCCGGGATCCGATTTGCCCACTCCACCTCCATGGGGCCCGCAGGAGCCTCAGCACCCATCAGTGAGCTCAGCATCTTACTTGCGTACGCTCCACAGTCCACTCCTTCCACACCCTCAGGGAGACCTAGTACCCTAAGGTTCTTCCTTCGCGCTCCATTTTCAAGGGCCTCAATCCTGTCAGCACACTTTTTATGAAGTGCCTCGTGCGTCTGAGTCTTGACCGCCAGGCCCAGGACCTCGTCCTCAATACCTGACACTTTCTGCTCCACCACGCGAAGTTCCGTCTCCTGGGTCTTTAAAGTCTCCTTAAGCCCCTCAATTGCCTGTAACAACGGGGTCATTACCGCCTTCTTCAGCAGGTCCACGCACCGTCTCACCACCTCGTCCTGCTCAGGCCCCCATGTCACCTGTGGTTTCTCCGCCGCCATTTTGTTTCACTCCCTCTCTCTCTCTCTCTGATCTTCTGGCTGCAGATTCTTCGGGCTGCAGCCGCCGGCGCCGGTTTTTCCCTCCGTCTTTCGGGGGGGGGACTCCCTTCCCTCGCGCCTCGCACCGGGTTTTACGGCCGTCCAAGTCCCCGTTGGGGCTCTTAAAAGAGCCCGCAGTTCCGTCGGAGCTGGAGCCGCCGAAACGTGCGGCTAGCTCATCCCTGCCGCAACCGGAAGTGATGGGTTCACTTTCAAGACGTCTGAGGCTGTTGGGGCAGTTGACAACAGTTCATTCGTTTCCTGATCGAAATGAGTATAGAATGCATTGAGTTCATCGGGGAACGATGCTGTGTTGTCAGAGATTCTACACAGCTTTGCCTTGTAGCCCTTTATATTGTTTTAGCCTTGCCACAACCGACGAGAGTCCCTGTCGTTCGTCTGTGACTCTAGCTTAGTCTGGTATTGTCTCTTGGTGTCACTGATGGCTTTGCGGAGATGGTACCTGGATTTCTTGGAAAAGTCAGGGTCACCTGTCTTGAAAGCCTCAACCGGGTCTTCAGTCGGGAGTGGTTCTCCCGGTTAACCCATCCTGTCCGGTTGGGAAGAATGTCAGAGATAGCAGGAGAGAGACAGAAAGGACAAGAGACAGCAACAATAACTTGTATTTAGATATTGACGAGGCAAGATGGAGGAATGAACATAGATGAATGAAGTGCACAGAAATGGAGGTTAATACTGACCAGGAACTGATTAGCTGCAAAATTATTGACCGTTATGAGACAGTCAGAAGACTGACACCTGACTGAGCTGCGTGTAGATCTCTCGTACAATGCCAAACACTCCAGCTGTTGGGGCGTTTTCATTTAAGGGTTTCTTTTGCCTGAATATTTAAAACCATCTCTTTAAGTATTTATGGAACAGCATCCGAGAGACATGCAACCAAATGCAGCCAGGCAATTCATCAGAACTCGCAAGGAGAAAAAGCAAGATATCACACACAGACTAGATGCCATCACATTATCACAAGCCCCTGCATGGCACAGTGGGCAGAAACACCAGCTGGTGTGGCACTGAGAGACAGAAATAGGGTTAGGCACAGTCTCCGTCCTAGTTTGTGAGAGAAAACGTAGGAAAGACAATGTGTGAGAGAGAAAGAATGTTTGTGTGACAGAGAGTGCATGTGTCAATGTGAGAGTGTGTGTGAGAGTCTGAGTGAGAGTCTGGGTGTGTGTGTGGGAGAGGGTGTGTGAGAGAGAGAGAGAGAGAGAGAGTGTGTGAGAAAGTGTGTGAGAGAGAGGGAGTGTGTGAGAAAATGTGTGTGAGAGGGAGAGAGCAACAAAGTGTGTGTGTGAGAGGGAGAGTGTAAGAAAGTGTGTGTGAGAGAGGGAGTGTGTGTGGGAAAGTGTGTGTGTGAGAGGGAGTGTGTGTGTGTGTGTGTGTGTGTGTGTGTGTGAGAGAGGGAGTGTGTGTGTGTGTGAGAGAGGGAGTGTGTGTGGGAAAGTGTGTGTGTGTGTGTGTGAGAGGGTGTGTGTGTGGGCAAGTGTGTGTGTGTGTGTGTGTGTGAGAGGGAGTGTGTGTGGGAAAGTGGGTGTGTGAGAGGGAGAGTGTGTGAGAAAGTGTGTGTGTGTGTGTGTGTGTGTGTGTGAGAGGGTGTGTGTGTGGGCAAGTGTGTGTGTGTGTGTGTGTGTGTGTGAGAGGGAGTGTGTGTGGAAAAGTGGGTGTGTGAGAGGGAGAGTGTGTGAGAAAGTGTGTGTGTGTGTGTGTGTGTGTGTGTGTGTGAGAGAGAGAGGGAGAGAGTAAGAAAGTGTGTGGGTGTGAGAGGGAGAGTGTAAGAAAGTGTGTGGGTGTGAGAGGGAGAGTGTATGAGAAAGTGTGTGTGAGAGAGGGAGTGAGTGTGAAAAATGTGTGTGTACACGGCACGGTGGCTCTGTGGTTAGCACTGTTGCCTCACGGCGCCAAAGTCCCAGGTTCGATCCCGGCCCCGGGTCACTATCAGTGTGGAGTTTGTACATTCTCCCAGTGTCTGCGTGGGTTTCACTCCCACAACCCAAAGATGTGCAGGGTAGGTGGATTGACCACGCTAAATTTCCCCTTAATTGGAAAAAATGAATTGGGTACTCTAAATATATTTTTAAAAAGACAACGGGGAGGGCGGTAGGGTAACTGCGTAGGGCAAGAGGGGTGCAATATGAGTATGGGGAGAAGGCGAGCCGCATGCTGGTGCACCAGCTGCAGAGACTGGCCGCATCTAGGGAAATATTGCAGATACGGACTGGGGCTGGGGATGTAGTGTCGGAGCCAGGGAGGATTAACGAGGTGTTTAGGGAGTACTACCAGGGACTGCATGAGGCGGACCCGGGGGCAGAGGAGGGAGACATGGGGCGGATTCTGGACGAGCTAGAATTTCCCCAGGTGGAGGAAGCAAAGAGGCAGGCGTTGGAGGACCATAAATGGAACTTAACGAAGCTGGTGGAGGAAGCCAGGGAGGATCTTAAGAGGTGGGATACACTGCAGTTGACGTTGGCGGGGAGGGCCCAAGTGGTGAAAATGAATATTATGCCGAGGTTCTTGTTTATTATTCAGGCACTCCCGATCTTTGTACCAAAGGCTTTTTTTCGGAAATTGGACATGATCATTTCGGATTTTGAATGGGCGGGGAAGGTGCCGAGGGTGGGGAGGACCCTGCTACAAAGGCAGAGGCAGCAGGGGGGGGGGGGGGGTTAGCATTGCCGAAGTTGCTTCATTATTATTAGGCGGCGAATGTGGATAAGGTGCGGCGATGGTGGGAAGGAGAAAGGGTAGAGTGGGTTAGGATGGAGGAGGAATCTTGTAAGGGGTCTAATTTGAGGGCTATGGTGATGGCAGCATTACCAATGGCTCAGAGTAGGTATTCAGGGAGCCCGGTGGTGCAGTCCACGGTGACGTTTTTGGAATCAGTTCAGGAGGCATTTTAGGGTGGAAGGGATGTCGGTGTTAACGCCGCTGGGCGAGAATCATGGGTTTGAGCTGGGGGGGGGGGGAAGAGAGAGAGAGAGAGAGAGAGAGAGAGAGAGAGAGAGAGAGAGAGAGAGAGAGAGAGAGAGAGAGAGAGATAGTGTATACAGGAGGTGAAGGGACGTGGGGCTGGTCAAGGTAAGGGATCTGTATTTGGAGGAAGGGTTCGCCAGTCTGGAAGAGCTAAGGGAGAGGGTAGAGAGTTCAGGTATCTGCAGGTTAGGGACTTTGCATGAAAAGTCTAGAGGGGGTTCCCGAGGTTACTGGGATACACCCTGCTGGAACGACTGCTGATTCCGGATGTGGCAGAGGAGAGAAGAATTGGGGGCTGGGAGGTGAGAATGAGTGGGTTCTAGGGTTCTTTCAGGGAGTAGCAGATGAGTGTGAGAGGTGTGGGTGGGGGCCAGCGAATCACGCACACATGTTGTGGGGTTGCGAAAATTGGGAAGATTCTGGGCGGGAGTGCTTGCAATCCTAGCCAGGGTTGTGGAGGAGGACGTGGACCCGGACCGTTTGATGCCGATATTTGGGGTTTCAGAGAAGCCGGAGCTATTTGAGGGGAGGAAGGCCAATGTCGTGACCTTCACCTCTCTGATTGCACGGCGGCGAATGTTACTGGAGTGGCGGTCGGCATCGCCACTGGGGGTAACGGCTTGGTTGGGTGACCTGTACGATTTCCTGCGGTTGGAGAAGATAAAGTATGAGTTAAGGGGCTCTGCAGGGGGGTTTGAGAAAAGGTGGGGGACGGTTGTAACTGAGTTTCAGGAGCTATTCGTCGCAGGGGGGGTGGCGGAAAAGGGGAAAATATCTGTACAGACTGTATAGTTGTTTGCTGGGAAGTCTGTTTCCTGGGTGTTTATTTGCTGTAACCTGTTTTGATACATGTTTGTAATAAAATACATTAAAAAAAGATTGCTGGACTCTTGACTACTGGCTGGTGGGATGTTGTGAAATCCATGGAATCTGCTTTGGGTGCATCTGATTTTTGTTGTGTGATGTGAAGTGTTCAACCACAGTTTGCCTGTTAATTTACCCCTACCTCATAATTACCCTGAATGTCAGCAGCATAAGATGTCAATTGTTTTGTCTTCCTGATCTTGTATAGTAAAGATTGTTTTTGTTTGTTCAAAACCCGTGGAACCTTGCAGCCTTATTCACTGAGCAAGCACCTTGCATTTCAACTGTTGTCTATTTTAAATAAAACGTTAGTGACCCGTAACCGGATCTGATCAATAACCTGGTATCTGGTATAATCCTGTGATCGCTGATCTGCACTGATTCCTAATTATCCAACATCTTGAACCTTTGAATCACCCATCCTTATTTTCCTTCCCTATCTCTATAACTTCCTCCAATCCTACGACCCTCCCAAATCTCTGCACCTTCTAATTCTGGTCTCTCGTGTTTCCCCAATATTATCCACTCTACCATTGGCGGTCGTGCTTTTATCTGTTTGGGCGCAAAACTTAGAATTCCCTCTTTCTTATTTAGAGTAGCCAATTATTTTTCTTTTCCAATTAAGGGGCAATTTAGCGTGGCCAAACCACGTAACCTGCACATCTTTGGGTTGTGGGGGTGAAACCCACTCAGACAGGGGGAGAATGTGCAAACTCAGCATGGACAGTGACCCAGGGCCGGGATTCGAACCCGGGCCCTCAGCGCCGCAGTCCCAGTGCTAACCACTGCGCCACATGCCGCCCTCGGAATTCCCTCTATAAACCTCTTTCTTCATTAAAACTCTATTTCACACCTCTACTACCTCCTTCTGTGGCTTTGCTTCAAAATGTTATTTGTGAATCTCTCCTAGGAAGAGCTTTAGTTTGACTCCATTCAAGCTGTGGTTTTATTGTGTGATGTTGTTAAACTGATCTATCTGTCCAGACAGAGGGTCTAGAGTTAATTCTCAAACCAGAGAGCGAGGATTGGGCGAGATGCAGGGGGAGCTGTGGGAGTTCCTGTAACAAGAACAGGCTAGGAACAGACACAATTCAAGGTTGGATAATATATTTGGACACGAGCAGATTGTAACTGAACATCCTGTTCAGTCACATCTTTTAAAAAAGTCTAGTTTTACCAGCGGGTTTTACAGAAAGAAAAGTTCCGCAAATCCTATCCCTCGTGAGCCAGGAACAGTCCTTAATACTGTTCCCACCCACTTTCTTGCCCTCCTCTTCCCCAGCTCCCCTTCACTCTCAGCCCCCTCCTCCTGGGTTGTTGGGGACCTGGCTTTGAGCCAGAAAGTCATCGGTTTCACAAGGCAAATGCTGCTAACATCACTACCAGCTTGAAGCCTCTGCCAATACAAACACAACTCAGGAAATCCTGAGCACAGCAACGCCCCGGAGTATTAACCCCACACCCACCAGTAAGCTGGGGAACCCCCAATATTTTTCTTTTAGAAATTTAGAGTACCCAATTCATTTTTTCCAATTAAGGGGCAATTTAGTGTGGCCAACCCACCTAACTTGCACATCTTTGTGTTGTGGGGGCAAAACCCACACAAACGCGGGTCAAATGTGCAAATTCAACACGGACAGTGACCCAGTGCCGGGATAGAACCTGGGACCTCGGCACCGTGAGGCAGCAGTGCTAACCACTGCGCCACCGTGCTGCCCCTGGAGCTCCTAATATTAAGCCCACACCCACCAGTAAACTGGGGTACCCCCAATATTAACCCCACACCCACCAGTAAACTGGGAATTCCAATATTAATCCCATACCCACCAGTAAACTAGGAATTCCAATATTAATCCCACACTGTCATGTGAGAGTACGTTTAAGAAATGTGTGTTTACTACTGCAGTGATGTCAGAGAGTGGGTGGAGCTGGGCTGTCTGTCAACTTTTACTTTTGTTTTAGTTTTGTTTTCAGTGTTGGAGCTGAAGTCAGACACAGCAGGTGTACTGTTGATCTCTCTGCCATGAAAAGACTATCTCTTGATCATTTGGTGAATTCAGAATTATAAATGTTCTCAGTAGTGACTTTAACCTGATATGCTTCTGTTAAAAGGTGTTTTCTTTTGTCTTCTGAATGTTGTTTGGGAAGTTTTAAGCATTATTTAGTGTTGTATTCTTTGGGGGTTGTATTTGAATTGATGGTTGCTAAGATGTTCATTGTATGTTTTAAAAAAGGTTAACTTGAGTTCATAGAATAAACATTGTTTTGCTTTAAAAAATACTTTTCCATTTCTGCTGTACCACACCTGTAGAGTGGGCCGTGTGCTCCCCATACCACAATCTAGTAAAAGTTGTGGGTCAGATGAACTCCATGATACACTTTGGGATTCTCTAAACCCTGGCCCATAACAACACCCACCAGTAAACTGGGAGCCCCCAATATTAACCCCTCTCCCACCAGTAAACTGGGAACTCCCAATATTAATCCCATACCCACCAGTAAACTGGGAATTCCAATATTAATCCTGTTCCAACAGAAAACGGGAGAACTCCAGTTGGACTAGCAGCAGAATCTAATGTTGTTAGGTGAAGGAAGAAAGATATATATTTTTTTTAAATTTAGTGTACCCAATTCATTTTTTCCAATTAAGTGGCAATTTAGCGTGACCAATCCACCTACTCTGCACATCTTTGGGTTGTGGGGACGAAACCCACGCAAATACGGGGAGAATGTGCAGACTCCACACGGACAGTGACCCAGAGCCGGGATCGAACCTGGGACCTCGGCACCATGAGGCTGCAGTGCTACCACTGCGCCACCGTGCTGCCCTGAAGAAGGATATTTTAACGTAACTGTCCCGTACCAGTTTCGCTTATTGAGCTATATTCCTGCTTTCGAGTTGTGGCTTTGTGTCCCTCTCCAAGATTCGCGACTGACACTCTCGGTGCCAGTCTGTGATGATGCTGCACTGAATGCCGTATCATTTTTCAGGTGAGAATTTAAACCGAGATCCCTTTTACAGCTTTAGATGGATGTTCAAAAATCCCAAATCGAAGAGCAATGATTTCTCCCTGGTGCCCTCGCCAGTATTCCTCTCACCAAAACACCAAAATCAGATGGACCCTTTGTGGAATCTTGCTGTGCACCGATAGGTGTCAACACACCAATGAAAACTTTTGAAAAGTAACGATTTGCTGCAAAGTGCTTCGGGATTTACTGAGGGGGTGGGGATAGGGAGAAATTCAGGATTGGTCTTTCCAGGACCGTGAAGGAAATTAGGGAAAAGAGTCAGGAAATGGAGAAATTGGGGGGGGGGGGGGGGGGGGGGGGGGGGCAGGCCAGGAATCTGTGTAGGTCAGTGAGGTCAGGCGTATTGGGCGAACGGGATTTGGTGAGAATTAGCAGAATTTTGGATGAGCTGAAGTGTATAAAAGAGGGGGTGGGGTTTACCAGTCCGCCAGCTGTGTTTCCTGGTGCCGCCCCCACCCCCGCTGGCAGCAGGATTCTCCGTTCCCGCAGCTGGCCAATGGGATTCCCCACCGTCGGGAAAGCTGTGGGCGTGGGTGCACTGCCGGCAGACCAGAGGGTATCGCCGACGGAGAATTCCGCTGAGGAGTTTGACCAGGAAAGCATTGGAACTGTCTTGTGTGGGAGGGTACAAACATGAATGAGAATTCAGCGCCGAGCGCTGAGGCACAGGCGGACGTGGAGGTAACCAACACTGCAAAGCAACACTGCCAAAAGCAGAGAAATCGTTAGCCTGGTCTGCTGGAGGACTGGGAGAGCTTGCTGTATGACTGGGAGGAGGAGGGAGGCGGCTGGGCAGAGGAGTGGGGGGAAAAAAAAAATGATTTCACAACCCAGCTGCCTGGCCCCCTTGCAATGAGAAATTCAGCCTCTTCATGTGGGAGAGCACTCCCAAATGCCCCAGGGGAGAGTGGATTTGAATTTCCATTCCATTGCTTGTGGATTTTAGTATGCTAGAGTCAGAAGGTTCTGCCTGGAATGAGAGAAAATACTCCCTTGGGATGAAGCATGCAATCCTGCTACCGGAATGAAAGTAGGTCATCTACACAGTCCTGTAGATGGAAAAGCCGCTGCTCCTGACTTACAGCAATTCCCCTTCATGCTGAGCTGCTAAAGTTACAATGGGTACACTGCTCTGTGGGCGCTGGGCTGTGTGTGTGCCAGGAATGCGGTGCACAGGGTTGGGACTCTGATCCATTCTCCTGAAATTATCGAGATACACAGCTTATTCAAAACATCAGCCTCAACCAATGAAAGAATTAGGCAAACAAAGCAACATTGAAGACACAAGGATAAGTCCCCCACCCCTCGATTAGATTCCAGTCTGTAACTCACTCCCGGGTATCGGTTATTCAATATACAAACCACCCCAAACCCCTCGATTAGATTCCAGTCTGTCACTCACTCCCGGGTATCTGTTATTCTATATATAAACCCCTGAACCCCTCGATTAGATTCCAGTCTGTTACTCACTCCCGGGTATCGGTTATTCAATATACAAACCACCCCAAACCCCTCGATTAGATTCCAGTCTGTAACTCACTCCCGGGTATCTGTTATTCTATATATAAGCCACCCTGAACCCCTCGATTAGATTCCAGTCTGTAACTCACTCCTGGGTATCGGTTATTCTGTATATAAACCACCACAAACCCCTCGATTAGATTCCAGTCTGTAACTCACTCCCAGGTACCAGTTATTCTATATATAAACCACCTCAAACCCCTCAATTAGATTCCAGTCTGTAACTCACTCCCAGGTATCGGTTATTCTATATACACCACCCTGATCCCCTCAATTAGATTCCAGTCTGTAACTCACTCCCGGGTATCGGTTATTCTATATATAAAGCCCTGAACCCCTCGATTAGATTCCAGTCTGTAACTCACTCCCGGGTATCGGTTATTCTATATATACCACTCCGAACCCCACAATTAGATTCCAGTCTGTAACTCACTCACGGGTATCAGTTATTCTATATATAAACCACCCTGAACCCCTCGATTAGATTCCAGTCTGTAACTCACTCCCGGGTATCGGTTATTCTATATATACCACCCCTGAACCCCTCGATTAGATTCCAGTCTGTAACTCACACCCGGGTATCTGTTATTCTATATATAAACCCCTGAACCCCTCGATTAGATTCCAGTCTGTAACTCACTCCCGGGTATCGGTTATTCTATATATACCACCCCGAACCCCACAATTAGATTCCAGTCTGTAACTCACTCACGGGTATCAGTTATTCTATATATAAAGCCCTGAACCCCTCGATTAGATTCCAGTTTGTTATTCACGCCCACGTATCGATTATGCTGTACTTAAAACCCATGGCCCTGTCAGTTACAGTCCAGGGATCAGTCTAAAATTGGATGAGTTTGTTTGATTATTTAAAAGTTCTGATGGCTTCTTTTATGTTCTGTTTTGAGGCACAATCGGGGACATTGCATTTTGAGTGGGACTTCAGTTACACAATAAAGACTGGCATTGTAGTGCAACGGGCAGAGGGGGCAAGAGTTATCAAATGTACTCTGGAAAGTTTTCTGCAGTATGTTTCCAGTTCAATGAGAAAGGAGGCACTGTTAGGTCTGGTTTGTGCAAATGAGGTGGGCCAAGTGGCAGTAGGAGAACATTTAGGGGACAATGATTATGATATCATTAACATTGGCTATGGAAAAGGACAAAGAACAATCCAGATTTTTAAAAATATTTAACTGGGGGGAAAGCCAAATTCAATAGGGTGAGAACAGATCTGGTAGACGAAATCAACAGAAAGAAGGCATTGTAATAGAGAGAGCTCCACAACCAAGAATGCATAGAAGTGTGACGGACTAGGGAAATATCAGAAGGGATCCAGGAGCCTCAATATCATCGGGAACGAAATCAATAGAATCTTGGACATACTATTAGGATGGCATCAGAAATAAGTAGAAGCTCTACAACCACTCCTATCGAACGACGAGGGATTGCAGGCAGTAATAATAATAATAGACCGGATCACCAGGAGGTAACCCACGCAGAGTCGAGGAGAATGTGCAGACTCCGCTTAGACTGTGACCCGAGCCAGGAATCGAACCCAGGCCCTTTACGTTGTGAAGCAACAGTGCTAACCACTGTGCTACCATCGCCCTCAATCTCAAAATGAGATTACAGAGATTCATCAAGGCACCTGAGACAGCGGAGACTTTTGGGGGGGCGGGATGTAGAGTAAAGGGTTAACATCAGGAGCACCTGATACTGATGTAACTACCTTTTTTTTTTCTAATTAAGGGGCAATTTAGCATGGCTAATCCACCTATCCTGCGCATCTTTCGGTTCTGGGGGTGAGACCCATAGAAACACGGGGAGAATGTGCAAACTACACACGGACGGTGACTCGGGGCCGAACCCAGGTCCTCAGCACCGCGAGGCAGATACTGATGTAACTACAATGCAATGTCACATGATTAAGTAACTTAGACCTGGTGAGAAGAAGAAGTACAACCTAGTGTAGAGTTACTGAAATGTACTTATATATCTGTAGATAAACAAGAATGATTTTACGAATAACAGTTTATGGCAGTATTCTGAGGGCATAACGCAAATCCAAAAGTAAACCATCTAGATCCGGAGCGCAAATGAAATAATTGAGGCACATTCAAGGTATATTCCCTCAAAAGGGAAAGATAGAGTAAATAAATCCGGAGCTCTCTGGGTGACAATAGAAATTAAGACAAGGAAGATCAAGTGACCTTACGATAGATGTCAGGCAGAAAATACAGTTCAGAACCAGGCTGAATATAGAAGGTTCGCAAGGGAGGTGAAAAGCAAATAAGAGAAGCAAAGAGAGAGTTTGAAAAGAGACCGGCAGCTAACGTGAAAGGAATCTCAACGTCTTCTATAGGCATTCAAATAACAAAATGGTACAAAAAGGAGGGGTTGGACTGATTAGAGATCAAAAAGAGGATTTAAATGTATAGGCAGGGTCATGGCTGAGGTATTAAAGTAATACTTTGTACCTCTCTTTACCAAGGAAGAAAATGCTACTGTTATAGTACCAGACCAGACCCCAATTTGTGTTAGAGAATCAGACGAGACCCCAACAATTTTTCTAATTTGCAAAACTGTGAGGAAATGATACTTTGTCCCAGGAGTGATTCAACTTACAAATAGGTACATTTTACATTAAAACAAGCATTATCATTAACACAGCATTAACCACATTAATAACACAGTATTAACTACATTAACATCACAGAGAAATAGCTTTTCATTTAACAGTTAAACAATTCTTAAAATAAAAGGAAACACTTCAATTACTAACATATACCTTCTCCATCTCCAATTAAACAAAGTCCATTACGGGTGAAAGCTACTGGGAAATAAAGTTAGCAAACATAGGGATACTAGCTGTACAATGGTGTGGAGATTTCCTTTCAGAAAAGTAGAGAGACTCCCTTTCAGGCACAACCTGTAAATTGTTAGGTCTCTGTCATACTCCTGCTCAACCTGACAGCATTTGGCAAAACTGCTGCTCAGCTTAAAAACTCATAGCAGACTGCCAAAGGTATATCAAACAGCAAAACTACAGGCAGACCTGGCTCCTCCCAGTAATTATATAACCTTTATCCCACTCAGATCCCATGACCTGCTTACCCAAGTCTAAACACAATGGGCGGGATTCTCTGGTCTCCGACGCCAAAACCGTGTTCGGCAACTGGCCGAAGAATCCCGGTTGCCAAAATCGGGGGTAGCGCCGCTTTTGTGATGTTCCGCTGCCGCCAAAACGGCGTACTTGCAGAGAATGCCGCACACCGTCGGGACAGCCTCAGGACGTCACTGGAGGCCCTCCCCGATACTCCGCTCCCGATGGGCCAAGTTCCCAATGGCATGGGTCACTCATGCTTTTTATTTTTGTGAACCCGGTGAGCTGGCTGTGGACTGAGTCCAGCGCTGCCACAGTCGGGTGGGAGCCATTCCGCAGGCAGGGAGGGCTTTGGTGGAGGCTGGGGGCACTGGTGGGGGGTGGTCCAGGGCTGTCGAGCCTGGTCAATGGGAGGCAGTTTTGTCAGGCCGGTGTCCGCGCACGGCTGATGCCATGTTGCAGGGCGCAACCGCAGCAGGCCTCCGCCGTGCGCATGTCGGCTACGGACTCAGCAATTCTCCGGCTGTATCCACAGCTAAAGTTGGGGGCTTTACGCTGCGTGCCTTCTAGCACCCCCCACCAGACAGAGGATCGGTGCGGCTTTTGCGCCGTCTTCCAGCCTTAAAACGCCACTGTTCCCACGCTGGCGACAGCACCTAGTCTTCAAATCGGAGAATCCAGCCCAAGGTCTCAAATTATCTACCCCAGGGAATCTCCAGCAATCATAACAAATTTCAATTTCTTTGTAAACAAGTATATGATTGGAATGAATGATTTTCTTACTTTTATGACATCTTAATTGCATATTTAGCAGACACAAGGCTTGTCGGTATGTTAAACCAGGATTTTTTAAAAATACTGCAACAGATATAAACTACAATCCAAATCTTTTTTTCCTACATTCACCTCAACGTCCCCTTAAAAAAACAGTAAAGATGGCTTAATTTTTCCAAATCCTTTTCAACTTTAAACTATACTAGTACTCTATAAGATATACACCTTATTATATTTAGGCATGCAAATTTAAACATTAGTATAGTCCATTTCAGTCTTTCTTTTCAACTTTGAACATTTCATCCTTCTCAAAGTCATTTCTTAAATATAAATTTAGAGTACCCAATTCATTTTTTCCAATAAAGCTTTAATTTAGCGTGCCAAATCCACCTACTCTGCACATCTTTGGGTTGTGGGGGCGAAACCCACGCAAACACGGGGAGAATATGCAAGCTTCACACAGACAGTGATCCAGAGCCGGATTGAACCTGGAACCACGGTGCCGTAAGGCAGCAGTGCTAACCAACATTTCAAAGTCTTGATAATGCATCTGCAATCATGTTTTCTCTTCCTGCTGCAGGAATAATTTTCAAGTTAAATGGTTGTAGCAATAAAATCCATCTAAACAATCTTGCTGTTTGATGTTTAAACTTTTCCAGAGCCTTCAATGGATTATGGTCTGTATGTACAATTGTCTCTGATGAATTGTTTACACCATAATGTCAAAATATTGCAACGCCAATACCAAACTCAGTGTCTCCTCTCAATAGTCGAATTTTTATTTTGTTGAATATTTAGTTTTTAAAAAAAAAAAATAACCAACAGGCCTTTCTATACCTTCATCGTCTTCTTGTAACAGTGCAGCACCAACGCCCGCATCACTCACATCAACTGCCACCTTAAAATGTTTGGCACAATTCGGTGTCGCCAACACTAGTGGGGTGGTTAACACGTTTTTCAGATTGTCAAATGCCTCTTGACATTCTGATGTCCACTGAAATGTCCTGTGCTTTTTCAGAAGTTCAATCAGTGGAGCAACCACGCTGCTAAAATTTGGCACGAATGTCTGGTAGAAACCACTCATGCCCCAAAATCTCAGAACGTCTCCTCTCATTGATGGTATTGAGAACTCCCGAATATCTTTTGTTTTTACATACTGTGGAGACATCTGACCATGTCCAATTGTGTGGCCTAAGAATGTGACCTGGGATTTCGCTAATTCAGTTTTAGCCACATTTACCACCAAGCCAGTCTCCTGTAGTCTATCGAACAATTCCTTTAAATGTACCAAATGCTCTTTCCACATTTGATTGAACACCACCAGGTAGTCTATGTACAATTCTTTAGTCCAGAAATAACCTTGTTGCTTAGTCTTTGGATTGTTGCTGGTGCATTTTTCATTCCAAATGGCATAACTTTAAACTTATACAGTACATTTGGTGTTGCAAAAGCCAAATCTTCTTTCATCCTTTCTGATAAAGGTACTTGCCAGTATCCTTTGAGTAAGTCAAGTTTGGTAATAAAATTTGCTTGTCCCACCTTTTCATTAGAGTCTTCGAAACGAGGAATGGGAGACAAATCTGACTTTGTAGCTGCATTGACTTTCCTATAATTCATACACAATTGTTGCATTCCATCTGGTTTTGGTACCATCACAATAGGTGAGCTCCAATCACTGCAACTCACTTCAATTATATCATTCTTAAGCATGCTTTCAATCTCCTTTTGAATCTGTGTCAAAGTTAGTGGATTGAGTCTATACGGATGTTGCTTACTTGGAATAGAATTTCCTATAGCTATATCATGTATAATTACTTTTGTACTTCGTAGTTTGTTCCCACATATGGCTCTATGTGACTGTAATAACTCTTTCAGATCACTCTGATTTTCCTACGGAAGGTAACTCAGTAATTTATCCCAATTTCTTATAATTTCCTCATTGTCCAATCTAATTTGAAGAATGTCAAATTCAGAATCATCTGGATTTATCACTTTTCCCGGAGTTATAATGACTAACACATCCTCCTTCTGCTTTCCTTCCGTATTAAAAAACTTCTGAGCAGGTCAACGTGACACTCTTCAGCTGGGTTTCTCCGTCCCATCCCATCGGGATTCTCCATTTCGCTGGCTGGTCAATGGGGTTTCCCATAGTGGGGCAGCCCCAGGCCGTCGGGAAATCCCCGGGCTGCCGGCAAAACAGAGAATCCCGACGGCGGAGAATTCAGCCCCCGTCAGTTTTCCTTCTATCTGGCATTCTTGTCAAATAATTCACCTCACTCAATTTCCTTTCAATTTGATAAGGCCCACTAAATATTGCTTTTAATGGTTCACCTACCACTGGTAATAATACTAATACTCTCACCCCACTAAAGAAAATGTGAATTTTTGATTTCTTATCTGCCTCTTTCTTCATCACATGCTGTGACAATTTATTTATTATTTTATTTTTATAAATTTAGAGTACCCAATTTTTTTTTTTTCAATTATAGGGCAATTTAGTGTGGCCAATCCACCTTTGGGTTGTGGGGGCGAAACCCACGCAAACACGGGGAGAAAGTGCAAACTCCACACGGACAGTGACCCAGAGCCGGGATCAAACCTGGGACCTCAGCGCCGTGAGGCAGCAATGCTAGCCACTGCACCACCGTGCTGCCTCATGCTGTGACAATTTTAAATGCTTTCTAGCCAACTCAAGTAGCCCTAGTTAATCTCTCACTAATGTTTAACACATAGTCCAACAATGTAGGGCCTGATCTATTGGCCTTGTCGCGCCTGACTCGGGTTGTGGCAAGGCCGTTAAACCTTGTCGAGGCCTCTCGCAAGATTTAATGGCCTTGTTACACCGCGGGAGATCTTAAGAGATTTTGTGAGGCATCATGATGTGGATCCCACCCACAATGGGCAGGATCTAAATTTGCATATTCAAGTGCACAGTCAGGAACCAATGTTTCTTTTGACATTTTAATAAATTTAACAATTTAGCGTGGCCAATCCACCTACCCTGCACATCTTTGGGTTGTGGGGGTGAGACCCAAGCAGACATGGGAAAAATATGCAAACTCCACATGGACAGTGACACGGGGCCGGGATCGTGCCTGGGTCCTCAGTGCCACGAGGCAGCAGTGCTAACCGCTGTGCCACCCCTCCAGTACCTTTCTTAATCCACCAACACTGCGATATTGTGTCCAACTTTATTGCAATGAAAACATTTAAGTTTTCTTATCTCTCTTCCACTATCATAAGTTTCCTTTTTAACCCGAGGCAAACTCTCCTCAATGTCTCCAACTTGACCTCCTTTGATTTGGCCATTTGTGGATTCTTTTATTTCCCCAGTTTCTATCCATCACAGATTGAAATTGATGTTAAAAACTAAACCTTGATTTATCAACTGAATCAAAATCATCTGCCATTTCTGCTGCCAGTCGAGCAGTTCTAACACTTTGCTCGTAGAATAGAATTCCTATAGTGCAGAAGGAGGCCATTTGGCCCATCAACCCTCTGAAAGAGCACCTCACCTCGACCTGCCCTGCCCTATCCCCATAACCCCACTTAACCTGCACATCTTTGAAAACTATTTTAGCATGGCCAATCCACCCAACTTGAACATCTTTGGACTGAGGGAGGAACCGGAGCACCCAGAGGAAACCCACGCAGACACAGGGAGAGAGTGCAAACTCCACACACAGTCACCCAAGGCCTGAATTGAACCCGGGTCCCTGCTGCTGTGAGGCAGTGGTGCTAACCACTGTGCCACTGTGTCCCTCAGTAAAGTTGCCATAGTCCCAGATGACCATAGGCTGTTTTCCCCTTTGAGGAGGAGAGCTGACTGGTGGTGACCTGAGGATCGCTACAGCTCAGGTGAGGGCAAATTGAAAAGGCAGGTGTTCACAAATAACCTCAGCTGGTACGGGAATTAAACCCACGCTGTTGGCGTCGCTCTGCACCACCAGCTGTCCAGCTAAACAGGGTCACTCAGCTCCTGACCTCATTACAGCCTTGGTTCAAACATGGAGAAAAGAGCTGAACATCAGGGGAGGTGAGTGACTCTTTCACACGAGTTTTCACTACTGCGGGGAATGAATCTTTACATCCCTCCAAAATAACTGTTTCCTTAAGAAACCCATACATTTAGTCTATTTTTATTGCTCTTATACACCTATCAAAATTATTTTGTTTGATTCTTTCAAATTCTATAGAAGTCAGACCTGGTTCTTTCCTTAGATTTCTAAATTTCTGTCTGTAGGCTTCTGGCACAAGTTCATATGCACTTAAGATAGCTTTTCTCACCTCACCATAATCCCGAGATACCTTCTCTGATAATGATACAAACACTTCACCAGCTCCATCAATAACTTTGTTTGAACCAACAATACCCACATGGTTTTTGGCCACTTCAGTTGTTTAGCTACTTTCTCAAATTAGATGAAAAAGGCTTCCACGTGTTTCTCATCAAACCGCGACAGTCATTGAATGTATTTAAACATATCTCCACTCGGCCTTTTACTCGAAGGGGTTAATCCTTCCTCTAGACATTCCTCAACTTTTGCCACCATTTAAAAAATTTAGAGTACCCAATTCATTTTTTCCAATGAGGCAACTGGGCTAACCCACTGCGCCACCATGCTGCCCTACTGCCACCATTTTAAGTTGATATTCTCTTTGCAGTTCCAGTTTCCGAAGTTCAAATTCTCTCTCTTTTTACTTTGCTTCTGCCATTGCCACTCTCTTTTTCCTTTTCTTTTAATTCCAATTCAAGTTGCCCCATTTCTTTATCTTGTGGCAACTGGTGCATTTGTAATTGAGTTTTTGCTAATGATTCAGTCTCTGGCATCATTTCTAAATGCTGAGCAATTGCTGTAATTGTCTCTACTTTTCTCTCCTCTACAGGTAAAACCAACTGCAGCTTGGCTGGCAAATTAAAAACTTTCTTTTATCCACCCTTTGTAAACCACTCTGTGACCTCTTCAATACCCAAGAATCACTGGACCACTGAAAGAGCCATTGTAGCAGGCACTCCCTATTTAAACTGACAGAATTCAACACCTGAAAGAAAGCACAAGTTCCTCACACTCACTGTCTTTAAATTCAATAATCCCAACCACACTGGGACTTTTAATCCCGGACGAGCCCCCAATTTTCGTTCTGCTACTGGACCAAACCCCAAGTGAAAGAGCTGAAACAAAGAGGACACAGATGTAAAGTAATTTGCAAATGAAACTTTTTCACACACTGTGTGGCTCGGATCTGTCATGCATTGCCTGAGAGTGTGGTGGAGGCAAGTTCAATTGAGGCATTCAAAAAGGAATTAGAGTGTTATCTGAAAAGGAATAATGCTCAGGGTTATGGGAAGACAGGAAAATGGCACTAGGTTAATTGTTCATTCGGACAGCCGGTGCAGGGACGATGGGCCGAATGGCCTCTGTCTGGGCTGTAAATATTCTGTGACGGATGGAAATGAAGCTAAACTCTGGGCATCCTTTTTTTTTTTTAAATTTAAAATTTTGTGTACCCAATTCATTTTTTCCAATTGAGGGGCAATTTAGCGTGGCCAATCCATCTACCCTGCACATCTTTGGGTTGTGGGAGCGAAACCCACGCAGACACGGGGAGAATGTGCAAACTCCACACGGACAGTGACCCAGAGCCGGGATCGAACCTGGGACCTCAGCGCCGTGAGGCCGCAGTGCTTACCCACTGTGCCACCGTGCTGCCCTAACTCTGGGCATCCTTAACGGTCCTTTCATCCTCAGCCATTGGTGAGTGAATAGGCTGAGATATCAAGCACTCTCACACTGGTACCATGACACACACAACAGGCTGCATTTGGCTTCACTGAGCTCTGACTGAGGGACAGGACCAGATCGGGAAATAAGAGATCCTCATGTCAAACCCCCTCCAAGATTTTAAAACTCAAGCTTAGTATCATCTACTTGTGAGTTGCTGATTTCTCTTGTACTCTCTCATTGGGAAATACATACAAAAATCAAGCAGGTTCCATCAATCATTTATAAATCTTTGGTTAGGTCTCAGCTGGAATATTGTGTCTATTTCGGGGTGTCGTACTACAGGAAGGATGTCAATGGTTGAGAGAGGGTTGCCAAGAAGAAATCAAAGTGGAGGGACTTAATTTATGTGGAGAAACTGGAATTCTTCTCCTTAAGGGCAGAGAAGGTTAACAGGAGATTTAATGGAGACACTCAGAATGACTGATGGATTTTAATGAAATAATGAAATGAAAATGAAAATCGCTCATTGTCACAAGTAGGCTTCAATTAAGTTACTGTGAAAAGCCCCTAGTCGCCACATTCCGGCGCCTGTTCGGGGAGGCTGGTACGGGAATTGAACCGTGCTGCTGGCCTGCTTTCAAAGCCAGCGATTTAGCAACGGTTCCCTCTGGGGAAGTTCATAAAGGACGTAGGGCGGAATTCTCCAGCCTCCTCACGGAAGAAGTCGAAGGCGATTTGCATTCCTCGGCTGTGCCGCTGTTGGGGAACCTGCAGCGGGGGTCGACATCGGCGGGACCGGAAGATCCGGTGCCGGAAAGGGCTGGAGAATTCCGACAGTAAAACGGACTTGTATTACCTTTCAGATAGCAGATTGCGGAGTGATCTAATTGAGGTGTTTAAGGTGATTAAAGTATTCAATAAAGTTGACTTCCCGTGGCGGCTATGAAGGAGTAAGTCGCATATTTGGTGGCTCCCGCTCTGGTCGGACTTTTCCCCCGTTTTTCTACCGGACTTGAATTGTAAAACGGATGTTAGTGGCAATTGTGTACTGAATTCCCACTTCGGTGCACGGAGAGAAGGACTAGAAGTGTTCGTAAGGGCAGAAACAAAAAGATAGAAAAGACTTGGGCTTTAGCTGCAACAGAAGACAGCATGGCGGAGGTTTGGACCTCTGGCTTGTCGACCCAGCAGTCTATGGAGCAGCTGATGCAAGTCATTCAGGAAAGCTTTGCTACGCAGAAACGGGACTGCTTGGACTCGATAAGAGAGTCGATTGAGCGGTTGGTGCATAGATTGAACGCCCAGGATCGGGCGATCCAGAAGGTGGAGAAGGCGCTGGCTGAGCAGGAGGAACATCAGACTGAGGTGGAGCTGGAGGGTGGGGATGCTGAGGGACCAGCAGAAGAAGCTCCTGGAGAAGGTGGAGGACCTAGAAAATAGGTCCTGCCGGCAGAACCTAAGAATCGTCGGGCTCCCGGAGGGGTCCGAAGGAACGTATGCTGGGGTATACAATCGCAGACATGTTTGTGAAGCTGCTGGGGGATTAGGCATTCTCCCGGCCCTTGGAGGTGGATAGGGCTCACAGAGCACTCGCGAGGAAGCTGCGAATGGGAGAGATCCCCCCCCCCCCCCCCCCCGAGGGCAATGGTGGTGAGATTCCACAGGCTCTTGGATAAGGAGCGCATTCTACAGTGGGCCAAGCAGACGCGGAGCTATAAATGGGACAATAGCATCCTGCGGGTTTACCAGGACCTGAGTGTAGAGGTGGCCAGGAGGAGAGCAGGCTTCAACCAGATCAGGTCGATCCTTTTTAAGAAAAAGGTGAATTTTGGACTGTTATACCCAGCCCGTCTCTGGGTCACACATGAGGATCAGCACTTCTACTTCGAGTCGCCTGAGGACGGGTTGGACTTTGCGAAAAAGAAAGGGCTGGTGATGGATTGAGAACTTTTGAACTTGGCTGCAACGTTCATGTTTTTGTTTTTCCTTTTTGTTTCTCTGTTATTGTACACTATTTCTCGTTTTGCGTTTCATGGAAGATGTTTGTGATGCAGTTTGCATTGATTTGGAACCAGCGGTAGAGCAGAGTGAGTTAAGGTTTTCATTTGCACTGTTGGGGGATTGAGGTGTGCTTTTTTTGATCTTGATGTTTTTCTGTTGGGCAATTGTTCTGGGGACAATGTTCTGCTGACAAGGGAGGGACTTGGGCTGAGGGACAGAGAGGAGGTTGGGGGCGGGGGCTGCCAGGGGATGGACCGGTGGAGGCTCGGAGCACGGGTGGAGGCAGGCCTAAGAAAGGGGATGGCTGATCGGCAGAGGGCAATGAGCCCCTAACTAGGCTGATCACGTGGAATGTTCGAGGGTTAAATGGGCCGGTCAAAAGGGCACTTGTGTTCGCGCATCTTAGGGGATTGAAGGCGGACATGGTAATGTTGCAGGAGACGCACCTTAGAGTTACGGACCAGGTTAGACTGAGGAAAGGCTGGGTCAGTCAGGTCTTTCACTCAGGACTCAATTCAAAGACTAGAGGGGTCGCGATCCTGATCAATAAGCGGGCGGTGTTTGAGGCGGGTAGAATGTGGGAGGTCGGTCATTATGGTCAGTGGGAAACTGGAGGGGGTGCAGGTGGTATTAGTAAATGTGTATGCGGCAAAATTGGGATGGTGTGGAGTTTATAAAGAGGATGCTGGGGAAGATACCGGGCCTGGACTCGCACAGGTTGGTCATGGGAGGGGACTTCAACACAGTTATGGACCCTGGCTTGGACCGGTCAAGATCGAAAATGGGCAACTGCCAGCAATGGCAAAGGAGCTAAAAGGGTTCATGGAGCAGATTGGGGTGTGTGTGTGTGTGTGTGTGTGTGTGTGTGGGGGGGGGGGGGGGGGGGGATCTATGGAGATTTGGGCAGCCGAGGGTGGTGAAGGAGTTCTCCTTCTACTCACACGTGCGTAAAGTGTATTCCCGATTGATTTCTTTATTTTGAGCTGGGCCTTGCTGGCTGGGGTGGTGGACACGGGGTACTCGGCGATCACAATCTCAGACCATGCTCCACACTGGGTTGACCTGCAGGTTAGTAAAGACAGTAACCAGCGCCCGCACTGGAGGTTGGCTGTGGGACTTTTGACGGATGAAGGGGTGTGCGAGCGGCTGAGGAAATGTATTCAGAACTACCTGCAGGTCAACGACACGGGGGAAATTTCAGCAGCGGTGGTGTGGGAAGTACTGAAGGCGGTGGTCAGAGGGGAGCTGATCTCGATCCGGGCCCATAGGGAGAAGGTGGACAGGGCAGAGATGGGCCGACTGGTAAAGGAGTTACTACAGATCGATAGGAGGTATGCGGAGACCCCAGAGGCAGGGCTTTTAAGGGAACAGCGGAGGTTACAGGCAGAGATTAGCTTGCTTTTTTTTAAAAATAAATATTTTATTGAAAATTTTTGGTCAACCAACACAGTACATTGTGCATCCTTTACACAATATTATAACAACACAAATAACAATGACCTATTTTATAAACAAAAAATGAATAAATAATAAATAACAAAAATGAAAACTAACCCTAATTGGCAACTGCCTTATCACAAGTAACACTCTCCAAAAATATAATTTAACAGTCCAATCTATAATTATCTGTCGCAACGACCTATACAACATATTATACAGTATATATTAACAACCCTGAGAGTCCTTCTGGTTCCTCCTCCCCCCCCCCCCCCCCCGATCCTGGGCTGCTGCTGCTGCCTTCTTTTTTCCATTCCATCTATCTTTCTGCGAGGTATTCGACGAACGGTTGCCACCGCCTGGTGAACCCTTGAGCCGACCCCCTTAGAACGAACTTAATCCGCTCTAGCTTTATAAACCCTGCCATGTCATTTATCCAGGTCTCCACCCCCGGGGGCTTGGCTTCTTTCCACATTAACAATATCCTGCGCCGGGCTACTAGGGACGCAAAGGCCAAAACATCGGCCTCTCTCGCCTCCTGCACTCCCGGCTCTTGTGCAACCCCAAATATAGCCAACCCCCAGCTTGGTTCGACCCGGACCCCCACTACCTTTGAAAGCACCTATGTCACCCCCATCCAAAACCCCTGTAGTGCCGGGCATGACCAAAACATATGGGTATGATTCGCTGGGCTTCTCGAGCACCTCGCACACCTATCCTCCACTCCAAAAAATTTACTGAGCCGTGCTCCAGTCATATGCGCCCTGTGTAATACCTTAAACTGAATCAGGCTTAGCCTGGCACACGAGGACGACGGGTTTACCCTGCTTAGGGCATCTGCCCACAGCCCCTCCTCGATCTCCTCCCCCAGCTCTTCTTCCCATTTCCCTTTTAGTTCATCTACCATAGTCTCCCCTTCGTCCCTCATTTCCCTATATATATATATATATCTGACACCTTACCATCCCCCACCCATGTCTTTGAGATCACTCTGTCCTGCACCTCTTGTGTCGGGAGCTGCGGGAATTCCCTCACCTGTTGCCTCGCAAAAGCCCTCAGTTGCATATACCTGAATGCATTCCCTTGGGGCAACCCATATTTCTCGGTCAGCGCTCCCAGACTCGCGAACTTCCCATCCACAAACAGATCTTTCAGTTGCGTTATTCCTGCTCTTTGCCACATTCCATATCCCCCATCCATTCCCCCCGGGGCAAACCTATGGTTGTTTCTTATCGGGGACCCCCCCCAAGGCTCCAGTCTTTCACCTATGCCGTCTCCACTGTCCCCAAATCTTCAGTGTAGCCACCACCACCGGGCTTGTGGTGTAGTTCCTCGGTGAGAACGGCAATGGGGCTGTCACCATAGCCTGTAGGCTAGTCCCCCTACAGGACGCCCTCTCTAATCTCTTCCACGCCGCTCCCTCCTCCTCTCCCATCCACTTACTCACCATTGAAATATTAGCGGCCCAATAATACTCACTTAGGCTCGGTAGTGCCAGCCCCCCCCCCTATCCCTGCTACGCTGTAAGAATCCCTTCCTCACTCTCGGGGTCTTCCCGGCCCACACAAAACCCATGATGCTCTTTTCAATCCTTTTTTAAAAAGCCTTAGTGATCACCACCGGGAGGCACTGAAACACAAAGAGGAATCTCGGGAGGACCACCATCTTAACCTCCTGCACCCTCCCTGCCAGTGACAGGGATACCATATCCCATCTCTTGAAATCCTCCTCCATTTGTTCCACCAACCGCGTTAAATTTAACCTATGCAATGTGCCCCAATTCTTGGCTATCTGGATCCCCAGGTAACGAAAGTCCCTTGTTACCTTCCTCAACGGTAGGTCCTCTATTTCTCTACTCTGCTCCCCTGGACGCACCACAAACAACTCACTTTTCCCCCATGTTCAATTTATACCCTGAAAAATCCCCAAACTCCCCAAGTATCCGCATTATTTCTGGCATCCCCTCCGCCGGGTCTGCCACGTATAGTAGCAAATCGTCCGCATACAAAGATACCCGGTGTTCTTCTCCTCCTCTAAGTACTCCCCTCCACTTCTTGGAACCCCTCAACGCTATCGCCAGGGGCTCAATCGCCAGTGCAAACAATAATGGGGACAGAGGGCATCCCTGCCTTGTCCCTCTATGGAGCCGAAAATATGCAGATCCCCGTCCATTCGTGACCACGCTCGCCATCGGGGCCCTATACAACAGCTGCACCCATCTAACATACCCCTCTCCAAAACCAAATCTCCTCAACACCTCCCACAAATAATCCCACTCCACTCTATCAAATGCTTTCTCGGCATCCATCGCCACTACTATCTCCGTTTCCCCCTCTGGTGGGGCCATCATCATTACCCATAACAGCCTCCGTATATTCGTGTTCAGCTGTCTCCCCTTCACAAACCCAGTTTGGTCCTCGTGGACCACCCCCGGGATACATTCCTCTATTCTCATTGCCATTACCTTGGCCAGGATCTTGGCATCTACATTTAGGAGGGAAATAGGTCTATAGGACCCGCATTGTAGCGGGTCCTTTTCCTTCTTTAAGAGAAGCGATATCGTTGCTTCAGACATAGTCGGGGGCAGTTGTCCCCTTTCCTTTGCCTCATTAAAGGTCCTCGTCAATACCGGGGCGAGCAAGTCCACATATTTTCTATAGAATTCGACTGGGAATCCATCCGGTCCCGGGGCCTTTCCCGCCTGCATGCTCCTAATTCCTTTCACCACTTCTTCTACCTCGATCTGTGCTCCCAGTCCCACCCTTTCCTGCTCTTCCACCTTGGGAAATTCCAGCCGATCCAAGAAGCCCATCATTCTCTCCCTCCCATCCGGGGGTTGAGCTTCATATAATTTTTTATAAAATGTCTTGAACACTCCATTCACTCTCTCCGCTCCCCGCTCCATCTCTCCTTCCTCATCCCTCACTCCCCCCATTTCCCTCGCTGCTCCCCTTTTCCTCAATTGGTGTGCCAGCAACCTGCTCGCCTTCTCCCCATATTCGTACTGTACACCCTGTGCCTTCCTCCATTGTGCCTCTGCAGTGCCCGTAGTCAGCAAGTCAAATTCTACATGTAGCCTTTGCCTTTCCCTGTACAGTCCCTCCTCCGGTGCTTCCGCATATTGTCTGTCCACCCTCAAAAGTTCTTGCAGCAACCGCTCCCGTTCCTTACTCTCCTGCTTCCCTTTATGTGCCCTTATTGATATCAGCTCCCCTCTAACCACCGCCTTCAACGCCTCCCAGACCACTCCCACCTGGACCTCCCCATTATCATTGAGTTCCAAGTACTTTTCAATGCACCCCCTCACCCTTAGACACACCCCCTCATCTGCCATTAGTCCCATGTCCATTCTCCAGGGTGGGCGCCCCTCCTGTTTCCTCCCCTATCTCCAAGTCTACCCAGTGTGGAGCGTGATCCGAAATTGCTATAGCCGTATACTCCGTTCCCCTCACCTTCGGGATCAACGCCCTTCCCAGCACAAAAAAGTCTATTCGCGAGTAGACTTTATGGACATAGGAGAAAAACGAGAACTCCTTACTCCTAGGTCTGCTAAATCTCCACGGGTCTACACCTCCCATCTGCTCCATAAAATCTTTAAGTACCTTGGCTGCTGCCGGCCTCCTTCCAGTCCTGGACTTCGACCTATCCAGCCCTGGTTCCAACACCGTATTAAAATCTCCCCCCATTATCAGCTTTCCCATCTCTAGGTCCGGAATGCGTCCTAGCATCCGCCTCATAAAATTGGCATCATCCCAGTTCGGGGCATATACGTTTACCAAAACCACCGTCTCCCCCTGTAGTTTGCCACTCACCATCACGTATCTGCCCCCGTTATCCGCCACTATAGTCTTTGCCTCGAACATTACCCGCTTCCCCACTAATATAGCCACCCCCCTGTTTTTCGCATCTAGCCCCGAATGGAACACCTGCCCCACCCATCCTTTGCGTAGCCTAACCTGGTCTATCAGTTTCAGGTGCGTTTCCTGTAACATAACCACATCTGCCTTAAGTTTCTTAAGGTGTGCGAGTCCCCGTGCCCTCTTTATCGGCCCGCTCAGACCTCTCACGTTCCACGTGATCAGCCGGTTTGGGGGGCTTCCTACCGCCCCCCCCCCCTTGTCGATTAGCCATCCCCTTTTTCCAGCTCCTCACCCGGTTCCCACGCAGCTGTATCTCCCCCAGGCAGTGCCCCCCCGCCCATCCCCTCCCATACCAGCTCCCCCCTCTCCCCAGCAGCAGCAACCCAGTAATTCCCCCCTCCCACCCCACCCCCGCTAGATCCCCCGCTAGCGTAATTACTCCCCCCATGTTGCTCCCAGAAGTCAGCAAACTCTGGCCGACCTCGGCTTCCCCCCGTGACCTCGGCTCGCACCGTGCGACGCCCCCTCCTTCCTGCTTCTTTATTCCCGCCATGATTATCATAGCGCGGGAACCAAGCCCGCGCTTCTCCCTTGGCCCCGCCCCCAATGGCCAACGCCCCATCTCCTCCACTTCCCCTCCTCCCCCCATCACCACCTGTGGAAGAGAGAAAAGTTACCACATCGCAGGATTAGTACATAAAACTCCTCTTTCCCCCCTTTTTAACCCCCCTCTTCACCCCCCACATTCGCCCCACCACTTTGTTCAAACGTTCTTTTTAATAACCCGCTCATTCCAGTTTTTCTTCCACAATAAAAGTCCACGCTTCATCCGCCGTCTCAAAGTAGTGGTGCCTCCCTCGATATGTGACCCACAGTCTTGCCGGTTGCAGCATTCCAAATTTTATCTTCTTTTTATGAAGCACCGCCTTGGCCCGATTAAAGCTCGCCCTCCTTCTCGCCACCTCCGCACTCCAATCTTGATAAACGCGGATCACCGCGTTCTCCCATTTACTGCTCAGAGTTTTCTTTGCCCATCTAAGGACCATTTCTCTATCCTTAAAACGGAGGAATCTCACCACTATGGCTCTGGGAATTTCTCCTGCTCTCGGTCCTCGCGCCATCACTCGGTATGCTCCCTCCACCTCCAACGGACCCGCCGGGGCCTCCGCTCCGATTAACGAGTGCAGCATCGTGCTCACATATGCCCCGACGTCCGCTCCCTCCGCACCTTCAGGAAGACCAAGAATCCTCAGGTTGTTCCTCCTTGCGTTGTTCTCCAGTGCCTCCAACCTTTCCACACATCGTTTCTGATGAGCCTCATGCGTCTCCGTCTTCACCACCAGGCCCTGTATGTCGTCCTCATTCTCGGCTGCCTTTGCCTTCACGACCCGAAGCTCCCGCTCCTGGGTCTTTTGTTCCTCCTTTAGCCCTTCGATCGCCTGTAGTATCGGGGCCAACAGCTCTTTCTTCATTTCCTTTTTGAGCTCTTCCACACAGCATTTCAAGAACTCTTGTTGTTCAGGGCCCCATGTTAAACTGCCACCTTCCGACGCCATCTTGGTTTTTGCTTGCCTTCCTTGCCGCTGTTCTAAAGGATCCACTGCAATCCGGCCACTTTCTCCTCCTTTTTTCATCCGTATCCAGGGGGGATTCCCTTCTGGTTTACCGCACAGTGTTTTTAGCCGTCAAAATTGCCGTTGGGGCTCCTATCAAGAGCCCAAAAGTCCGTTTCACCGGGAGCTGCCGAAACGTGCGACTCAGCTGGTCATCGCCGCACCCGGAAGTCCAGAGATTAGCTTGCTGACCACAGGGAGGGCGGTGGAGCAGCTGAGAAAGCGAG